>NW_017728886.1:163483478-163545736 GCF_001723895.1 Crocodylus porosus | reverse complement strand
TGGGTGGTAGGGGGTGACCCAGTCCCTGCTCAGATAAATGGAGGCAAAGAAATTGTTAAATAGGTTAGCTTTGCTGTCTGATGTGACGACCAGATTTCCTAGTGTGTCATGCAGGGGCCCTACATTACCCGGTACCTTCTTTTTACCCCCCTGTATATTTAAAAAAGGACTTCTTGTTGTCCTTGATCCAGGAAGTTAGTCCCAGTTCTAGCTCTGCCTTGGCCTTCCTGACCGCCTGCCTACAGCCCCAAGCAACCGTGGTATAGACCTCCCTGGTGATGGCCCCTCCCTCCCATTGGGTGTACATCACCCTTTTAGCTAGGAGAGATTCCCGGATACTTTTGGTAATCCATCCGCCCTCTTGCCCCCTTTGGATCCATGTTGGGATTACCTCTCTTTGGGCTCAGAGGATTGTCTCCTTAAGGAACGACCACTCTTCTTGGACACCTGACTCCCCTCCCCCCTGGGACCTCAGTGCCTCCCCAGCTGTTCTCCTTACCTCATTGAAATCTGCCCTCCTGAAGTCCAGGGCTGCTGCCTTGCTTCAGGCCTTTGCCATCTTGCACTGGATGGTGAATTCCAGCAGGTGATGATCACTGTTGCCCAGTGGTCGAAAACGCGCAGACCCCTCACCAGGTCGTCACCCGTGGCCAGGACGAGATCCAACAAGGCATCTCTCCTGGTGGGGCTGTGCACCTCCTGGGTTAGATGGAGGTCCTGTATCTCAGCTATGAACCTATGTGAGCGGTCACACCTGGCTGACTTTTCTTCACAGCAGATGTCTGGAAAGTTCAGGTCACCCATGATGACCATGTCCTTTGACCTAACTACCTCTGTGAGCTGACTTAAGAATTCCTGGTCTAGCTCTTCCCCTTGGTTGGGTGGTCTGTAATAGACCCCCACCATTAAGTCCCTTTCCCCTCAATTTCCTTGTATTCTAACCCAAAGCACTTCAGTGTGCCCCTTCTCTGACCCGGTGCTACTCGTTGAGGATGTGTATTTCTCCTTGACATAGAGCACCACACTCCCACCTTTCCTCCCTGTCCTACCCCTCATGTACAGCCTATAGCCCTTGATATTCACCACCCAGTCATGCGTAAATATTACTTCTATTGGATCTGGGCCTGAGAAGGGAAAACGGTGCCTAGTTAAACTGTTGCTTGAACCCTTCAGTCAAGCCACTCCTGCACCTAAACTGGATGAACAACAGGACCAATAGGATCCTGGCCTCTCACAAGATAGTGATGTCTCTTCAGACAATAGAGCCTGGGGTAGCTCAGCTGATGTGGGAATCTTGTTTGCTTAGATTTATATATGCAGACAGAGCTCTTGCAGTAGCTGCATAGCCAGAGACTCCCCAACTGGAGCCACAAGTTGCTAATTTGGGTTAAGGAGAAGGTAGGAGAGAGAGCGCCAAGGTAATGCTCTACCTTTACTCATTTGCTTCCAGCCATATGCTCCAAACGCAGTCTTGCACAAAAGAATTCCTGCAATTGGCTGCCTTTAAATAATGATTATTATTATGATCCCTGCTGACTTCCTGCCCCTGGGGCAGGGGGCTGGATTCGATGATCCTCTGGGGTCCCATCCAGCCCAAATCTCTATGAAATCTATGAATTATCTGGTTGTTGCAGTGTGTTATATTATGGCTCCTGCCTCAGAAAAGAGTGATTGTGTAAGTGTGGGGTAGTGGCTCCAAGATGGCCACTGTCCCCCTGCGCCAGAACTGATTCCCAGAGGTCAAAGATCACTCACCTGCGGGCTGTACGCACCTAACTCGCCTGCCACGACTTTGATGGTAATCTGGTCCAGTGTTATTGTCCGGCATGCGTCAGTCCAGAAGTGGGACTCCTTGAGTTCATGGGGTCCTGCGTTGATGAGGGCTTCGCCACCCCTACACCCTCACCTGTTCCGCTGGGTCATGGCCGCCAATTTCAGCCGGCCACGTAGTATGGTCTTTCTCTTCCTCTTTTGGGTTAATCCACAACAAAATGCAAAAGATCAACTCTAACACAATTCCGGCCAGGGGTTCTCCAGAGCTTGGATTCCCACCCTGATCCTCAGCAGTGGTTCTCCGCTTTTGCCCTGTACGCTGTGGGTAGAACCCCTTTCCTCAACTCTTAAGTGGGTTCTTCAGCCCTCCCTGGGGCTCCTTGAGACCGCTTAGTCCTTCACTACCGTAGCTGCGGACTCGCAGGCTGAGCTGCCCCCTTATTAAGGCTTTACAGTAGATAGGTTCGCCGGGTGCCGATTGTTCCCGACCGCCTTGTTAAGTCCTTCCTCTCACTGGGCTCTCCGCCCGGGTTCATAAACCCCGCAGGGGCTTACCCTTTCTCCAAAAGTTGCAGCCGCGGTTCAGGACAGCACGCATCTGCCCCCATGAGCTCCTGCTGGCGTCCATCTCCCTGCTGGGCTCCTCCGGTTCCGCCGGAGCTCTGCCTAGCACCGGCGTCTCCTTTATACCGGTCCCCTCGGCCTGGGCCCCTACTACCTCTGTATACCTGCAAGAGGTATGTTCACGCCCTGTGCTCTGGGTCTGAGAGAGGGGCTGTACCGTGCCTGCACCAGGGAAAGGAGTTTCAGAGCCCAACGGCTTCTTCTCTCCCTCTCGTTATTTGGACTCTCTGTTAAGGGGAACATAGATATCTCAAAAAGGGATAGACTCTCTCTCAGATCCAAGATAAACCAAAGATTCACCAGCACCACATCATTAAGGTCTCACTTTCACTCACTTTATATCTTTAAATTTTGCTGTCATCACTTACACTTGTGCAGTTGCTCCAGTGAAAGCAATAAGGAGGATGGTGCCAGCATACCAAGCAGCTTTGCAATGGATACAAGCAACATGCATTTAAATTGTATGGGGTTCCAGCTACATCAGTGCTCCTGTCTTTGCTTCTGCCAGTAGAAAATATGCAGCCAAAATGCCTAATGTACACACTTTCTAAGAAATTCAAGACCTTTGGCTGTTTCTAGCAAAGGGTTCAAACTTTATATTGAGGCATGGGAGGGAAGAGTCCCTAATGGCTTACTGGGAGCTGGGAAACACTAGCTTGCTTGAAATGCTTGCGGCCAGTTATACATGTGCTTTGAGGTTTGATTTTGAACTGTTTCTGTAAGAAAGATGTGGGCAAGAGGTTGCTGAGTGATTACTTAAAGGGTAAGTAAACAATGTATTGGTAAGCTTACATCATTTATGCGCTTGGCCTCTTTTGTGTATTTTTTTTCCTTCCCTTTTCTGTATGTCAGCTCAGTGTCGAGCCACAGAAACCAAATTTTAATCTTCATGTCCTCATCAAAACATGGTGGTTTGTGCAACTCTTTTCTTGACAAACTGCCAGCAATACATTATCATAAGAGACTTAAGAGATTGTATGTGTAAGGGCTGGATAGCAACACAAGTTGTGCCCCTTGGTAAGGAATGGTTTGATGATAGCTATACTAAGGTAGTAGTTAGGGCATGAGGTACATCTCTAGATGATGACTTTATGTTTTGGGTTGTGATGTAAGGGCAAAAGAAATGAAGTGAATTATTAGGAATGCCTGCCTAGAATTCCTCATCACTATGACATTACTCAATATAATGTAAACTGCAGCATGATTGACTGGAAAGCTTTTCCATATAATTATCTCCCAATTTACACATACACTGAGATGATAAAGCCAACCAGATCACTGTGCTATATCAGACTGTTCCCTCCCCAGTGTTTTAATTTAAACAAATGTAAATCCTAATAATAAAAATTCCTTTTTTCCTTTTCCCTTTCCTACTGTGATGAGCAGGCTTTTCCTGTAAACAGTCTCAACACAGTAAAAGCATACTTCAGTTTTCATGTGGAGTTCTGTCAGTGGAATTATATAGCATGCTTCTGGTCTTGCAAATGAGCATACAAGTCTCAGAATATTGAGTTGTCTCCTTTTGAATATATATATTGTTTTCAGTATAATAGTTTTTTTCTTTTTCTTTTTAAACCTGAAATCCAGTAAACTCAACTTTTTTGATTTTTGACAATTAATGAACATTTCAAATGCATTTTCCTGCTAACATACCTTGCCAGTCACCTCCACATAGTGATGTTTAGGATCTAGAGCTGCGTTTCTCAACCTGTGGGTCACAATCAAAAAGTGGGTCACAAGAATGTTTCTAAGGGTCACGAGCCTCTGGCAGAAAGATGCTTGAAAGTGCAGGTTTCCCCTTGCAAGCAGCTGTTGGGGGCCACAGCCAGGCAGGGTCATGGGAGCAGCCCCAGCAGCCAGATGAAAGAAGGGGCAAGGTGACCAGGTGCCAAAGTTGCGGCAGGGCAGGGGGAGGGCAAAGGACTGTGGGTCACACACTGGCAGGGCCACAGGGGGAGGTCAGAACAAGCCATTGATCTTGGCCAATAGGTCCCAGTAGGAAAAAGGTTGAGAACCACTGATCTAGAACATCTGGATCAATGGACAGCACACAAATAATGAGCACACAAGGTGCAGCTTTAGAGTATGATTAAAATGCAGTCAGTGCAATAGTACATAGTTACAGATGAGCTAGTTTTAATCTAGCCAGCTCAGGTACCAATAACAATACAGCCATTTGGCCAGGAGCTTCAAACATGCCCTTGTATCAACCTGCCTTAGTACTTATTTGGGCATGTTGTTCACCCCTTGGTCTCCAAACTAGGCAGATAAAATGAACTTTATTATGCTGCAATCACAGTTTTGAGTGAAATGTAGACATACCCTCAGGAATAAGATATGTAGAGCAGCAAGACAATAACTCTTGGCATATCTTATTCGACAACTTTAGAAGTCTAAACTAGGCAGGAGTAGATTTATTGCCAAGTGAAGGTTTATCATCAAGAGGAGATAGGGCTTTTATCTAGTCCTCTCTAAATCACTATATCTAAATATTTCTTTCTGACCAGAGTGAGTCAGTAATTTGATTTTTTGTCATGTAATGAGCCTTAAAAAATCAAGGAAGAATTTGGAGTTAGTATAAACATTTTTTCTGTGGTCACCAGTTATAAGGATAAAAGACGATGAAGCATTATTTCAATCAACTCTCTGATCTGAAGATACATATAGAATTGCTTTTCTAGGTCTCCAATGGAATATTCATAAATAACTAAATTGATTACCTAAGTAAGATATAATGTTAGATCATCCAAGTTTCTTTGAATGTCCATTACCTAAGATATCTAATTCCAGTAATACTGGCAGTTGAATGAAATTGAACTAACCCCACTGATGGAAAGCTGTCTGTTCTATCTTTAATAATTTCCTCAATCAATGCTATTTTGCAGAGGGAAGGGGAGTCTAGCAATAGTAAGTAATCGCTGCAGTACAAGAGGAGTATGCTTAGATACCATTTTGCAGAGTATGTATTCTGCTGTTGTAAACCAGATTGACCCTTTATGTTCATAAAAGGCAACATGTTTTTATTCTCATACTGTTTTGGTTTTTTTTTTAAACACTATAGCTGAGAAGAGATGAGTCTCTGTTTTCCTTTGTTCATCAGCATTAAAATCCAGCTTTTATCTAAAATATTATTTTATCCGTGATTGTTAAAAGGAATTCCTAAGACCAGAACAGCTCAACCTTTACAGCAAGTGTGTCATATGAGTGGGGTGCAACCAGTTTTGAGGCTGGATCTGGTTGGTGAACCCACCCACGTGCCAGGTCCCGGGCCACATGCCACCTTTGGGGACACATGCCCTTCTTGGCAGTGGACCACCCCACAGTGCCAGCTCAGTCTGGCATCTGAGACCATGTTATCTAGCCCCCAAAGCTCTCTATAAATCTGGAAGTTTAGCCATGGGAGAGCAGTGGCAGCATTAATTGCCGGGGTCCCAGGGTCATGGCAACTAACACTGCCACTGATCCTCAGCTGACAGATTTCCAGAACTGTGAGAAGTCCCATGAACTCAATAACCCAGCTCCATGGGCCAAATCTGACCCATGAGCCATATTCTGAGCACTGCTGCCTAACACTAATTTCACTTTGTGTATGGTCAGTTTCATGGCTTCTAGGAATATGTCTCTAGGACCCAGGGTCCAAACACTCCTGCTCATCAGTAAGTTAATTTGTATGTGAGCAGTTGCACTGAACTTATACATGTAAGATCAGGCCCTTCATTAATTTTGCATGTTTAGATTGGACACACCAAAGGAGGGGATTATTTTAGAAGAGGAAAATGTTTTAATCAAACCACAGAAATTGATGAGAGCTGGTAGAGGAGGCAGTAGTAGTACCTGAGATAGCCTTGACTTGTTTCTTTTCTTTAAAAAGTGACTAGAATTAGAAAGCGGGTGTTCCTCTTCAAGATTAGAGCTTGATATTTGTGTTTTGTTTTTTCAATTTGTGTTGGGGGGGGTTGTGGGGGCAGGGGGAGTTGGCCAATTTTCCACAGGCTTTTTTTAATACCTAGTGAAGGAATGGGGGTTAAATGTCTACTTCTGTTCAAAAAGGATGTAAGACTAAATTTTAGGGAGGGACATTCAGTTATAATTTTCATTAATAGACCTCATATATTTTCTCAGAAAATAGAATGTAAATCTGCTAGAACCATTGAAATATGTCCTACCCATTTTAACTAGGACTTCATCAGTTTATATACACATACATATTACATGTATATGTGGGTATGATGTTTTATTAAAATATATATTTTATTTATATATATATGTATTAAAATATATATTTATATTTTAATAAAATGGACCCATAATAAGAACCATGTATTTATGAAATCCATGATTTGAGGTCTGATCATTACTTTATCTAGTGGGAAGCATTCTGGGGAGAATGTGGATAATTCAAAACATCATCCCAAAGACTGCTATCTGATATTCACAGTTTCCTATCTTAAGTCTCAGTAGGTTCACTTATGATTTGCACATGATTTGAAGTTCATATACAATAGCACACATGAGGGAGGAGTGCCTCTTTCCTCTTCGTAAATCAGAAGGTCGGATGGGAAGGATTTCAAGATGTGATCGCCAAGGCCATAGATTGTTGAAATAAAATTTTTATTCACGATCTAAAGTCGGAGCCAAAATTAAAAGCTTCTAAAGTAAAGAGCAAAAATTCTCATGGGACCCTATCAAATGCTTTCTTGGAATCCAGACTAAAAGTAAGGCTTCTATTTTGTTATACTAAAGGTCATAAATAATATTTAATAACCTTACTGCATTGTTGTTGGCATCTCTCTGATGGATATACCCTGACTGGTCTGTATGGGTAATGGATGGCAGAAAAGGTACTAGGCCACTTTTATATATACCTTGAAAAAGATTTGATTCTCCATATTCATGAGTGAAATTGGTCTATAAGATGTATATAATTTGACAACTCTTTTTTGAAAAAATAATAAGTGTAGCTTTACTTCAAGGCTGATAGAAGAAAACCATGGAATTTGGAATGGTTGTGCAGGAGGTGCAGGGGATAAGAAGCTTCTTTGGGTATAGACTAGCAATCAAATTAAACTGAGGTAACAGGAAGTGAGGACTTTTCTGTGGAACAGCTGGCATGTGGTAACTAACTGCCAATCTGCCTTCAATTATGCCGCAGTGAAAGTGAAACCTAAACTTAGCCCTGTTTCATTTAGGGGAAAGATGCCATAGATTAGCATTCACTTGCCAAGAGATAATTGCAGGCACATGGATAGTTAGTTACCAAACACCAGTTATACTATGGTAAGCCCTACCCTCGGTTAACTCACTTAAATTTGACTTTTGTCTGTATCCCTTAATTAAGTATAATGGTTAGAGAATCTAATCTGAGTATATTTTTACTTGGATAAGATTTGAATTTATTATGGAGAAGCATTGGCCTCACCACGGTTAAGGATGTTATCAGGTGGATGAACACCTCACACTGTACCCAGCATTAGGATTACCATACACCTGGGTTTTCCCAGACATGTCCTCTTTTTGGGTCTTCCAATCTCCATCTGGGCAGGTTTTTTTTTTAAATATGAGCAAATGTCCTGGATTTTGCTCTGCCCAGCATCAGTATTTTTCCCAGCACTTCCCGGCTTGCCCTATCAAGGAGCTGCTTAGGGATGGGGGGCTTGGAGTGAGGAAACTGGCAGGGCCAGGGAGCTGCTGGTCAGGAGTGATGGGCAGCAGTAGGGCTGGGGGGGCTGTGTCTTGGGAGTGAGGGACAATGGAATGGGCAGGGCAGGGCACCAGGATATCACTGCCATCACCTACCCCAGTAATCATATATCCCTCCCCCACCACAGGTGTCCTCTTTTTTGGAACTGAAAATACGGTAACCCTAGCATCCTTCCTCCACTTTTCAGTCTGAGCTGTAATGCATACACCAACAGCTTAAAATTGTGAGGTTGATCTGTACTGTCACACTCGACATATTTATCTATATTCTAGAGCATCATCAATGGAGTGCTTTTGGGTAGTGATGTAAGGGCAAAAGAAATGAAGTGATTTGCTTTGTCAGTTATCAATAGTCTTAAAACAGCCCAGCAAATCTGAGCAAACATGCAGCCTGCACAGGTTAATTTGTGGTCTCCTTGTCTTCCCGCCATGACTCCAGCTGTAGCAGTAGCTGGGGTCTCCGGGCCTCCCCTGTCTCCTCTTGCATTTGCTTCTTGCTCCTACCCCAGAGGTCAAGTCAGGGCAGGGTGGTGTGATGTAGTGCTGGAGCACCCATGTAGTGCAGTGCAGCGGAGGAGCTCACATCCTGGGGGCTGGGGTGCCAGTGCAGCAGAAGGTACCTGTATGACTGGTGCAGAGGGCATCCCATGGCTTGTGCCAGAGTAGCATGTAGCCCAAAGCCACCTGGAAGTTGGACATCTCTGAATTAAATCAATATAAACAAACTTACCCGTTATGTTTAACTGGAACATTCGTAATGCTAGAGACAGCAAGTTAAACCCCTCCTTTAACTCTCACCTTAGATATTCTCTCCTAAAATATGGTCCCTTTAGCAAATCATCTCGCATGGTTGGGCTGACTATTCTGGATTTTGTTTTCCCATCTCTTGGTAATCAGGCCTTTTTCACTGAGTAGATTTCCTCAAATAGTGTAAAAGACCTGCTTTCTTCTCCTGCTGAGGAACCTTGCGACAAGATAAGTTATGGCACAGGTAATCCCTATTTGATTGAGGTGTTTCCTTATAGGGTTAAAGGTTGTTTTCATTAAAGGGATACTGAAATGTGATGGAAAATCATAACCATTTTGCCTTTGTGTCGAGGGACCTTTTTTAGTGATGTTGCTGAGTGTGCTTGTCTCTCTGCATATAATGCTAAGTCTAAGGTCTTGATCGTGCTTTAATTGCTGCATTTCTTCAGTCAGTGATCACGATCTCTATTCTATGTCTCCAGGATAAGAGATCCAGTCAGCCCACCACTGCAAGGAGAGAATGCATGGTTCCAAATGTCTCCTCCGGCATAATCATTACATTTTGTGTGACAACTTCTGTGGTGAGGACAGCTGTGATTTGACTTGGTTGTGATACTGGTTCAGAGTCTTCAACCATGCAAGTATTAATGTTGTCTAGTGTCACAAGCTGGGGCTTTTTGTTTTGTTCTTTCCTTCTCCTTTTGAGTAAGTCTTGTGCCCTATTTTGTTTGGGGGTTTATTTATCATAGAAAGTTCACCTGAGTAGCCCTTCCCTGTGTAGCGTGTCTACTAGCAGTAGATCAGTTGGGTACTGTGGTGACTAGAGTCATGTACATGCTTTGATGTTTAACTGTCCTGTTTTCTATACATGTTAAGTATCTGGAAGTGGAAACTCCAGTGAACCAAAGCTCCAGTGCGTGATAGTTGTTTGCTTGACAAGCATCCAATGGCCTCTACTTATTATATTTTAATATCTTGAATTCTTTATCTAAGCATTGTCTTGTATTGTTTTCATGCTGCATGTTGTTGATGCAACTGAGACACTATTGGCAACCAAGCAGAAAACTCCATTTGCACGCAGTGTTTTAGTACCATTTAATAATTGACATTGCTAAGTGGGACTAAGTAGACTGGGTAACTCGTGAGGCTGCAATGTGTTTTTTGTACCGAGTACAGAGTGAAACAAATTTTGGACCACTTTAAAAAAAAAAAGAGTTATTCTGCCCCCATCATTTTCTGTTAATGTTGGTTTGCTACACCATCAAAATAACCTTGTGATGTGCCTGTAATCTGCTGTTTGTTAGTTGTTTGGCCGGGCAGATGACTCTTTCTGAGTCCCAGTGATAGTTCCATGTTTGCATCATTTTCCCCATCCTAGCTATTGCCACATCACAACCTTTTTTCCTTCAAGCCAAGAAGAACTGGACAGGGCTCCTTTCAAAGCTGGTTAACTCCATAGTGGATTTTCTTTTTACCAGAAACAGTAGGAAGATCTTCCTTCCTTTTTATTCCCATCTGTCATCTCAGCAATGACAATAGGACCACTTATCTGGTTAATAAGTTTTAGCATTTGCCAGCTGTTTGACCATGATTCCTTGGCTTGTATTAATAGTGCCATGTGTTCCAGGGTGGTCTCCTACATGAATATCAGGCCGTCCTAGGGCTGCCTATCTTTCAAAATGAGAGATCTCAGGCATTCACTCTGATATAGCTGCCTCAGGAGAGCTTCAGCCAATGCAAATTCACATAGCTCGGTTTACTTCATTTTATACCAGCTGAGGTTCTTTCCCTTAAATGCACCCATTTCCTATTGCTAACAACCTCACTGGCCAAGAGAGGGCAGGAAAGTGGGTAACAGAAACTGAAGCAAAGTCTTCTTTATAACAGTATGCACCTCTGCTTTTAAACACTGCTCAAATGATTTGTAGAGTTTCCTGTAAATATAAATTCTGATTTAGCGTCCAAGCAGGAGCTGCTTTTTTTGTTGAGGCGCAGGCAGCAAGTGTTTTAGCAAGAGTTTATTCTTGCAGCGATAGGCTTGAGCCAAGGTTCATAGCCCCTTCAGAGAAGAGAGGCAAAAGCATTCTGCTCCTATGATGTAGGATGGTTAATTGGCTGAAGGCATTTCAGAATGAAGGGAGAGTTCACATTGTATATTACATGGCAGTATACCAGGCATTTCTGTGCTTGACACTGTCCAGCCACATTTATTATTATTATCTGTTAGTATTAGACTAACGTCTAAGAGCCTCACTCAAGGATCATCCTGTTCCAAGTACTTTACCATCAAGAAATAAAGATAACAGTTCCTTCCTCAGAATGTGCAGTTTAAGCAACAGACATGATAAAACAGGAGGACAAAACGGACACGTAGCTTGGGAGACTAGAGCAGAGAAGATGAGGTAATCAAATGAATAGAGTAGAGTGGAAAAGTAGAAGTCTCCATTCACCAGTGAGAGAGTATTTCCTCTTCCCTAGTCTGCTGATAGAAATGGAATAAGTTGTATAGAGGTGCAAATGATGTTAGGCTGTGTCATTCAAAAGCCATGACTGAAGCAGGTAAAGAGAAGGGGCACTGCATCCACTGCAGTTCTTGGAGGCTTTCAGTCCAGAATGCCCCTGGGGGACTGAGAGAGCAGGCTAGGAAAGCAACTGCATTGCTTCTAGGAGCAGTGACCTAGAACAGTGAACCCTCTTTTCCCTACACTTGGTTTAGCCCTGTAGCTGCAAAGGAGAAAGGTAAGTCTGTCACAACACTCCCTTTTTGGAGTGTCTGCCACAAAGCGACTACCTTCCTTGGAGTCTCAGAACAGCAGAGACTTCCTATGCCTGAAAAAGGGTGATTGTGCCCAAAAGCTTGCTAAGAACTTTTTCCCCAGCTACTCATTTTGTCTAATAAAAGATACCAGATCTACTCAAAGAACTTGCCTGTGTATGTCCTTAGACCAACACGGCTACAGCCAAAAACCTAGCACTAGCCAAAGCAGCACTCCTTACAACCTGATTTTCACTAAACACTATACTGCACCTCTCTAGTACTCATCTTCCTTCTCAATTCCCCTGGAGGTTGTTACCTATCAATGATTAGGCTAATCATAAGCTATATAGGGGGAAGTGTTGAATCAAACCCTAGAATACTAGAATTTCATAGTACATACACCTTGGTCCCCACAGCCTTCATAGGCTGTGCCTCTTGAGCAACTTTTATCCAGAGAGGCAATTTCACAGTTTGAGCATCACTAAAACCAAATAGTCAAAATGTGATAATAAGGCCTCAAAAACCATGAGATTGGTTTGAAACAATGAGATTCTTAAAAAAAATATTTAAAGTAATAATGAACTTCTCTCATCCTTATGTTTGACTTGGGTCACAATGCAGAACTTTTCTCCATAATCATAGAATATAGAATCATAGAAAGAACTGTTCTCCATAATCATAGAAAGGGACTTTATTTTAACTTGAAAGCTAAGACTCACATAAGTTGAGTTCACGAGCTGACATTTTAATTATTGTTGCAAGATTGACAGTAAAATCATGAGAGCTATCATCACTGAAACAAGGCCAGGAGATTTATGCTGGCATAAAACCGGGATGAGTGAAATTAGAATTGGATATGAAAATGGGTTAGGTATTAGAAGGGATTCAATTTGGTGTGACATCAGGCACACAGGCGTGCAAAATGAACCAGATTGGTATCAGACCAGTGCAGACCGCTGAGCATGTTGGCACTGACTTCAAAGGTTGTTCAATAAAGATCTTTCCTATAGCACTGCCTGCCTGCCACATCACCTGTTGCCAATGAAACAGAGACACAAATTAGTTTTAGTCTTGTAAGACCTTCTGGAGTACAGCAGTCACTACTGTGAATTACGCACATATATTGAAGCCCAATAGGAGCTGCAGTTCCTAACTTGTGCCCACTCAGTTCATCAGAAACCAGGCAGACTTGTGATAAGGGGTAAAAGGAACTTATTTTTACCATTTGGGGATGGTTGGTAACAGGTTTCACAGTAGAGAAATTAATAGTAGTACATATGTTCTAAAACCTGACAGCCTCATTTTTCTTAATACATATGCATTATCCAGTTACTACTAGTTTGAAATGTGAATCTCAGTGACCTGGACCCCCTTGGGTCACAGAGACAAGTTTGTTTATGAATTTCACTTAAAATTTTTGGGTTCATTAAAACAAAAGGCTACCAAACCAAACAAGTGCAGCCTCATTGGGGCTTGCATTGAAAAACAGGGAATGTTTCAGGGTGAAGTTTGCTTGAAACTGCCAGTGAGTTTGAGCTGGACCTTTCCCATCCAATTTTCCAAAAAGTCCACATTTTCTCAGTGTCAGGTCCAGGGTCCCTCTCTCTGCAGCCTAATATAGATTTTGCCTTTGTAAAGTCATTATTAAAGAGGCAAAATTAGCACCCTGTTCCAGGTTTGGATTTCAGGTGCCTTGATGTTCTAAAAATTTTAAGGCCATCCTTACCAAATACTCAGCCCGACTTTACTCAGCTTTATGAATTTATAATAATAACCCCCAATGTACATTAATCTGACTTAATTTCTCTGCTATAAATGTGTGTAGCACAACGGACAAAACTGCTGCTCAGGCCACTAGAGCTGCTTGTATACACCACGGGGGTTTACTTTGGTGTAATTCTCCCTAAATTGAAGTGGTGGGTTTTTAAAAACACTGCTTCAATTTAGGGCAAAGTAAACCCCCATGGCATGTACACAAATGTTGGGCCCAATCCTTACCTGCCTCTCTTGCAGCAGGGGGATGGCGAGCTGCCGGCAGGC
The DNA here is from genome assembly GCF_001723895.1 of Crocodylus porosus. Taxonomy (NCBI): domain Eukaryota; kingdom Metazoa; phylum Chordata; order Crocodylia; family Crocodylidae; genus Crocodylus; species Crocodylus porosus. The sequence continues at coordinate 163,532,094 of NW_017728886.1, read as the reverse complement.
TGAGCAGTCCCTGAGCTGCAGGGTGTGGGCAGTGCTTCCCTCCATGCCAGTGGCACCCCCCGGGCAGTACCCACCCACAGGCACCCAGCCAGGGCGGTCCCAGGGGGCACCGCAGCCATGGAGGATAACACTAGGCCCCTGCACAGCTCAGACAGGCAGGCAGGCTCCAGAGAGAAGAAAAACAAAAAGATCAGGCTTGCTGCTTTTTTCTTTTTCTTCAGTTTAGCCTGCCTGCACAGGCTGCCACTGGGCTGCCTGCACAGCCCCTGAGCTGTACAGGACCCAGTGCTTCCCTCCACAGCTGTAAGGTAGCAAACTAAAACACCTCGGACGTGTTTTATTTTGCTGTGTCCGAAAGTCATTTAACATGCAATACGTCACCGACAGTGTAAACAACTGCACTATTAAAGTGTATTATGCCGCCAACAGTGTAAACAGCTGCACCATTAAAGAGGTGCAAAAGGGCATTTAAGGCCATTTTTGTGGCATGTACAAAGTCCCTAGGGGAGCAACTATTTTACAGAGAGTCAAGCAGAAAGTGGAATTAAAGGTGAAGGAATGGTTTTGTCTTGAACACAGCCCTAAAGTGGGTAAAAAGACTGAGATTAATCCACTTGGGGAAGAAAACCTAATTTAAAGTGAGGCTTTTTGTGGTCATTTCGATAATTGGTTTGCAAATCAACTCTGATCAGGGAACATTTTTATTTGTTTTAATTAGGTTCTATTTAGTGGAGATGTAATAATTCAAAACAATTACATTAAAGTCATTATATTTTAATAAATATAAGCTTGGTGCTTCTGTGTGTAATAGAACCTGTATGCTGAAGCAATTAGCAGCAGTGAAATAAATAGGACGGAGCTGATCACCATGTTTGTGAAATAGTTTCATTAAAATGGCAACAAAAAATCTATTAATCTTGCTCTAAACCTCAGCAACATAAAAGAATTTCTCACCTCAAAGTCAGTTGCATGAAATTATTTTAAGTAAACAAAATAAGACGCCAGAAGTTTGCATGTCAGGATATGATTTATAGCATGAATTAGTCTCTTTTGTGTGATTAAAGATACAATTAAACTTCAATGGCAGCGTGTCACAATATTGAATGGCTTGGCGAAAGGCTGATCTTTCAGAACCTAGCTCACAATAAGAAGCCTTTTTGTTGCTTGCAGCACAGACAAGCTAGCTGTATTGCTTGTTCACTGGTTAGCCACCTCCCAACAGTTGTCTTGCACAAAGGAAATGCACAGATTTACCATTTGCAAGACAAACCTAAATGTACTATATGCAGAAAGTGAGCAAAGCATCAAAACCTTTGTAAAAAGAAAAAGGCAAATAGTGTAGGTTGCAAAAAAAAAATTCATAGGAAATATATCAACCTAAAACTTGTATTTCTTTCTAAAGGAGTCTTATTTGTAGTGCTCAGGTTGCCCAAGGCAAATATATAAATGGAAGAATTTAGAGAGCATATATTTCTCCTCTTTTACTTGGCTCAGGGGATAACACTTTCTACAGAGTCAATTTCACCGTTTTCCTTGTATAATTAACTTTCCCCTGTTATCTGTGTGCTTGATGTGGCAATGAGAAGAGGAATATTTTTAAAAAATAGCAGGACAACGTGATTTCAAAATCACAAAGAAATGACGGGCTTAGGAGACTTTGGCACAAGTATTTTGTCCACAATCACTTGCAATTTTCTCTCTCTTCTCTGGTGTATAGGAATTAGGTAAAATCCTTTTAAACACTTTGGAAACTCTGTATTGGGTCTGACTAGCTTCTCTTGAAGAAGCCACCGCTTTTGTTGTAGCAAGAGTATACATAAAAAACTAGGTCTTACATATCTGGTTTGGTTATTTGGTATATGACTGTGCCAAAGAAGTTTCCATACATATTTTTAATGTGGTGAAAAGAGAAAAGATCCAAAAATTCTAGCCAAAAAAAAATGGTTTTAAATTGGGTTTATCTCTTTATTATTCTTCAGCACTCATACAAAACAGATGATAGTTTTTATCTGGCAGATAAAAGCAAATACCTTAATTCTGAGGAGTGTACAAAGGGCCTCATATTTATTTAGGAAAAACAGACTGACATGATTATCAAATAAGTTATTAATTTGCTATTTACAATTAACTTGCTTATCAAATAACAGTCCAGTAAATTCTGCTAATAAATATTATTTCCATCCTGTAAACAAGCAGTAGAATTAAAATGGCTTCCTTATTTGATTTTACAAACTGTACTGTCTCTACTGTTTTCCAAGCGTAAGTCCATTCATGATTGTTTGTGTGAATTGCATTTACTCGTTATAGCACTCCTCAGCTTTAGACACGTTCATCAGCAATCTCACCTTTATCCTTTTGGGGAAAGATATAAATAAAAGCCCAGTGGGAAAATGTGGCCAACATGAAGCAGTTATGTAATAACCTGAGAATACTGATCTGTAATTTTATGAGCACTGTGTGTAACTTAGTTATTGAGAGAAAGGCAAAATTATTTAGATGTTAATAAAATGTTTGCTATATGACTATATCGCTTGAATTCAATTGGGGCTGGTGGAAGAGCAAGCAGGAAGACAACCCTAATGGCTCTGAAGGAACTTCTTGTTACACACTTAAAAGACACTGAGGAAAGAGCTATTAGCTTCAAGAATCCTACATTTGTGTTTCCAGCAAAGGTGCAAGCCTTATTTAGTCAGATCTAGAGACTATATTTCAGAAGGGCACTGAAGAATTAAAAAGCTGCTTTCAGGAGAGGAATGGGAGTCTAGTGTCAAGTACTGTTGAAAGCATGAGTGGATCCAGGATTGGGAGGAGGAGGGTGCAGCCATAACCCCTGCAGGGGTGGGGCCCACATGCAGGGAAGAGGGCTTATAGTGCATGTGTCCTACTGCTGGAGGAGATGGCCTGCAGCCCCTCGCTGGAATCAGTGGAGGCCAGTGAGCTCCCAGCAGCTCCTGTTGCAGTTCCACATATGCTGTGACCTCTTAGCACGCCAGCATAGGGTCTGCCCAAGGTCCCTGCTTTCAAGCAGCTCTGGAGCCTGCTGCTCTTCACTATTCCCTTCCTCCCACTCCTTCCACCTTCTCCCTTCCCTCCTGCTGCTGAAGGATGAGATGTGATGAGCAGTAATAGCGCAGAGTCTATGGAGCTATGTGAAAGCAGGGGTGGCGTGTGACTGGTTGCTTCACCCCTCCGTTCCCCTGCTGCTGAATTCAACAGGGGAGGGGGAGAAGAAGGGGTGAAGAGCAGCAGGCTTCAATGTTAAAAGCCCCAAGAAGAGCCCATCCTGACCAGCAGTGAGCTCATAGAGCTCACAACCTATGCAGGGCTCCCAGCAGAAGCTGCACTGAGCTCTGAGAGCATGCAGAGCACAGCCAAAGAAGCTTTAACCATTCCTCACCTGGATCTGGCCCTGGTTGAAGTGGACAGGCTGGTCCAGGCTTCAAAGGGCGCTAGGAAAAGTTCGGCCTTCCTCAGATCTAGGGAAAGATAAACCTCAGAGAGGGACATCCATAGAGATTAGTGTATTATTTTCATGTTCCTGTCATTGCCCTGAAGGAGGCCAATGCTGAAGATAAACTTGGCCTGCTGTGATAATCAGAGTCGATCACAAGAGATTGCCAACCAGATTGCCAACCCATGACTCAACCCCAAGATGGAAATGATATCCGATAGCCCAGTGGTGCTCAAATTTCTGGGGGCAACTGTGAGCCATATGAGTAGTGTGGGGGCAGGGGCAGTCTGTGACCAGATCCATGGGGTTGCCTCCCAGATCTGGCCGCACACGCACACACATGCACACGCGCGCACACACACACACACACACACACACACACACACACACACACATAATTATGGAATTTTTTTCATGTTCCAAGCCAAATCAGCCAATTCAATTCCAAATCCATGAATCATTCAAGAACCATATATGTCCCTACTACTGGCAAACATCCTCCACCCCCACCTGAGGCTTCAGATGTTTCCAAATCATTTGGCAGGCATCCTATGTGCAGACCTAAACCCAGAGGCTTGGGGTTCAGATGCCCTGGGGTTTTGCTTGCCCTCAGCCATATGGTGACAGAAGCAAGATAGGGAGGAATTTCTCATACCCAGACCCCACCTCGCAACACCCTGCCCCACATACCCAGTCTGGGTCCTGCACCACCCCAGCCCCGCATGTCTGACATAGCGTGCAGGGCTATGCTATCCAGCATGTGGAGCTCCCTATGGGTCCAGTAATTTGGCAGCCAGGAAGCCGTAATTATAATTAATGCTGCCACTGTTCTCCACCACCAAATTGTAACTGGCATCTGAGATTAGCTGAGGTTACCTGTTTCCCAGTGTGAGAAGGAAATGTCTTTCTTTAGAACTGGTATGTTTAAATGAGACAGATGAGAGGTAAGTAAGAGTCCAAGGGACGGCAGACCAGAGAACAGGAGGAAAAGGAGAGCTATCATCAAAACGGTCAGCAATTGTTTCCCCTTTATCTTACAGTTGTTTTTCATCATATATTAGTCAAAAGCTAATTTCTAAAAGGAGCATATGATTAGGATTTTACCTGCCAGAGCTCTGCGGGGAAAAAAAAACCCACATAATTTTTGCCTTTTTTTTTTTTTTTTTTTTTGCTGAGAACCATGCATTTCAATACATCTGTCCTAAAAAAATTCTGGTCTTGATTAGATCTGTTGTACATCAGGCTACATTCACTTCACTGAAGTTATTTCTGATTTAAATGGGACTGGGTCTTCTGTTATTCCAGCAGCAGCAGCAGCAGCAGCAAGCTTTTGCCATAGTAGAAGTCAAGCAGGGTTGAAATCTCTGCATAAGCCAAAAACAATGCAAGTTTTGAACTGTTCCCCAGGGAAAAACAGATTCACTGAGCTTCAAAGTAATGAGGCCAGTAGGTCTCCCTAAGTGCACTTTGTCTCTCCTTATAGTGCATGAGCTAATACTGAACTTCTTAACCTTGAAGTTTATCAGACATTCAGCAAGTTTAAGGTATTACCACAATTCATCCCTCTGTTGATGATAATGATCGCTCTAATCCATGTTCTCTGTCATGCGTAAATCAACAAAAAAATTTTGTTGACAATCATGCACTTTATTTGTACTTTGCCATTTAGAAGTGAGTCCCACTTGATTTAGGGGCACAATGAAGTATGTCAATCGGTCTCGTTTGTAAGATCCTCCAAAGACCAGTTATAGAAACTTTCCATCTACAGAGCCATCAGGACTATGACTTATAATAGTATCCCATGACTGAGGGCACCAGACAGGACACTTCATGGCAACAATGCCTCAGCCCCTGGAAACTTAAAACACGGCAAAAGAGTGATTCTTTTCCCCGTGTAAAAGTTGTATTTGTAAGTTGCAAAAATGTATTTTTGTCACTGGAGTGCTGCACGGTTGGCTTAACTAAAAAAAAGCAGAAGGTTATTTAGCCAAGCTAGTTACAAAAGATGGCAAGGATGGTTTAGTCCTGGATGATCCTGCCTTGAGCAGGGGACTGGATTAGATAACTTTATGAGGTCCCTTTCAGCCTTACTTTCCTATGATCCTAGGCTATAAAGAAGAACCCTGTAATAAATGTGGTGGAGACTGGGATATAGGAGATCTGAGTTTTATTCCTAGCTTTGTCACAATTTATCTGCATAGCCCAGGGCAAGTCACTTATTTGGATTTGATTTTTGTAAGGTGCTCTTTGACCTTGGGGTAAATTGAGGGCAGGCAGCAGCCCACAGGGCCAGCAGCACACAGGAGTGCATAAGAGTGCCCAGCATCTTGTAAAATGGACCTGTGCAGTCAACATTTGAAGTGTCAACTATTTTGGGGGATATCACATGGAAATCACCCTGAGTTTGATTTTTTTTTCCAGCAGCACTTAAAGCCCTCAGTTCCCAGAAGCTTAAACTGGAATTCCTGGTTCCAGGATTACTTCATATCAACCCCACACAAAAGAAATCAGAGGTCCAGATCAATGAGCATTTTTCACCATTGACCTTTACGTCTGAACTGAAGCTTCTCATCTCTAATATGGAATAATATCTCTTTATCTTTCAAGGTATTAGATGGCAAAACCAGTAATTTTTGTGAACTGCTCAAATATTGTAGTGATAAGTGCAATAGAAAAGGCCTGTTAATTGAGAATTGCTTTTGTACCTCACGTTTCAATGACTTCAGTTGTAAAGATTCCAGCAATCATTTGAAAGAACTAGTCAAATTTTACTACTCTACTTTTAATCCTTATGCCTTTTTTGTCCAATTTATTCTTTTCTCTCCCCCTACCAGATGGACAATTAATCTTATGCTATGGATGTTGTATTTATTTGAACTCCGTATCTCTACAGAATCTGCTAACACACTCAGAATGTAATCAGTTCCTGCAAGTTCAATATAGTTTGAATAACATTTTTCTCTCCTAGTATTATTCATAAGTTGGCTGCCACAGTCAGATACAAATTTCAAGAAACTACAGTGGAACAAATATTAGTGAAAATATAAGAGGGATATAATACTAATTTTTAGCTGTTTTGCCAGCAAGTCGATAGTATATAGAAGTCGATTTACAGTAAGTTGTTTTGCAGGATTGCAGTAATCTGTGTGTACAAAATAAATACAGGTTAAAAATCCTCTGAATGGAATAGACAACACATTTACTGCCATGCCAGTGTTGATATGAATTGTTGTACAAAGTAAGTGTTAAAGGGAAAATTCTGCAGGCAGTTACTCCTGGTTAAAGTAGAGCCATTCCACTGATTTCACTGAAGTTACTTTGGATATAAAACAATCTAACTCAGAGCACAATCCTAGCTTAAATGGATCAGAGTGAATGGTCTTTCTCAGCCCACAACTTACCAAATCTCCCTGTTTATTCCATTTCCTGTGGGGTTTGGTTCCAAATGTCCTCATATGGAGCTGGAAGAAAAAGAGTGAATGCTTTAGTTTGGATGTTAATTTGGGGCACCTGTACAGCCCTCTCAATGTTTGCTTTGGCTGGGAGTATAGGAGGACAATGGGCAGGCATCCTGCTGCCTCTCTCCTAGTCTAATTTTGGCCACGTAAATCAATTTGTTATGCTCCTGACACATCCACTTTGTGTACTTCTATTATCTTGAAGAGACCTGTCACAGAGGTCATCTCAGTCACGTGAGTGGAGCTGAAGAGTCACCCTGCCTGGTCTCCTGCTCTTTCCCTTATCAGCATAGTAAGTACTGCTTGCTGTTTGCCCTTTCAGAAGGCAGGACAGACTGTCACCTAGAAACGAATTTATCAGAAAGGCATAAGCTTACATAGGTGACAGTCTGCTTTGTCAGATGCTATCCCAGCAGCAACAGCTGTGGCATCTGACAAAGTAGGCTGTCACCTCTGAAAGCTTATGCCTTTTTGAATAAGTTAGTCTCTGCAGGGCAACCCTGCCCTGAGTTCAGTCTGCCACAGCTAACTACCTCTCTCTCTTTGGTCTTTGAAATGTGTTTCTCCACTGTTACCAGTAGCGCTCTGTTAAGCCAACCGAGCCATTTATTTAAATATTCGTTGAACAGGAAACTGCAACTGCAGAGTTAAGTGTTGTTTCATATTTAAACAAATAATGGGGACAGACACAAGCGTGGTATGTGATATAGTGGAAAATTTGAATGACTTGTGTATCCCACAAGTGTCCTAATGTAAAAACAATTTTTTTTTAAAAGAAAGGATACTAAGATCCTACACAAATCCTTGTGTTAACGATGCTTTTCAGTAGACAGCAGCAATGAATGGGTTAACCACTGTAGTTTCTACTGAAATTGCAGTCATTAAGGGAAAATGATTTACACAATGGTAGCATTGGTGTTTCCCTTGTGATTGAAAGAAAGTGGTTATTAAGGCCAAGCATGCTTATTTTTGGCTGATGTGGACTCCCTTTCAGCCTGAACACTCCTAAGGAGTGTTCTTAAGGTCATGCAAGCTGCATATTTTAAGTGTGAAGTAAACAAGAAAAGCAAGAAATATTGGTGTATTAAGGAGCACCTTCCTTATTTCAACTATAGAAATATAAGTGTTGCTGCTCTGAATTACACTCTGTATCCATGCTGGTGGGGATGCCCTGCTGGTCACAGATTTCTCCATGACAGGTCTTTGCGAAGTTTCTAGTCACAGCATGGGATATATGCAGAAAAATCATTTAAAGAGTAGGCTGTCAGAGGGTGTATGAGTTGTGAACATTTCAGGCCCTCAACAGCATAGTGTGAGAAACCACGAGAATAGTGCAGACAGGGACCTCTGGCATTGCCCTAATCTGTTTTCAGCGATGAGGTGTTAGCTGTTGCAGTAGTGTCCATTCTGCCAGCAGCTTTTAATTTATGGGACCTCAGCAGCCATGGCCAAAAGAGTTGTGAGCCTGTTCCCATTCCAGTCTCTAGTCTTCTACAGAAGAAGCTTATTCAGTCATTTACAACTCAGCCTTCTTCATATGGCAGTAGAGCACTGAAACAACCTCTCTAATACATCCATCCCCTGAAACACAATAGGAAATGCCACAAGGGAAGCTGTGGTGTGCAGGACCTGTTACAGGTGGCTAAGTACAGCATCTTATCAAAGAGGTTAAGAACCTCTGTAACCTATAGTGTTACCTTTTAATGTTAAAATTCTTTCCCCAGTTCAAGCAATAAATTATTATTTAGCACTGTGACAATAAAAGGGATGTCTGTCTATAACAATATTATTCATTAAAGCCCAAGCCAAGTGTACCTCTCCAATTATCTATATAACCTGCTAAACTCCTGTGTGGCTGGGGGTGGCTTTTATGAGGATTCTCCTTGCTTCAGCCTGTATTATCACAGATACTGCCCTGAAACGTTTTTGACTGAAGCCAGGAAAAAGTCTCACTTGTGTTCTCCCTAGACAAACAAGACAGTTAAATAGTCAGTCTCTTAGACATGCTGTAAAATGCAACATGCCTTTTCTCCGTTCATCATATCCTTCATCTCTCTCATGCTGCCCTCATCCTCCTCTTTCCATGAGCTACAGGCTAGAAAGTAATGCACACATAATCTTAGTGTTAATAAAAACATACTTTATTGCAATGTATTCAAAGTACAGAAATGAAGATAATTACCACAGGCCCTTATCCAAGTGGACACGCTTATTACTAACCATTTTCTTTTATATTTAGGCATACGGTGGTATTGCAGTCTGTTGGAAACACATGCTTTTTGTTTTAGTTTTAAAGGCCCTATAAGTTCAGCATTTAATATATTTTTGCCTGCTGGCTTGTTATACTAGGCTTAATAGAGTGTTGCAAACTACAAGCCCAATTATTTGTCTCGTGAATGTTATTAAGCACAAAATGTAGTCACGCACGCTTGAAAATCTGGCCTCAAAAGCATGCAAAATGATTCCCTCTTGAGTGGGTAAAACTTTAAAGGAGGTCATCCATGGTCAGGTAATCTCTGTTTTCGATTATTGAATAATACTTGTGCCCCTCCATTTGCATTTTCATTAGTAGACCAAATAGGCTATAAACCTTCTCCTCAGTGAATTCCACCCTGATTCCAAGATAGTCAGGTGAGGTAATGCAGCTGCATTTCATGTTTGTAACCCAAGCATTTGGGGGTTTTTTAGATTTTGCCAAAATATAAAGGCAGAATTAACAAGTACAAAACACATCTAAACAATGGAACACATACAAACTAAAGTACCCACCCACTATGCTTAATACATATCCAGTGAGTCATGTCCAGAGCCAACTGTGAGAAATCTGTGTAGGTGGGTTTTATTTAGTTTTCTTTTTGATTGCTCCAGTATTTTTCTCTAGCTAATAGTCAGTGCACTCTGAGCTAATAAACAGAGATCTGAGCCTTCACAATCTGTCCAGTGGGACATATTTCATTTGTTATACACAGGACTTGATCAGTGCTGAAATACAGCAGAATGATGTTGTGAATCAAAAATATACCAAGGAAGAAAGAGTTTTGCACTGAGAATAGCTCCTCTCTTATTTTTTCCCCCTATGTGATCCTATAAGGGGGAGTGTACCTTCCAAAGACTTGGGCTCATGGATTGGAAATGAAATGCTGAGCCTCTACCTAGAGGTCACTGGTTTGGACCCAGGGCAAGGTTGGATCACTGAAGTCAGTGTTCAGTCACCTTGGTGCAAAATGAAACTGGTAGTCTTAGTTCCAAGAGGATAACTTTACAAATCGTTGCTATTACCAGCAGAACTGGTCTTTTGTTCAATCTCAGTAGAGAAACTAGAGGCATGATAGGCGTGAAGTCTGAATTACCTTCTCACACCTAGAAATGATCCCGTTAGGTCAGAGTTGAGGCACATTGGTGGGATTGGGTGGGGAAGCTTTTAGTGCCACTCCCTCTTCTGGATTCATTCTGCAGATAAACAGAGAGGAGTTCATTGTAGAGCTGTGAACCTGGCTCCTTGCCTAAATGCTACGCCCATTTCAGGATACCAGAAGAAAAAGTGCATTGGAGCCTGAGATACTTGTTTGTTCTAGGGCAGTGGTTTTCACCTGTGGTCCACAGACCCCTGGGAGTCCATAGGCCATGTCTCAGGGATCTGCAAAAGATGACCATGATCAATCAAAATATGTGACTACCCACACTCACAATTCAAAAGGCTCTGCACCACCATTCAAAATTTCTGAAGGGGTCTGTACCTCCCTTTGAAATTTTATAGGGGTCCGCAGATGAAAAAAGGTTGAAAACCACTGCTCTAGGGTATGGTTCATTTTTTTATTATTTTGCTAAAAGTGTGGGCTTTAGGCTTAGTGATAATATGTTGCATACAGTAGTAGACAACAAACAAGTTTTCTCAAGATGGTAGGACTTTGCACGTTATAATTGTTCTTGGTTTTGTATTCTTTGGTACCTGCCACTGAGTATTCTGATTGCAGAAATCTAGGGCTGCACCACACTTCTGGAACTCTCCAGTAATGGACAAATGTTATATTTTGATTAGCTACATCTATTGCCACTTTCCTGGAGAATATTACCCCAGGGTAATTTATAAGAATGCAGTGAATGTTTGGGGTAGGATTCTCAAGCAAGCTCAGTGCTGGTCTGACTCTACTCTCAGAACTCATTTCTGACAAAAAGCAGAATATAATTAAACCAACAGTAAACACTTTTTGAAAATCCATCTTTAATTTTTTGTTAGTGTAAAAGTTTTCATGGCCAGAAATTTCCCAGGGTAATTTCTTTTATGAATGTAGTTTTACATCTTCATGGTTTATCCTTCACAATTTTTTTCTGTGTCATTATTTTCTTCCCTGTTCTTCAAATGCTCACTCCCATTCACGCCTTTTATATATATTACAATATTGTCCTCTTAATCTCACTCACTCTCTTCCTCAGTCCAGCTCCCTCTCTTCCTCACTCTTGCCACTGTCTTGTCAGTGCCTTGTTCTTCTACTGCATTTGGTATTAGGTTATACAGGCTTGATTCACAGTGACAGCTCATCACACTGTGACGAGCAACAAAACCTGCCTGATTCTTTTTTCCCGCCTGTAATTGGAACCACATTTTCCCCACATCCTTACATAACTATACCTCTCTAATCTGCACAGATATTCAGGGAACCTTATTTGGACTTGCACCCTTTCATGATGGTGGATTTGCAGGCATTTAAAACATGTCAAAAACAGTGGTTCTCTTTTTTTAGTTAATTATGAAATGCAATTAACCTTACAATCTCTCTGGTCCTGTACAAATTCAGGATTTAAGACCCAGCTGCCTGATTCAGCATCTGACCCATAAGACCCCCACCCCCATTATATATACAAATTGTCTCTAGGACTCCCAAGTTCAAATTTAGTGTCTCGGTGGACCTAGACATACCATGCAGCTTTCCTTGTCCCCATACTGAGGAGGAACACAATTAGCACTTCTTCCTGTTAATGCCCAGATTCTCCTTGGGTCATAGCCTCGATTTGCCCATTATGGAATGGCCAATGTCCAGCCTTTACTGACACTGAGCAGAGAACTCAGACACTGCAAGGTTCAAGTCCAAATCAAATACCTGATGTTCCTGAGCATTTTAAATTCCCTGAAACAGTCCCCTGCTGCCCCAGCTGATGTCCTGTACTGTGTATAGTTCTATACATCGTCAAGGATTTTTCAGATGATACTATTAAAAAGGAAGACTGGTATTCAGTACAAGTTATGCCTGTTCTAATAGATGTACATCATTTTCCTGATCAGTCTAAAATTCTCCTTTCCAATAGAAAATGCAGTTTCGTCCCACACTTGTATTGCAAATGGTGTGCATTTTTTAGTCTTCCCTTAGACTAAAGTGTCTTGTGATAGGAGATAAACACCTGGCAGCTTTCCTCTCAGCTGGTGATATACAGTGCTTCTGAGGCCTCATGCCCCTCATTTACTCATGACTTTCTTTGCTATGTGTGTCCATGAGAACTGCCTCTTGAAATATCAGATTAATCAGATCCCTCTGCTGTGCCCAAATCTTATTAATTATTATTTTATTTGCTCCTGGTAGATAAAATACAAGGTCTGCCTTGAAATCAGCACCTGATAGTAAGCAAAACCCTATAGTAATACACACAGGTCAGATCAAGTCTGCAGGTAACTCCATTATTATGAGCTGCCCTCTCAGTGACCTTTTTCTCCCTTCTCACACAGGAGAAGGAGAATCCTGCAGTCACCTGCTTCTCTGTCGCTAACAGGTAATTTAGTCTCCGTGGTAGTTTACACAGCTATACAGCCATTGAACAGGGACCAGCAGTCCCAGGAGTCAATCTCATCTGGACTGTAAACCTCATTAAAGTCAGGTGATAAATTTAATGTAGTGTACATAAAGAGAAGACAGAAGCGAAAGGGATTTTTCTATGTTAAATGCTTTCCAACTGACCCCTGGAGCAATCACAGTGTGCAGGTCTCGAGAAGATTATGAGGTGCTATTGGACTGTGCCAATAAAGTGCTTTCCACCTGTCCAGAATGAGACTCTCAAGATCTGAATGCAAAAAATGGGAAGGGAGGAGGGAGAGGAGCCAGGGGGAGGGCAAATTTGGGAGGCAGTGCTGAGAGAAGCAAAGGGCATTTAGAAACAAAGGGGTCACAAAAGCTAATCCAGGTAACAGGATAAAAATCTGTAGTTCCTGTTTAAACCATACTTAATACAATCCAGTCTGTGGATGGTTTCTTGTTCTGCAGTTTCCTGTGCAAACTAGGTTTTAAAGTTCTGCTGCCTGAGAACAGCAATCCTGTGGTCAGCAATGAAATGTCCAGGGATGTTTACATGTTTGGCCAAGGGCCTTTATTTCTTTCTGCCACTGATGTCAGATTGGTGTTTATCATTCTTACATGTAAAGATCACCCCATCTAGCCAACATAGACAGCAGGGTGGCACTGTAAGCAGGTGATGGCATACATGACGTTGGCAGAGCTGCAGGTGAATGAACCATGGATGTTATATACTCCTTATTACTCAGTCCAGTGATATGTTCTGTGTTGTGGTCTGTGTTGATGTGGGGACACAACAGGCACATGTGGCTGGAAAGCCACCTAACAGGAAGGGGTGGAGCTTTGGGACATACAAACCCAGTACCTGAAGGCTGCAAGGAGAGGAGCTCCTGGGGAAGAAGGCTTCAGTAGATGGACTGGGAAGCACCCAATGGATCCATAGTTAGAAGGAGGGAGCTAGGGGAGATTCGTAACTTGTGGTGAGGTAATGGCCCAGTGTGGGGAGAAATTTTAGTTGAAGCAGCTTGACTTGTGTTTATGTTCTGATTAAGTTTGATACTGGGTTGTAGCTACAGGGGAGGTGCAGAGGCCACAGAGGGGTGCCTGGAGGGGCACTCAGTAGCAGGCAGACAAGCCTAGCCTGGGACCAGGGACCCAGATGCCTGAGGCTAGTGTGATGTGTTAGACCAAGGCTGGGAGAGCTAAGGCCAAGGTCAGGCAGTCTAGCCTGGGGTCAGGGACCCAGAGAGTGGAAAACTGCTGCAGTGGAAGCAGCCCCACCTGGGGCCAGGGATCCAGAAGACTGAGGGCTGGGATAGAGTTACAGCAGCTGGACTGGGGCCAGGAGCCTACAAGGATGAAGGGTGAGGCCAGAGAAGGCTTAAGCTAAGAGGGCCAAAGCCTGGGGAAGGTTTAGGACCATGGACCCAGGGAGAAGACGAAGCCTTGCCAGGACCAGGGGCCCAACAGGTTGACTGGAATGTTTGAAGGATGGGCCAGAGGGCCTAGCAGGCAACTCAAAGTAACATCTGTAAGGCATGGGCAGGGCTACAGGGGAGGATGGAGGCCACAAATAGCCCATAAAGCAACTGGTACCCTGAGGCATTGACAGGACCAGAAGGGCAGTTAGTGCCCAAGGAGCCAGGAGGTGTCACAGCTGCCCTTGGGGCTGGGTCCTGTCACAATGAATTTGTTACTTGAGATCATGAATGACTGGTGCCTCCTGAGACTGGGGGGGCACCATGGCAGTGAGTGGCAGGGACCGCCCGCAGTTGCCTCCAGTGGTGTCAATGGAGGGAAGAGGGGTGGTGAGCAGGGACGGCCCGCAGACATCGCCAGCTGCACTGATGGCAAGGCAGGGGGTGGAGGGGCAGGTGGTGAGTGGCAACCACCTGCAGAGGCCAATCTCAGGGTGTGCACATGCCCCCTGGTGCCCCCTCTACGTATCTTCTACGCTTGAGATGATGTTTGATGTTGAGGGGCCATCTATAAGCCAGGACAGATTTGTGCCCCATGGCTACCTTGAAATGATCATTTTTTTGCAAGAGGGGTCAGAGATCACTAATGATATGTCTAAAGTGTTCAAGTTGGGGGCTGCAGGTGACAACCAGAGGGATTCTGTTGCTATTGTCCAGGGGTTGGTATTGTAGCAGGTCAGAGTGAGGTCTGAGTCTGGCTTTGTTTATTTGAGCAACAGCAGTTTTGAAGTTGTATTATAATTGTGGGAATCCCTGCTTCAGATCCTTAAGGTATGCATCCTGATCAGTGGGATCAGAACAGACATGGTTGTAATGTAGAGCCCAGCTGGAGATGGTGGACCTAGTGACATGCTTATAGTAAAAGCTGGTGGTGCAAAGGTAGTTGTGGTGATCAGTTTGTTTTCAATACAATGTGCAGGTAATGTGGCCATTGCAAACCTTCATTGTTGTGTCTGGAAAATGAATCTACTAGGTGGAGTATTCCAGAGTTAGTTTGATGGAGTTGTTAAAGTCCTAGTGAAATTTATCTAGAGATTGTTTCCCATCAGTCCGTATTACGAAAATGACATCAATACACTTAAGGTATACCAGGGGGATCAGAGGGCAACTGTGGAGAAAATGGACGTCAAGGTCTGCCATAAATATGTTGAAATACTGGGGTGATATATATATATGCCTATGGCAGTGCCTTTCACTTGCAGGTATAGGAAGTCCTCAAATATGAAATACTTGTGTGTGAGTGGGAGAGTGTAATGGAAACAGAGGCAGTTTTCTCACGTTCTTTATGGCACCACTCTCAAGATCATCAGATCACATCATTAACACCTACTGATTAAACAGAGTTTGCCCTTTTGTTAGGGACCTGATGCAGCAACCACCGTAGTTAGTAGGTGTTCTGTGGTTGACATCAGTGTAGGCCCTATATTTGCAAAATAGGGTCACCAACTCTCTATGAACAGCATACATGCCAACCCCATCAATTTGTCTGAAAAACGTATGTGAAAGGAGTTTGAGCCTCTTTCTTTACACACATCTGGGTTCTAAGGTGAATTGGCTAATACTTGGATTTACATTCATCTTCCTTTTTCCAGACATTGTGGAATGTTGTTTTATTTTATGCTATTATAGGGTCCAACATAAGCCACAATGGTAAAGGAATTAAAAGCCACAGTGACTATGGTCATGTAACAACATGCAGACAGAAGAGGAGAAATACCATATTTACTCAAGATGTGGCTTTTTGCCCATTTAGCATGGCGGGGAAGCCCCTTATCTTGGATTCAAGTATGAGACAGTTCGGGGGAGGGCTAGACAGCGGGTGGGGGCAGGCACCAGGGGGATGGCAGGTGCCAGGGAGTGCAAGCAGGGGGGACGGCAAGTAGCAGGGGGATGGGATGAGGGGGGATAGGCAGTGAGGGTGGGGGCAAGTGGTGGGAGATAGGCAGCAGGGATCAAGGTGTATGGGGGCAAGGGTCAGGCTGCTTGACCCCTCCACCCCTTGCTGCCCTCCACCACCTGCTTTCCAACTGCCTTCCCTACTTTTGCCTCCCCTACCACCTGCCCCCGTCACTGCTTTACCCTCTGAAATAGTAGGGAGAAAGATTTTTAAGTGACCCTCCAATCATTAGATTCTATATTTGGCAAATTATAACATTTAAATTGTCCATGTATAAAATCTAATTACTGGGGGGTTATCTGAAATTCAGACTCATCTTGGAGTGAGGTAAATATGATAATTTATTTTTAATTCTGGAAATCTGCTCCCTGAATTGAGTTTGTTGGAAGCAATGACAGATGGATACAATTCTTTTGTGCAAGGCATGGCAGCAATAGCATAAAATGGTAATAATTTAAATGATGGGGAGTGTTGTAATGTCCTGGGACAATACTTGGAGTCCTGGGCCCACTAATGTCATGCAAGTGCGGTATAACTTCTGAAACAGAAAATGAATGAAAAGAAAGTGACAGCATTGAGTCTTTCTCTGGCCTACAAGCTGGAGAAGTCCACACCTAGGCCAATGCTTTTAGTAGCTTAACCAGGCAGAGCAATATGCGACTGGACCACTTCTGTGCACAATTTTAGTTATCTACTCAAATATAACTGATGCTGCCATGTCATTTACTGCACGCCTGCATTTCCTTGTCACTTTCTACCCTTTCCTTCCCATACCTCATCAACTTGTTTCTCTAGCCCAGTGCTGTTCAAAGTTTTGGCTCTGCAAGCCAGGTAAATGGTGCAGGGCTTGCCTCGGTCAGATCAGGCCCTGTGCCACCCCTGCCTGGCTCTCCATGGAAAGATTGGGCCCTGTGTGTCAGGATCAGGTTCTGGGGCCCCATGTCACCCCACCCAGCCCTCTGTGCTGGGATCAGGCTCCAGGGCCCCACACCACCTGAACCCACACACCAGGATCAGCCTCCAGAGCCTTGCACTGCCCCCACCAGTCCTACATGCTAATATCAGGTTCCGTGCTGCCCTATATGCCCAATCTAGTGTGCAGGGCCATGGCCTGTGGGGCTCCCCACAGTGCCAGGAGCTAGATCTTGGCTCCAGGCCAGGGGTTAAGCTGCTGGCTGACTCCATCTCTCTTTGCTTTTCTGCTATTTTGCCTTCCCATTTCCTACATAGCAGACTCATTGTGGATCTGTAGTGGCTGCCTGCTGATGTGTTTTGCATCTCTGGTTAGTTGTTCCAGAGGTCACCGGTTGAGGAAACGTAGGAAGGAAGGAAGACATCCCCTCTGGAATCAAGCTGAGTGCCATTTTCACTATCTAGATCACTGGCTGTCACATTATGGCAGAGGTAATTGGCAACTTGAGGCAACAAAGCTTTCTCCCCTCTGTGGTTCCTCTTCTTTTTTCCTGTCCTTGATACCCTTCTTGCTCCCTGTTGGCTGGTGGTTATGGTCAGACACATTCCTAAAACCATGGAAAGAGCAAATACTTTAGGCCATGAAACTTTTGTCATGCTTCCGTCCCAGTTCACTAGTGACTGTGCAGGTGTATCAAAATGTTTATTTGGTGCTCTGCGTTACTTTACTAAGTAGTGTTGCATTGTGATTGTGGCTATAATAGTCTTGCAAGAAGCACTATTTGGTTTGGCGTTGTCTTTCATCAGGCCAATTGTATAGTTGACAAGAGATGGTAGTTATACGAATCTGGCACAAAATACTTTCCCCCAGGTCTAGAAAAGAAGCAGAAACAGTCTCATACTGAGTATCACCTTTTCTACTTCCTGGGTTTAGTTTAGAGGTGTGAGGAAGTTTTAAGGAAGATATGGTGTGATAGAGTGGGGAGAGAGGGAGATTTTGAGCCAGCTTTCCCTCCTTTGATCCTGGAGCAGACCACCTGGAACTGCTTCCTTCATCCCACTAAAATTGAAGCAGCCTAAGAACCAGTAGAGGAAAGCCATTGGGCACCCCAGCTGGCTAATGGTCAATTGAGTGCAGTGCAGATATACCCAAAACCAGGGAAGAAGAGAGACAGAAATCATGGCTAGGGAGACCAGTTCTGTGAGAACTTGATTCTGTCTTGGACTCTCATAAATGTCAGGTGATTCATTTTGTGAAGTGGGTTATAGCAACACCTCACATATACCTGCCTTAGCCAGCTGACTAACACCTGGCCATCTTGGGGTTTGGATACATGGGACTGCATGCCCCTGCATGTCCTCTTGCCTGCATATAGGTTCTCTAAAGCTGTAGAACAAGACAAATATGAACACAGGGTTTCTTTTTCTTTCTTGTTTTAAGCATACATTGCCTTTTAGGTTTCTCATTGGCTAAAATATTTGTCTTTTACCACAAACAGACCAAGCTTCCTTCTGTCTGCTTTTGGCGCTGATTAAAATATGAATCAAGACATAGGCACTTCCTGGAAATTTTAACAACTCATAATTTTATTCATTGCTGCACTCTGTTCTGTGCTTGCTTGCTTGGGTGTCATTTGGTTTAGACCTTGACACACTCAGGTAGTGGTTAAGCATGACTGTTAAGGGAAGTACCTCCAAAATGCTTGCATTTTCATGTATCATGTATTTTAACATTTTATTGATTTTCAGTGGGAGCATTACATGAATATGAAATCGATGATCAAACCAATAATGTATGCATGTGTACAAGCCAGCTTCTTGAGTGAGAGTTGTGCTTACAAAAATACTATAGGATTTGGCTCCATGTGTCTTTTAAAAAAAGAACAAAAATAAATAAATAAATAACCCTTGAATTTAATTAAAACAAAGGAAGTTAATGATACTTCTCTATTCTTCCTCCAACTGTCTTGCAGCAGCTCCCTTACTACTGTGTAGAGTCAGAAAATCTTTGAACAAAGGCACAATAAACCAGTCCTATCAGATATTCCAAGGTAGTTCACTGTTCTTAGAAGAAAAGCTTTTTATTAATGAGGTAAAGCCAGACTGGGCCAAAATAAATGGTAAATAAAATATAAGAACATATTTCATACCCCAGTGACACAAGTAGTAACAAACCTGATTTATTACGGTATTAGCAAGGAAAATAAAAGAGACAGTCCCATCCCAAAGTGCCTCCCTCTGAGAGCCCAGCCCTGGTTTTCCCTGTTTGCTTGTCACCTTCAGGAGGTGTGGGGGGAACCTCGAATTCCAGAGGCATTTTACCTGCATCACACTGATGTAGGTATAATGTCCTGTGGATTAAGTGGAGATGCTTCAGCACAGCTCAGGATATTCTTTTAGCAGTAGGCCTTTAGTACCCTGTTAGCCCAGCAAAGAGGGGATGTGGAAGAGATTTGTCCTGTGCCTTCTCACCTGCCTGTGCACACCCATGCAGGGGAATTCACAATTTATCCACATGTTGGACAAAAAGAGTTGGATAAGGTTCCTGTTAAACGGACAAAAGGCTTTACCTTGACATTAATTGGAGATGGATCAGGTACTCAGTCACAGAGAACTTGGGGAAAATAAGCAGAATGTATACTGTAAAAAGCCATTTAGGGTTTGGGCATGTGTATGTATAAAAAATGTAATGTGTATGTATATATAGGCAAGAGAGATGTTTAGTGGTGGAAGCTCATGCTTTACCGACAAAGAAAATATAGAAGTATAAATATTGTGGTGACAACCATTATTGAAAACCCTAAGATAGACAGAACCAAATACAATATATAAAAATCTTGGTTTGTAAGGTTACTGAGTAAGCATTAAGAACAACCACAGTGTGCTAGAAGCTAGTGCTGACCCTAAGCTGAAGGAGCAAACAGAGGCATGGACACATGCCATAAATCACTCTGACAGACCCATCATTAGAACCATAGAAAAGACCACCTACAAGGCTAGAGGCATTAAGGGGGGGATTCTCCATGCCTACAACTTCTGAAAAGCATTATGGCTGGGAGTACAGTGTCCTTCATAGAATTCTACGTATTTTGATAATTAATAACACACTTTCTTACCCATTAGAATAAAATACTGATTATTTTCCCATGTAATATTGGAACTATTCTGTTTACTAAACTGGCCCATCATAACTCAACAGCACAAAGTTATGAGGTCATTTCATTATCACTTAGATTTTAAATCATCTTGAATAACCCGCTACACAATCATTAGATGCGTTTTCTTACAACTTGAAAATATGGTGTGTATTTTCTTTTCAAAGAACTGTTGTGACCTGCAATGCAGATAAGAGATTTCCCTGATGGGAACAAAGTAATGCTGTTGGGTTACATATCTTAGCAGCTTTTCCAACTAAAAGTTTTTAACAGATCATTCTGACAGATAAAGAGAAAGGGGAAGTTCAGACCAGTCCTGCAGTAGTCAAAAGTAAATAAGACAAGAACTAAATCCTCTTTTCTTACTGTTCCTGAAAGCAGTCTGCCTCTCTCCTTTTTTAATTTTATTTGTTAATTATGAAGCTGTCTACTTTATAAAATATATGGTGCCACAATCTTGTTTACAGATGTGTCCTTGATGACAGCAACAGGTTCAAGTTTCATCAGCTACCATAGCATATCATAGATTACACATTGCAGGTCATCAGGTATTTGTCAAAGGAGAAAAATGATTGGTATTTTCTCTTCAAAGGATAGGCAAACTTCTCACAGGTTTCTTGCAGTTCTGGTGCTGCACTAATCCAATTATTGATGCCTTCTTGTAAAGAAAGATAGATCTAATGTGACACCCTTGGCCTTAAAATGAAATCTAGTGAGTTTCTAGCTGGGTGTTATTTTGATGGTGAAAAACCTGAATGGGGTTCTGTGTTAGTGGATCTTTTCTAGCATTAGTCAACGAGACCCCACAGACTGTGCTTTGTGTGGTAATGCTATAACTGATGTCCAACTTGTGTGCGCAGCAAAACATGAAGCAGAACCGAGCATTTCCAGCAGCCTTGTGAAATGTATTACTCAGCCATGATATGTTCTAAAGCATCTTACTAATTATGAACCAGACCATCTAAAAGGAAGAGTAAGGTGGGACGTTTTCAGTGTATTGCTAGCTTTCTGAAATATTAATGTGGCAATTCAATAGCTAGTTTTTCCTCAACCAGAAACTAGAGCACAAGGATCTGCACATACAGTATCATAAGGTTAGTTTTGTATTTCTGTGGCACCTTCTGTCCAAGGATTTGCAGTTATTTTGCAAACGTTGAAGGTGAGATCCAGTAAAGTAATTAGGCTTCTCAGCAGGATAGTTTGATCTGTACAGGCTACTACTGGTATCTGACCTAGCTCATTTAAAGCTGGGACAGGTATCTCTACACTATATGGCTGTCACTTTTGTAGACGTATCCTCAGAGAGGTTCAGTGACTTGTTTAGTTTCACCTTAGAATAGAGCCCAGACCTCACTGTCAGTTCTGCAGTTTGCAACATCCTGTATATTGTTATACTGCTTTTTGCCTTGGCTTTTGGCCATTGTTAAAGCCAAGAAAATGGATTAGATAAATAGTCTTGTGCACCTAAGAAGAAAATGCATACTTAAGAAAACATTTATAAATAAAATAGTCACTTGAAATATATCTAATATGCTTTGGGATTTGTGCTACAGTGCTTAATATAAGGACAAAATTTTACATTTGGGAAAAAATAGACAAAATGTATTAGACGCTGCAAAAGGATATGGCCCTGTGAGTGGTTAGATAGGGAAGGCAGCACCAACCACTAGAGAAAGCATGCTCTTGGGAATTGGCAGACCCCTCCCAGCTTTGTTGTGTGATCTTGAAAAAATCATTTCACTTAGCTGGGGCTGTTTCCCCCATCTGTTGTTTAAAAAACAGGCATAACAATGTTAACCTTTCAGCATGTGAAAATCTGTTGATTGAAGGAGTGGTGTAAGTAATAGGTGTGATCTTGTGAATGTTTTAAAATTTATCCTCCAAACTGAGAATAAGCCTGTACTGAAATACTTGGTTTGTTTTTTCTTTATCATTGGAAGATGCTGATATGTGTCAATAAGAAACATTTTTTTTGCTTTTAACTGGTTTGGAATCTCACCCAGCATTTTTTATTTGGGGGGAGGGAGTAGGGGCAGTGAAGGGATTGGTCATAATTTCTTACTTACACTTTTTCAAAGGAAGTGGCAGTTTTTATTTGTTCATTGATTTTGTTTCTGCTACTCTTATCAAAATAAAAATCTGAACAGATGAAAGACTCCTTGTCCTGATTTAACTTGAGGAAGATGTGCTATTTCATCTGCTTAAATGACATTTGATGCCCTGCATCAGATAAGATTCCTTTTATCTGTATCTTCTGTATCTAAAATCAAAATCCAAGGATAATAAATCTTTTATCATACAGTAAGCAGTTCAATTCTTTTCCAAGATTTGCAGGAT
The DNA here is from genome assembly GCF_001723895.1 of Crocodylus porosus. Taxonomy (NCBI): domain Eukaryota; kingdom Metazoa; phylum Chordata; order Crocodylia; family Crocodylidae; genus Crocodylus; species Crocodylus porosus. The sequence continues at coordinate 163,509,626 of NW_017728886.1, read as the reverse complement.
TCTAGTCTTGCCTTTCTAAAATGAGTGTATTTATAGAAGTTATGCCCAAAGCATGATAGCTAACAATAGTGATACTGCAATATTTGGGGATATTACTGTGAAATGAAGTGGTGCTTTACAAATAAGAAACATGTCCCCTATTGATTTTTAGTAACAATCATGCAGTCAAAATGATGTTCAGTACTTGGATAACTTACTTCTGAGAATTGAATGTTGTGCATTTCTTTGGATTCAAGTGACTGTATGTGAACAACCTCCAATTTCTGCCTTTAAAAAGTTGCCTAAGGATGCATGTGTGTGTTGTGGGAGAGGAGTATGATGGTCTTTTTTAGTATGAGATGATCAGAAGTGTAAGTGAATAAAAGAGACTCTCTTCTTTGCTTCTAGTCAGGTTTTAATGGCTGAGAACCGAGCATCTATGTTATCAGCCATATGTAGCAATGATAATCATGTAATAAACGGCATGCATCATGCATCACTGACTGCCTCGTTTGTACTCTGCCCATTAATCCATCTCCCCAGGACTACTACTTTCATTCTCAGCTTCTAAACAGCACCAAACAAATGCTATTGTTAAATCAGCACAGCCACTAACATGTTTCTTTTTTCCTCATTGTGGAATTTTACCCCTCAAAATTGCATTGGCTTGAGGCTTAGGATGGCCAAAAATCAGTGATACATTTGAGGCTCACTATCCTGCTATTTGTGCTGCAGAGTTGAATATACCTTCTGGCAGGGGTAGCCAAACATCACCTTCTGAGTCATGTGCACCTCATGGACAGTTAAAACGCATCTCTGGAAGAAAAGTTAATCAGGACTTGCAGTAGAGATGATATCTTTTATTAGAACAACAAGATTTTTGCAAAAAAAACCCCCAAAAAGTAATTGCAAGCTTTCGGGCACAAACATCCTTCATCAGGCATTGGAGAAAAGATCTTTTCTTCAGTGCCTGATGAAGGGTATTTGTGCCCGAAAGCTTGCAGTTAAAGAAATTTATTTGCAAAAACCTTGGTCTAATAAAAGATACCATCTCTACTATGAGTCCTGATTGCCTTTTCCTGTAGACCAATACAGCTGCAACCTGGATACCTGACACATGGAAGATCTCTGGAAGAAAGTAATTTAATGCCAAAGTATTATCTGAGCTGTGCACAGATCACTGGCTGACTCTGGGGTCTGCACATCTCAAAAGATTTGTATTCCAGAGCTCCCATACGTGTCAAGATTTTGGTTTGTGGCCACAAGATTTAGAAAGCAGGAACACCTTCCTACCTTCCTGTCTTCGTACCTCTGGAAATGTCGCCTTTCCCGTGGTCACACAACCGTTGATTCTGCCCTGGAAAGATCTTAAGCTTGGAAAACTTAAAATCATGTTGTTTTGCACAGCAGTGACTTTAATAATTCTTTGAAAAGCTTCTAACATTTTTTTCTTCTTTATGAACATTGAACAGATTGCCCCATTAGCTACCAAGGTACCTGAGTATACAGGTGGATGAACAGAACAAATCAGTCCTGCACGTAGCTATTCTGCTAAAGGCTTGTCCTGGAAAGAACACGTGATGGTATGCCACAAGGAAATAATGCAGATTTCTTTTACAAATCACTTGTGGCCAGGGGTGGATCTAAGATTTCCCAACGAGCGGTGTGGGGGCAGCACCCCACACTGCAGGGGTAGCTGCCCCCCTATGCTCCAAGCCTTCTCCCCTCACTGGTGCCGGTACCAGCCTCCATGGACTGTAAAGTCCCTAAAGCAGGTGAAAACATCCCCTCCCTTCCCTGTGGGGCTCAGAGACATGTCCTCTCCCCCATTGCTGCTGAAGCTCCAGAGCTGCTTGTGCTCATCCCAGCAAGGCTGTGCAGAGGCTGGGTTCACATGGTGATGGGGACTAGGCAGCAGTAAAAAGGTTCCCCCCCACCAAGTCTTCTCCTTGGGACCAAGCAGGGAGAGGGAACCCTCTCCCACTGTGCTGTTGCTGCTGTTCCATCCCTAGGTGAACTCAGGCCCCGTACAGCCCAGCTCAGCAAGCAAAAGTAGCCCTGGAGCTTTCCCCATCCCCAGGACAGTGAGGAAAGCAGCAGCAAAACAGGAGAGGGGAGGTGACATGCCTCTGAGCACCAAGGGGAAGAAGGGAAGAAGGATTTTCATCTGCTTTAGGGACTTTAAAAAGTCCTCAGAGGCTCTCGCTGTGTGCTCCTATCCAAAAGGGTGTTGCAGCTGTGCTACTGCGCCTCCTCTGGATCCACCCCTGCTTGTGGCTACTTCAGTCTTAACTAATATTGGGTGCTCTGAATTCCTCTTGATATCCAACACACACTTGTGTGAGCTCTCTCCTCCACTACTTTACACTCCCTCTCTCATTCATAAATCCCATGTAGTTAGCACCTAAAAGTGTTTATTGCCAATGTTTATCTGTGTATATAGATTGTGAAAAGAGGGACTGAATTAAGACTTTTGTTTATATTTAAGCACAGTAAAGCAGTGCTTCCCCAATCAGTTACTCTTTAAAAAAAAAAAGAAAAAAAGAAAGAAAAATCTATCTCAATAATTTGTTATGTATAGGTGCCAAAAGCCCTCATGCTGAAGTACTTGCAGGGCCCCTAGTGGTCATGTGAATACAAAAGCTTTAGTTGAAGTTTACACTGAGAAACACGAAGAGGATATTAGATACCAGTGTTTGGGCACATCTACATGTGCAATTAATGCAAATCAACAAACTCTGACACACATCATGCCAGAGTTTATTGCTCCCAAAGTTTATTGCTCCCAGGTGCTGTGTTTACATGTGTGCCCAGGACCACAGCATGTTAAGCCAGGTAGGAGCAGCTCGGGCTGGCAGGGAGCCCAGGGGGTCAGCCTGCCAGCCTGGGTCTGCTTTGACCCAGCTCGTTGTGCTGTGGAGAGGCAGTTCCCACACTGAAGCATGCTCGTGCCCCAGCCAGCCACATCAGCATCTACACGTGCAGTGCTGCAGAGTAAAAAACTTTGCAGCAGGATAGTATTCATATTTACAAGTATTACCCTGCTGTAGAGTTTTAGTTTCCTGAGGCCTAATATGGCCACACATATAGATGCCAAGACGTTTATTGTGGAGTTGATTAGGCAACTCCACAGTAAACATTTTGTGTAGATGCACCCTTTATATGTGGAAATATTTGATACCAAAAACTATCTCCATATTTTCCCTTTTTAGTGCTCCCTAACTTGTATTATTTGTTGTATGACATGATCTAATAGCTGATATTGTAATTAACCTATACAAAAGGGAATAAGATTCAGAAATCCTGTCTAGGTAGGGGTTTTTTTTTCATGTAACTGATCTGTAATATCATGACCACAGTCTGAAGCTTCCAAAGATGAAAACAAGAGATTGAAGGCAAAAGTATGATCAAGAAATGTTGCATGTCACACAGCTGAAGCTGGAATGGGTGGGCTTTGAACTCTGTCTGGCCCCACTCTGTCTAACTACTTCTGATGAGACATAATCCCAAAGTGTAATGTTTGGATCTAGAGCCCTTTGTTAATTTTAGGCACACTGAGGTCAGCAGGACTGTTCACTTCGGTGAATTTTCAGCACCTTGTAGAATTGATCCATGGTGCTCCTGTAGTTTATTGCAGTCATGATGGGAGAAAAGAGGCTGGAGTGAATAAGGATAGAGAAATAGAGATTACAAAGTTCAAACATTTATGCTTTAAATGTATTTGGCAGGAAACATTAAAGGATCTTTGCTTGACATTCATACCATGAGTTGCTGTCTGCTCCCAGAGCAAACATCTGGAGGAGATCTTCAGCCAGTGTAAATTGTTAATGCACCATGAAAATGGAGCTCTAACAGTTTACACCAGCAGAAGATCTTCCCTGTGACTGTTAAAAGCTCTCTTGGTTTTTGTGGGCCTTTTTGGTCAGCCCTAGATATCTATTTTCTCTTTTTTATTGGAATTCTTATTGCGTTGTTTTGAGTGAGAGCTGATGGTCCATTCAAGTCCATTAAACTTTAAAGTTTTCAATAATAGTGAAGTTATCAGGAAAATGGTTGCTTTCTTACCCCACTACTGTTTTTCCATCCCTAGTTAGGCCTTTTTGTTCATTACACTTTATTCTAAGACATTGATTCAGCAAAACAGTAATGTAGATTTTGAACTTGACTAAAATCCATCTCTATACAACAAAGCATGTAAGCTCAAGCTTAATATTAAGCATGTGAGTTGTTCCACTGTGTAGTCCTGGACTACTGAAATGCTCTTAACCTCAGTTCAGCAAAGCATCCCTACCTGGCAAAGCACTTAACCATGTTGACTTGTTGACTTGAGTGAGATCCCAACATATGCTCAATCAGTCTGGAGGATAGGAAGCCAGACCTGTTTATCACTTCTTTTTACTGCAAGAAATGGGCCTTATTCAGACTTTTAGTAATTTGCATTTTAGTAATTTGAGACAGAAAGGATCATGCAGGTGAGCACATCCATTCCTCTGCTAGGACATAAGGGCACAAATGGGTGCGTGCTGCAAAGTTTAGCTTTAGAATGTACCAGCTTTTGCTTCACTGTGCTCTAGGGGCAGAAACCCAAAGCATCCTTTACAAAGGCTTCAAATCATCTCTTCATCATCTAAGTCCCCATTTATCAAAAGATTTCATGGGTCCCCCAAGACCCCAGTATGGTAGCAGTTTTATTGTCAAAGCCATTTGATGTTGAAGAGAAGCCATTTTTCACTTTTTTAATAAATAGAGATACTGTTTATATGAATAAAAGTGAAATGCACTTTCCCTGGATGCTTTTGAAGCTTCCAGAAATAATCCTAAATCTCAGCCAAAGTTAATGTAGCTAAGCTTCCCCAGGAGAGCATCCGTACACGGTACTGCTGTGTGAAATATTTTTGTTGCCAGCTAAACTGGTGAGAAATCACGTTTTGGTGGTTTTGTAATAAAACAAAATATTTTGTGGCCTTGCCTCTAATTCTTGGCCTGTTTCTAAAGAAACAAAAGGCAGTTTCTGTAACTCCAAAACTAGGGAAATATTTCTGTAAAATAACTTATGCTGTGGTCCAAAGTAGAGAAAATTCAGTTTTTACCATGGTTAAACAGGAGTTCAGGCAGCAACTATAGTGCTTGCAATAAAAACTTGTACTTTTTGTAAGAGGTGTTTTCCCACAGATTGGATTAATGAGGGTTAGGTTTATATTATTTTCACAGGAAAATGTATGCCAGTGACCATACAAATTGTACCAACTACCTAATCCTGCAAAATGCTGGTGTTCTCAACCTCAACGGATTTAGGTGGGAGTTGAGGGCTCTTAGAATCTAATTGCTAGGTGTTCTCTTCCATTGTACAATCCTGTTGTCTTATAATGGAAGAAGCAAGGTTTGGGACCTGATTCTGCTGCCTCAAGTGCTTGCATAATCCCGTTGGGCTATCACATGTCAGAGTAAAAGCTGGAGTAATAGACCTTTATTTTGGAGATGTGGCAGGTCTAAGTATGAAAGATGTTCTGACAAACAATGAGTACTAGAGAGGTGTTCAGCAATATCTGCTCATTACATTTTTTTATAATGGAGAAGCTTCTTAAGACAGTCAGTCTTTTAAGGCTGATTATGTATAATGTGGAAAAATATTAAGTCAATCAATACAATGAAGTGGAAAGGAGGTCCAGTGGGGGGTAACATAACTGCTGTCAAGATATTTTTTGATGACATAGCTACTAATAGTACATGTTGTTTTGATGGCAAAGCTTCAAATGAGGTATTTTAAAAAAATATGGCCCTCTTACCCTCTGCCTCTGGAAATGTAGCTTTTGCAGTATTTTATGAGTGGTGGCAACGCCATGTAAGTATCTACCACAACACCTAAATGAATAAAAAAACAATGAATGCATTCTAGGGTTCTCAAAGAGTGTCTTTAACATACCGACATAACCTTTTCTGGAGGTGGAATGTGTAAGAAGTATTATGATTATTTATTGATTTATAGCACTTTCTCCAAGCACTGTATAGAATTATAATGGATCCCTTTTTCAGAGAATGTATTTTATTCACAGAAGGTAAAATCTACTGATGTGTAGAGGGCCAGCTCTGTGCCTATATACTGCATAAGAAACATAAAAATGTAGATAAGATGCTAGGAGCACTTAGTCCAAGCTTTGTGCCACCAAAAGTTCACCTAACAAGGGGTGAATTTTACCTGAAAGATTTTCGGACTTGGCTTCATTACATGTGGAATTTCATTACAGTTGCAGCATGTTACAGTGGCACAGATACACCTGCCTCTCCCAGAACCTCATCTGGTCTCTATACGGCTCTTCAGCGGAGTCCCCAGAGTCTGGAATAGACTCCCTCTGGAAGTGGTGCAAGCACCTACTCTGGGCACCTTTAAGATGCACTCAGATGCTTACCTTGCTGGGCTCATTTGACCCCAGCAGACTTCCTGCCCTTTGGGAGGGAGCTAGATCTGATGATCCTTCTGAGGTTCCTTCCAACCCTAGTGTCTATGAAATCTATCGCCATCACACCATTCTGACGAGTGCCAAGATACATAGCTATTGCTCTGCTTAGCTTGTTACTGAAAAGCAGGCACCTCTGCAGTGAGAGAGCCATTATTTTTGCTATTAGTTTCTTGCTTTATTACAAGTCTGAGAATTGCTTTGAGTCCTCTTACTATTTAACATGCAACACTTTCCTATACTAATATGCATCAGTGCATTTTCCTTTAGCAGTGTATATGGTAAACTGGGGTCACACAATTCATTTGTCGCCCAAATTATGTGAGCCCTTGACATTTTTGACCATTTCTGCTATGTAGTAGAAAGTAAGAAATTATTACTGGACTTCTAAATTCACTAGTGCTAGATTCTGTTTTTTCACTGGTTGGACTTGGAACAAACATTCAGTGCTTGTCTCTAGTGTCCAGTTGATTTGACATGGACATTTTTCATCGAAGCACAGTAATTAGATTTGCTGTTTAGTGCTGTATAAGGTAAACCAGAGGTTCCACTTAGATGGACATGTCAAATCCTCAAGTATAGTAGTGAGCCTGCATCTGAGATGTGAATGGTGAGCTTAGTTTGATGTGTTTCAAACAATTCAAGATTATTTATTTAGATTTGCTAAAACACATACATTAGGGGAACCTATTCCAACCTCTGAGTATTTGCTTGAAAGACTCAAAATTTGCAACAATCTCAAAAATCTCCCTAAATTGCTTAAATCCACTGACAATGACTGCACAGTTATTATGATCATCTAATTTAAAATTTAATTATATCAGGCTGTTCCCCAGGTCATTTAGGAATAGCAGTTGCACAAGAACAAGAGGACATCCTGAGAAAATAAAAGACAATAGATATTAAAGCAGCATGATTTAAATATTTTTCTTACACAACATATAGTGAAATATTTTCTTGCTGTGTGTAATTAAAAATACAGCTTTGAGAACTGAGCTTAGTAGACAAAAACCTGAATTCAAACGTAAGAAAACTGTGGCTAAAATATATTATATGAACTTATATATGAGCTTCCTTCTTCCCAACTATTCTGGAATTTAGGATCCTGAACCAGACTTTGTGGCCTGGTCCTATATAGAATCTTACTATAATTTCCCTTTAAAAAAAAAAAAGACTAGGCATTTACAGGAATAAAATTATCATTTATAATTGTACTACCTAGTAGTACCACTTCAAACATTTGCCATGAAAATGTAACACAATCTGCTTGTCCATGCTGTACTAAGCTGCTTAAAGATTATATAAATTTACCATTTACTTGCCAATTCAAAAATAAGTTAAAATATTAAGCATTGGCAAGTGATTGAAGAGATTTTTTTTTTAAATTGCAAAGTTGATCATTTCTTAAACATGTGAATATAAGATGTTCACCAGCTAAATGAGATGGAAATGGCCCCCTGTGATTTTACACAGTTAAGGAGCTGCATTATAGAGGCTTTCCACACTTGTTTCAATTGTCTCAGGCTGGTCACTGTCAAAATAAATGGGGAGTAATTTTTGTAATAGTTGCTTTTAAGTTATGTTTGTGTATGTATCTCTAGATGGAGGTGTGTGGGGAAGAAGAGCATTGTCTGATTCAATAAGTCTGTTTATGTCAGGGGTGGGCGAAATATGGCCCGTGGGCCATATCCGGCCCACGAGGCCATTCTATCCGGCCCGTGGGGCCCCTAAAAAAATGTAGAAAATTAATATTTCTCTGCCCTTGGTTCCTGTAAAAAGGGCAGGAACCAAGGGCAGTAGGACCCAGAGGAAGGCCAGCAGGCTTCAGCAACAGCGGGCTGCCCGTCCCCCAGCCAGAAGCCCCAGCGGGGCTTCTAGCATGGCTGGGGCTTCTGGCATGGAAGCACATGGCTGTCCCGTGCCTGAACCACAGGTAAGTCGGGGGGAGGGAGGGGAGTAAGGCAGGGGGGACCCTGGGCAGGGAAGGAGAGCGGGGGGGAAAACAGCCCCTTCTCTGCCCCATTGCCGGCACCCTGTGCTGCCGCTGCTCGCAGCCTGCATGGGGCTGCCTGAGCCTGCTCCAAACAGCCCTGTGCGAGCTGTGAGAGGCTGCAGCAGGGAGCACTGGCCATGGGGCAGATGAGGGGTGGCTATTTCCCCCACACTCAGCTTTTCCCTGGGCTCCTTCCCTGTGCAGAGAAAAGTGGCCCCTGGCCTGCTCCATGGCTGGCGCTCCCTGCTGCAGCCGCTTGCAGCCCATGCGGGGCTGTCCGGAGCAGGCATAAGCAGCGGCACACAGGCTGTGAGTGGCTGCAGCATGGGACACCGGGCATGGGGCAGGCAAGGGGCTGCTTTCCCCACCCCCCACGGTCAGCACCACCTTGTAACCCGGCCCCACTGCCAGGCTGGCAGTGGGGTTGGGTTACCAGCTGGGGCTGAGCATGGGGAAGAACAGCTCCTCGCTCGCTATGTGGCCAGTGCCCCATGCTGCAGCCGCTCACAGCCCACATGGGACTGCCTGTGCCTGCTCCAGACAGCCCCGCGTGGGCTGCGAGCACCTGCAGCAGGAAGCACCAGCCATGGGGTGGGTGAGGGGCCACTTTTCCCTATGCTTAGCACCAGCTTCTTCCCTGCCAGCAAGCAGCAGGTCAGGGCTGTGTGCTGCCTCCCGCCTGTACCATGGGGCTGGGGGGCACTAGTTGTGAGTGGACAGGGAGCCAGTGGGAGCACAGGGCCCGCACCAGTGCCCTGGAGTCAGTGCTGGCGGGGCCCAGAGGAGGGTGGCAGGAGCACAGGGTCCCAGCTGGCAGGGGCTCTATGGAGCCAGGCCAGCTCCCCCCTCTCCCTGCTGGTGCAGCCCAGCTCAGCTCCATGGACCACTGCCAGCCTGCGCCCTGCTTTGGGCCCCACCAATGCTAGCCCTGGGACATTGGTCCCAAAACATTGGGACATTGGTCTCAAGATGGTGACCAGGGGGTGGGACACCTGTCAAGGGGTGGAGCTACCATGCGGCCCTCAACAGCCTGCCAAAACTGGGTAAGTGGCCCTCCACCTGAAATAATTGCCCGCCCCTGGTTTATGTAGTATTTTGGGTACAATTGGGCCATACATTGAAGAAAAGAAAAATTGCAGATATGACCTTTCAAATTTCAGCTTATGTGGCTGCTATCTGGGTTTGCTCTTTGGTTAATTGACATTTAAGGGCTCCTATACACATACAGAGAGCCAGCTCTGATGCATTGAAAATCTAGCACAATGGAGCAGACTCAATTAATTGAACTGCAGTTCATCATTTGTATAGGATGGGCCAACCTCACATCCACAGTATAAAGTTAATTGAGTCTGCTGAGGCACAGAAATAAATGCACTCCAATAGACTCTGGCACTACGTGTATCAGCATCCCCGCACCAAAAAATGACAGCAGGGCGCTTTGAATTAAAACTCATTCAATGAGCTTTAGTTCAAAGCACCACACTGCCACATGACACTTGGGCTCTTTTAATTGAAAGTGCTCACTAATTAAAGTGCTCCCTGCCAGGGGAGATGTGTAGGGGGTGCACATGGGTGCACATGCACCCTCTGAGTGTGGCAGTGCACCCCCTACAAAAAGATAGGGCAGTTGCTGCTTGCCACCCCGCTGCCAACACCACCGGCGGCATCTGCAGGCACTCTGCAATTGCTGCTGGCTGCTGCCACCGCTGCTGGCATCTGTGGGTGATCACTGACCCCTGGTTGGCGCTTGCCACCCCCACCCCCCACCCCCACTGCCGCCAACAGTGCCAGTGGAGTCTGCAGGAGCTCTGTGCTTACTGCCGCTGTGCTCCCACTGCCGCCTGGCTGCTGCTGCAGCCAGCGCAGCCGTGCCCCCCCAGCCGCCAGGGGCACATGTTGTTTATGGCCTCCCCCATGCCTCCCAGACCATGTGTAAAAATGCCCTAAGAGATTAAATGAATAACTTTTCATTTTTCTAAGACTAATGTAAGTCAGTTCTGGATAGCTGTGAATACCTACCATCTGTTGCCCTTCCCTGCAATCCAATGACAAAGAAATGGTTTTTGCTTAGGACAGTCAGTAAATGTACTGGTTCAGTTCTTCTGTCCACGGGTGACTTTATCTAGATGACTTCAAAGAGATTTTGTTCATGCCAGCACAGCAAATTGCCACTGTTATTCCAGTCAGCAGAACATATACTCAGAAAACATGATTGAAACCCACTTAGATGGACTTCATGTGCTGTTAAATGCAATAGACGGTTTCAGGGTTGTGTTTAGAAATATATGTCTTGGCTTAGGGAAAGCTTTGTCTGGATTGTAGTGTTCGACCAAGTTGGCATAACTTCCATATTCTTTAAAACTCCCTGCCTTTTTTTTTTATAAGATAAATGGGAATTTAAATTGTTGGAAGCAATTTGCTGTGTTACATAAAAATTAATGAAATTCTTCCTGCTTCAACAGTAGCAGACAGAGAAATGGAAAAACATCTAGCTTTGGGACTAATTAGCAAAAAAGGGAAATTGAATACATTGGGGGAAAATGAGCCAGAGATTAATTTGGCCCATCCTATACAAATGATGTATTTGTGTGGCTAATGATGCTAAATTTTCTGATAATAGAGTTCTCTAGGCAGTCCTGCATATTTTGTCTATAGCCTCATCCATTCCCACTCACTCAAAGCTGATCCTTTTTACAGAAACAGTGGAAGGGATATGATATCAGCCGTCGATTAGAACTGGCTCCTAGTGATGATATATGGTATGAAATGAAGTTTTATGGCCAGAATCTGCCTTTCACAGCTTCCAATAAAGTGAGCGCAGGATCATGAACACTCATACCATACTTCTCTTAGTTCGTCTATAACTGTGGTTGGCAACATATGGCCCACGGACCAGATGCAGCGCACTGAGCCACTGCATTGAGCCCCTAGACCTAGAGGGCTTTGCCTGCAGCTGTGCCACCACTGCTTCTGCCAGCCCCACCCTGCTCCCTGATGGAGTGCAGGCTCAGCTTCCAGCCAGCGGAGGGCTGTGCTAGGGTGGCACTGCTGCAAACTGTATTCCTGCTGTCACTTTCTTTTCACTCGTCCCCTCCCCCCAACTTCACATCCACAGTATGGAAACAGCTGGAAACTTTCCAGCCCTGCTGGAATCTGTGCCTGGGCCACAGGGAAGTGGGTCTGGGGAGAGCAGGGAGAAGCAGCAGCAATCTGAGTGCAGCTGCATGCTGCACAGGTCCTCTGCCTTGCATTGAGTCAGGGCCAAGCAGCAAGGAGTTGTGTCGTGGCCATGCAGCAGCTGTGCTCATTTGCAGTTGGGCAGTTTTAAGAGAGAGGAACAGCAGAAAGAAATCAGCAGCATGGATGCAGTTTGCAGCTCCTTAGGCCAGGCACAGCCCCTCACTGGCTGGAAGCTGAGCCTGCACACAGCCAGAGTGGGGTAGGGGAACTGTGGAAAAGACAGCAGCACAGGCGCAGCTCCCAGCTGTCTGCCTTAGCATGGGTGCAGGGATCCATCCTCACCCCCCCCCCCCCAACCCTATCACTGATGTACCACCAGAGCCACCCAGCCCATGTCGGACCAGAGCTAAGTTGTAACTGCCTGTGGCATATTAAAGGTTGCCAGCCACTGGTCTATAAGGTGCAAATTACCCTGCTTTCTGCCAGCATCTGCTATCCTTTCTTGTGGTGAGCAGTATTGTACCTAAACGTGATCCCATTCATTTCTTAGACTTACTGTAGACTTAGGTACTATTCAGCATAACAGAAGCTGGCTCTGAAAGAAGAGCTTAAGTTAAAGCACTTGCAGATGTCATGTCTTTCAAATACCAAGTTTTTGTCTTGCTAATGTTTTTATTTACTCTCCTGTTAGCATCTCACACCCTCGGGAGAGGTAGTCCACCTAGAACTCAGCATACTTCTCTTCCCACTGCCTAGTGGGTAGCACTACCCTAGTGGGTAGTGCTTCCCAATCCCTCCCATGTTTGAGGGATTGGGAAGCAATGAAGGAGATGGTTTTCCACATGAGACAGCATGGTTTAAGCATGGGATTAGAAATTGGGTTCTGCCACATATTTATTGTGTTACGTTGTGTAAATCAGTTATCTGCCTTACTTTACTCAGTCTATAAAATGTGGATAATAATGCTCATTTAATCAAGTGTGCACGAATGGTGCTGTGAGGATTATGAAACAAATAGTTTAGTATTTTTGTACAGCGCTATGACAATGGAAAGCACTAAATCATAACTTCTACTTTGTCATCCAGTTTGGGTGTAGCTAATAAGTAGGCCTATGGGAGCATCTTTCAGCCAAGCTCTGGTAGTTTTCACTATCATCTTATTTTAATGGTGTGACCGCCGGGCTGGTGGGGGGAATTCCCTGTGAATAGCGGCCTGAGGGTGGAGGACCGCCGCTACTCACCCTGGGATGCCGTTGACCCAGAGTAGATGTTGAGTCATCAAGTTCCTGCCCTGGTTCTCACCCGCCACGACTTGCTGTTAGGTTCAGTAGGACAGTTCCTGGTTACTCCACAGCCCGGGATCCCCGGCGGTCACGTTGCAGGGCTCCGCCACCCCTTGCACCCTGGCCTCACGCCTCCTCAGGTGTCCTTTCTAATCGATGCCCCGGCTCCCTATCCCGAGGCTGGTCGCCTCACCGGCCCAGCTGACCCTTATCCTCGGGCTCCCCATGCCCTGGGCGTTACAGGACCGGGTCCCGGCCAAGACAGGGTTTCCTCTACGGGCCCCTGCCCAGACCTCCCCGGCGATACTCCTCGACAGGCTCCTCTTCTAATGCGAGGAATCTGGAAGGCTAACACTAAGTCTTTAGCCCGGACCTTCCTAGGTCCCTTGTGGGCAACCCTTCTCTGGGTTTTTGGCCACCAGTGGCCGACACCGGTCTAGGCCCTACTGCGCCTCGTCGGTGCCCTCCCGGGCCAACGCCCCGACCCCAGACCTGTAAGCCCCGCAAGTTGAGGGTTCACAGTCCCAGAGCTCTTCGTCGCTGGATCCCTCGTCTTCCGGGCCGGTCTGCCGCTCCCCGCTTGTTGTGCTGGGGCTGGCTGCCACTGATATTCTCCCTTCTGTTTGGGCAGGCTGCAACTCCCTGCCGGGGTCCCCCATCTCCCCTCCGAGTAGGTCTGCTGTTCGGCCACGGCTGCCGCTCTCCAACCCTTGGTCCGGGCGGATGGCAGCTCGCCTGCCCCCGGCGTCCCTTGACCCTCTTCTCGAGGGGTTTGGGTCCCGTCCCCCTCTGGGGTCCTCACTCCCAGTGGGTGCGAGGTTACCTGCTCACTTCCCCCTGGGATCCTCTGCCTCGACGGCAGAGAGCCCTCTCTCCAGGTCCCGCCGCCGTCTTTCCTCGGCGGCCACTTTTATCACCGGCCTCCGACTGCCGGCACCGGCGCCGGCTTCCAGCCGCACCGGCGTAAACAAGCGGCGGATGTCCTGCTCGGGCTCTGCCACTGCCACGGTTAAGTCCCTTTCCAGCTCCCCGGGACAAATGGGTTATTGAAACAGTGAAAATGAAATGACCATGAATATTTCCAGCTCCAATATGTTATAAATGCCCAAATAGCAAACATTTTCAGTACACTTGGGGCTTGGTGGAGGAATGTGGGGTGGTCATAATGTTCCCAAAGGTGACAGGTGATCTAGCCACATATGAGGCTTCTCAGTTCCCCAGCCTGTGAGCATGGGCCCTACAAAATGTATGGAAATGAAGGACATGGATAAATGGAGTAACTGTTACAGAGCAGCCCCATAAGCTATGGACTACAGACAAATGCTTGGATCCATACATATTCCTATACCCTATAGCTGCTGATGTACAGGTCACCTAACAAATCTAGCAATATAGAATAGCAAACTGGCTATCATCTTTCCCTGGAGACTGCTTTCTCCAAGACCTTATGAAATCAAGTTGGCATCTTACAAAAGGTTCAGCCTTGCTCCATGTCTCATGCAAAAATTCAGGAAATTGCACTCATGTTTCTTACGCTGACACTCTCAAATGAGACTCAATTTTCAGAGGAAAGACTCTTGGAAACAAATTAAAGAGCTACTACCTTCATATACTCTGGGATTTCACAATACCAAAGTACAGTCTGCCCCACTCCCCACCTCGGCTGCCTTTCAAATTTGAAAGCAAGGAGATCAGAAAAACATTGCACAGAGCCTCATTGCACTGAAGCAGGAGCTCCTAAAGAGAAACCAGATACAGTAAAACAAGCAGCTCAATCATCCTAAGGCCAGAGTAAAGACTAGAGCCATCTAATTGGTGCATGACCCAGTGCTGCAGGAAGACAGTAGATTCCTGTGCTTCTCTGGAGAAAACAGGAGTGAGGGTCCTTACAAGTGCTTGATATCTGTGTACATGTAAACAGATGAGCTACCAGTTGGTCTCAGTGAAGAAAATGTAGCATACTGCTTGCTTTTGTAAAACCATTTAAATTTGTTGCATGCACTGTAAATCACTTCCTTTTTATGGCTTCTTCTGTGCATCAACTCTGACTAGGGGTTTGAGAGGAAGAAGAAATAGAGCATTTGCCCAAGAGGTCATGGCAGATGGAGGAGGAGTGTATGGAGCTGAGAGACTTGTGTGGAGTGGGACAGACTTGAGGCCTGCTACGTGCTACAAATGTTTGAGTAACTCAGGGAAGCTTCAGCCAGGCATCCACACTGAGTCAAGCCTTCAGATCTCATGTTATTAATTAATGTAACATAACACTAAAGGGCTGTAATACCTATGGGTATTCTAACTTAAGCACCCAACTGATAGTGAATATCACTTACTCTGGTGGTTCTGCAGATGAATTACAGGATCGCAGGCATATGAATCTATTTTATTTTTGGAACGCATTGGCTGGTATAATCTAGTGTGGAACAATCTTTTTGATTAGTAGGTATGATCCTAATTTCTCAGTGCAAAAACATGCTTTTCAAGTAATGTTAGCTTCATTTAAGGTAATAGCCTGTGAGGAAAAACAAAGACATGAGGTCTGGATTTGCCAGATGAATCAAAGCCTCGAATGATTGGTACATGCATGAATACAAACCAGCACATGGTCTAGTCTGCTGATTGAGCATTCACCGTGTGTGAGGAAAGTTATAATCTAGAAACTCCTTCTAACAGACATATCTGAATGGCAGACAAAGGGATTTAAAGTGTGATCTGCTGCTGGGATGATTCTTGGAGATCTATAGACACTGGATGGAGAGACACAGTTCAGTAGATTTAATGAGGTATCATAAATTAAATGACAAAAGATTGCATTCAATGCAGAAAAATCACAAGGTAAAATTCTATAGCCTGTACTATGCAGGCAGTCAGGCTAAATGATCATACTTGTTCCTTGTTTGCTTTTTTTAATCTAGGAACTGAAGAATTTTGCCCTCTCGGACTGTTTCAAAAACGCCCCCAGAGGACTGTTTTAATCATCAAGTCTTTGTTTTATTCCTTTTACTCCTTGCTATCTAGTATACATGAAGCAATATTCATCTCCCCTTGCTGCCTTAGCTTGATTACTCAGCCCAGCCCTACTGAATTGCTTGCACTCTAACGGAATGCTCTCATTTACCAGAACACAGTCTAGAGCAGCCAGCGTCCAAATTTTTATTTCAGTGCTCATTTCAGAAAAAATTCCTGGACTCCCATGTTCTGTTGAGTTAATAGTTTCAGGCAGGCACTTTGGCTGGGTACAAACATTACAGTCTTACCAATATATATGGTCAGAAACCAACCTAGACCCAGAACAGAACAGAAGTTTTGCACACACACGGCATGTCTATGAGTGCTTTTAAGCATGCTTAAATTTAATGCACATTAGCCTAATTCGCATCAAAGCAATTTAGGCTTCTGTCTACACGTACATGCGCTAATACGCATTAACATGAGTGTGTAGAATGGCTTTCCCAAGTCAATGGACATGTGCTATGTTAATGTGCATTAGTGCATCTACATGTTCGCTAATGCAATTTAGCTATATGAGCATAAATTTGATACCTGCTCTATGTAGGTATCAAATTTAGGCTTGAATAGCCTTAATTCACCATCTTTAAAGCACATTAAGGGCCCTTAATGCACCTTAAATCAGGCTAATGAGCATTAAATGCACACATGTAGACCTGCCCACAGACTGTTAAAAATGGCAGAACTGAGTCTAACATTTGCCCCCTCCCTCAAAGGACAAATGTGTGTTCTGTTCACTGCCGATGTAAGTTATACTTACAGAAAACTGCATAACTGAGACTGATTCCGCTTCGGACTTTCTGTACTTATACAAATTAACAGCACTGGATTATAACTGTTGTTGTTATTTGTCTGTGTTGAAGGTTTTGAAATAAACTGGGTGTTCAGCCAGCAGCTGACTTCAGGCACACAAAAAAGAGGCTGAGCCACAGGAGACAGGCTTTGTTTATACCCTGAAGGAGGCAACTGAGTTGTGCATCAGGAGACAAACAAAATGGCACAACTCCATTTCACAGTCTTTTAAGAGAAGCCAAAGTAGTCATTGTGGAGCTGCAGTTTTGCTCAGCGAATCTATTCCTGGCTTAGCTGGAGACCACAGAACATGGAATCCGAGTGGCAGGAAAGACTTGAAATGTGATGCATTGCCCTGTTCACAACCAGATGCAGGTGTTCTGTATCTGCTCATGCTACCTCTGGGAACATGGAATGAGTGCCTAGGTAAGTGGATTAGTATTAAAATAAAAAAAAATATATTCATGTTTGTGGTATAGCTATTTATATTTCAGGGAATGGTCCTGTGAGGCCACATTGCTGCTCAAGGTTTCAGGGGCAATATAATCTGTAGTGTTGGTGTGCTTCCTGCTTATATGAAATACAAAAGAGCAATTATAGTTGCCATAATTATTGCTCGTAAAGAAAGGACTTCTGCTTGGAAGCTTAGAATGCCCACCACAAATGTAACTAAAATCCATATTTTTTTGTAAAGCAAGGTTCAAGAAACAGACCATAGAACTGTCCTAAATCTATGTTACCTGTCTAGGTGCTTACCTGACCTTAATTAGCTTCATACTCAAATCTGTGAAAATGAATCCCCCCAGTAAGACTACAGAAGCCATAAATAACCAGTTGTTTCTAGCCCCAGACAGAGAAATGGGAAGGAAACAAAAAAGAGTGTGTAGTGGCACTTGCACGTACCTTAGGAAGCACAATCACTGGATACTACTGGAGAAAGCTCTAATCCTGTTCTCCCAAAATGACATCATATAGTTAGTGGTCAGCAGTTTTAACTCTGATGTTCTGAAGTGCAAGAGGAAAGTCAGTAGATTATACCACAGATTTGTTCATTGTTTTAAACTGTTTATACTAAAATTGATCTCAAAGTGCCCCTACCAGTTCTCAGCAAGTCAGTGCAGCTTGCTGAGCAATGTCAGCATTGCTGATTCATGCATACAGTTCTTGCACAGTCATACTGCCACGTTCTGCACTAGTTCCTGTCTGCAGAGGGTTTTCAAGGACAGCTCGACATAGAATGCATTATAATAATCTAGTTTACAGTAATAATAGGTGTGAAGCATTGCAGTATGATGCATGTCTGAAATAAAGGTGCATTTTCCAACATTTTTAGAGGTAACAAAAAAGTTACTAAAAAAATCCTCATACATTTTAAGTGAACCATATAAATGTCCTTTAGGAGAACTTCAACAGAGAGGGCAGGTATCAAAAAGATGCCAATCTTCAAACATTTCTCTCATGATTCCCCACAAGCCATGCCTGTTTATCTGAGCTCAGTTAATCTGCTTTACATCCCCTCTAGTTGTCTCAGCCTAGCAGCATAATGGCATAGAAATGGAACTGCTATAGTCAGAAGAGATGATAATACAGTTCTAGATACCTCAGTGTATCTGTGTGGATTTGTATGCATAATAAACAAAAGACCATGAAACCAACCCGTTCACTACTAAATGCAGAAGGGCTCTTAAGGTAAATGATTTATTACTCAACATCACTGAGTGAAACCTCCTATGAAGAAATGAGAGGAATTCTAAATTGATCCTGTCCAACCCAGCTAATTGATGCAGTCAGGTCATCAATATCTCATGGTCAATGGTATCAAAAGCTGCCTGACAGATTTGGCATTACTTTTATGGAAAGCTGGCTTTCAGACAAAGTCATCCCAATCATTAGTGTCTCTGTGCTCTACCCTGCCTTGAAAACAGAGTAGATGTCAATGAACCTGATTCTGTTCAGATATTCCTGGATTTGTTCACCTATCACATTTCTGAAAAGGGAAATGTAAGCCTTTGGCAGTAATTTGGGTCCTCAGAGTCAAATGGTGGTTTCTGAAGTGGAAACTGACAATTGGCGTGTCTCAGATGGTCTGATATTCTCTCTTATCAGAAGGAACACGGTTAATGGGATTCATCCACCCATGAGTCTACATCTGAATTCCCCAAGGGTCTGTCTTCATATTATTGAAACTCTCAACTATGAGCTTTGCTGATCATGTCTACACTTTCTGTGCATCCATCTGCCATTGGCTAACAACCTTTTTCAACATAAAGTGGGTACAATATATAAGTATGTAACTATTAATGGATTCCCTAGCACTAGTCCCTTACTTGTCTCTTCTAAAATTTTCTTAAGAATTTGTCAGGAGAGTATACTGCTCTGTCCAGAACAGGATGTGAACACTATAGTGAGGCAGCGCTGAAAGCATATACATGCCACTTTCTATGCCAGAGGTTCCCAAACTTTTTTTCTTTGCATACCCCTTCCAGATTTACCAGCTGCCCACATACCCCTACCAGCATGTGCATGCAGGTACACATGGGACAACACAAGCCCCTACCCTATACCTCAGCATGGCACCATCTCTCACAGGCACCTAGCTTAGTGCTGCAAAGGCACCCAAGTCCAGGAGCTATATTTTAGCCCCTTAAATGCCAATTATTATTATAATGAAAATTAAATCCACCATTACACAATTTCTCCTGCATACCTCTCAGAAATGTCTTGTGTACCCCAGGTGTGTACCACAGTTTGGGAACCACTGTTTTATGCTGTACCTGTACTGTAGACAACAGAAGCCAGTCTTCCAATCTGCCTATCTGTTACTTTCACTAGTACACCATTCCTTAGAGACAGAGATTATTTGTAGGGAAATGCATTTTAAAAGTGGTGTAAAGTGCTTGCAAACACTATGTGCAAATTCAGATTTACATGCGTGTGCATGTGCATCTCTTCTGATTGCACAAATAGCAATAGTGGTTGAACATACAAATGGCTAAATAGGCATCTAGTTAATCACTTACATGTATAATCAGCTGATATGACAAGTGAAAATATAGCTATGCAGTTGTTCACAGGCACTGAGTCTCCTGTTTTAAAATTATATCTCTCTAACTTTGGCAATTTAGACCACAAGGTGGTATTCAGTAGAATAATTCTTGTTTGCCTGTTGTGTCTTTCCTGTTACTCTTTATAAAATCTCACCAATAGTCAGGTTAATAAAACATATCTTTGGCTAATGTGTTTATTTCCTTATTTTTTTAATTTAAAAAATCTCAGTAAAATGATATTTCAAAACCAGCAGGGAATTTCCTGGTCTGAGTACTTACAGCCCGTCTTGCAAAGGCATTTCACCAACCACATAGAAAACTATTTTAAGAAAAAGGGAAACAACATGTTTAAAGCAAGTTGAAAATAAGTATGATTGATCTAAATTTCCCTTTTTTTAATTCAGAAGATATGTCCTTCCCATATTTTAGAGGAAAACTTGCCTGTGTGCAAGGGTACACAGTGCTTGGTTGTCTCTGAAACAAGAGCTCATCTGTAAATACTTTAGTGGTAGAAGACAATGACAAATCTCTCCCGTTACTCATCAGGACCGAATTCTTGATGATGATTAGTACACAGTTTCCTGTATTATCACACTTCTGTTGGTTAGAACTATATTTCCAGAGTACAAGGTGTCTGACTGCTTTGTACTTAATTTAGTGCAGGGTATTTACAGCTAGTGGATGAGTAAAGTCTGAGAAAAGATTTTTCTGTCCTAGCATTTATAATAAACTAGGAACAGGAAATCCCCTCCCCCAGTAACTTTCCAACATTTCAATAAAAATACAGGGAAAATTTATTTAACAAAAAGCAGGGAACGTTTACATATGTAGTAACAATATTCAAGGGAATTATGGCTTTACTGTCTGAAGTGATGTTTCTTATCATATATTTATGGCTCTTGCAGAAGTAGCTGTTGAATATTTTTTACATGTTCTAAAACATCTTGAAATAAACGTACAAATATTCAATGGCTACTGCTACAAAGAACAAAGGCTCAGATAAGGCAGACAGCTCCACTAGAGCTGGTATCTATTAATGCCCATTCTGGATAAGTGTCATCTTACTACTAAGATAACTTCATTTCATTCATTGACCACAGTGAAAGAATGGAATAGAAAACCACTCAAGTACCCATATGCAGAATCTACATCTGAATCTGTATCTGGGACAGCAGTTGGATTTAGAAAATGTTCAACAGACTGATTACAGGTTGGACTCATACAATGGAATTTAGATCCTGCTTTTTCAGGAGTAGCATACTGGTCATGAACAGTAGATTTAGGCATTAATCCACCTTGTTGTGTATGGGATTTAAACTTGTAAAAATTTATTTTGGAAAGTCTATTCACTAGCCAATATGTGTAGTGCCAAGCAGAGTTAAACATTCATTTATAACATAAAATAAGAGGATGTGATAAATTTCTGTTTAGATTCTTGGCCTGAAACAAATGACAGTTACAGAAACCTTTTACCCTTTACTTCAATATGGTTGAAATGTAACAGCAATGTAAAGGATCAGATTAATACTGGAAGGAGACGAGAGGCAGGAGACGAGATGTATTTCTGCTGACCTATTCCAGTGCATAAGAAGAAAGATGAGCCAATGATATGGAAGGGAATGAAGCTATTAGTGAATTGTCAAAGGAAAGGAAATACTGGAGAATAGGTACTAGAATTAAGAGAACGATAAACATAAGAGCTGGTCAGAAAATTGTTCCCTCTCCTCTCATTGAAAAACTTTAAACCTTCAGCCAAAATTTGGAATTGAAATGTTTTGGATGAAAACTGAAAGTTGTTGATACCAGCGGTCACTTGAATGCTTTGTGGGAATTGTAGTTTGTGTACCTTGTGCTTTCCTTCCTCTGTATGGGCAAAACCCCTTATTTGACTTTATTTCCCATGATACATAAAGGTAATCTCCTTCTAGTGGGGGAAAGTGATGCATCATGAGTGATGAAGACAAGCTGGGAAGACCAACCCATATAAAGATATAGGAATGGTAGGCTACTACAGGGGCCAGTAACTTTTCAAGCCACGGGCTGGAACAACCAGGCTCCAGTCTGATGCAGGCTGGGTGGCTTCCATGGCACATCAGCAGCATGGGGCTTTCCCTGTGCCCACCCAGACCAGGCATCTAGAAGCGGCACTTGTACTGCTGCCACTTCTCCCATGCCCCAGTTCCTCAGCTGGGTGGATCAGCTTCCAACCAGGGTAGAGCTGTGCCAGAGCTCAGCAGCTGGAAACTGTGTCCAATTTGCTTCCACTCTGTGCCACAGCTGGGAGGCAGGGTGGCAGGGAAAGGAGGAAGGACAAGCAGCAGTTTCTAGCTACTGACCCTGGCTCAGCTCCTGCCTGCCTGGAATCTGCCTCCATTCTGCAGCTGGGAGAGAGGCTAGGGGGTAGGGGGAAGAAATAGCAGTGACAAGGGTACAGCTGGAAGTTGCCTAGTTCTGGTGCAGTTTCTTGCTGTTAGCCTCAGTGTGGGCACAGAAAAAGGAAAAGTCCTCTGGCTCTGCAGAATACAGCCCCTTGGGCAGCATTACAGCTCCAAGGAGACACCACAGCGTGAATGAAATGTTTTGTTCTAAATCAAAATGTTTTATTCTCAGATTAAATGTTTCACTTTCTTTTTGATTTTCAGGTATTCTGGGTTTCAACAAAAACTAAAATGTTCTTGGGAAAACGGATGTTTCTTTTAAAAAACCCCAAAATAACGCCCCCCGCCCCCCAGTTTTCCAGCCAAAACAGCTTTAACAGAACATTTTCAAACAGCCTTAATACGCATTGTAAATATTTACATCTGCTAAGAAATCATGAAGTACTTTTTCCTTTTCAAAAGATTTCTGAAAAGTTCACATGCACTTTTCTTAAAAGGCCTCCAAAGCAATGAATCACTTGACATCTCTCTCTCTTTTGTAGGAAAGAGGTGATTTCCACTGAGGTACCTTATGCTTAAGTAAACTAAAAGAAGGTGCTGCCAACTATCTTTGTGGCCACCTGGCATTGCCAGACTAAAAAAAAAAAAAAAAGCAATAATGGAACCAGAACCTGTTCTTGGTAAATGCATTATTGTGCAAATACAGTGTGCTCCTTTTAAGTGCATAACTAGGGGACTGAAAAAAAGGCTGTGCACTTACTGGGAACCTGCAGGTACCAAATTCAATGTAAACTATGCTCATTAAGTACAGGAACAGCCTGCACTAAGCTTTTCAGACCTCATTAAGGCTCCTTACCTTGTGTCCTGGAGTGCCTTATATCTCTAATAGCTGCCTTGAAATTTATTTCTAGTTAATTTCACAAATTATACCATTAAACAGAGCACAGTGACCTTACAAATTAAGTAGTGGGGCCAAAGAGTTGTTATGCACATAAGCCATTTCTGTATTTAATACATATGCAAATAGAGTTTGTTACAATGTAAATGGTAGACAAAGAATTGGGACAAGCATTGTGTTATGCCATTAAGTGAATTGTGCTCTTATCCAGTGAACATGTAAGTGCAGTATATCATTAGACAGAGTCAGACTTTTAATTGCTTTGGAGCCATTTGGAAAATTTAGTAGTAGAAGGAAAGAGGCAAAAATTTCCAAACATTTTTTGGCTCAAATAACTCCAGCATTTATACATATAACACTCAGACTTTTACTAATGTAAACATGTCAGGTCATTTAAACTGCAAATTATTTTTCACTGTTTGTAGTTTTGAGAAACTCTAACAGAACGGTCTCCATCACAAAAGCTGGTCTTGCTATTGAATCCATGTACGCCGTGTAACATATTTTGAAAGGCTTTGCCTAATGTGACAGAAGGGGAAACAAAACTGGCATTTACTTCTTTAATTTCTCACACATTTCCATCAGAAAAGTCATCTGGTGCCGATGTTTTCCCTGATGCTAATCTCCTAATAGTTTGTTCTCCCCCACTCTCTTACCAGGGTGATGGTTTGATCCAGTCTTTCTATGGATTTGTGCAATAAACTAGAAATGTTTCTAATCTGCAAAAGAAATGCCTACACTGCTTCAGTGCTTTTTACTTTCAGAGGCTGGTGAGTTAATACTTGACAAAATGGAAAGGGAAAGTGTTGTTTGTCTCTTGCCTGGAGAGAAATCATTTGCTTCATAGGGATGATCTAGTGCAAACATCTGATCCTTTTGCTATGTTTTGCTTTTAATTGAAATGCAAAGATCTTATCTTTTTATTACCGCTATTGTGATAACTGCTCTGCTGGTTCCTCTCCTGGCTTAAGTACACAACTTGGAGAGTGGTTCATTTTTTCTCCCTCTTAGCCTTAATCATTTGCCTAACAACTGAATTGTGCCAAAGTGGTTCATATATCCCTTCCAGTGCTGCAGTCTCCTTCTCATATGCCTGTGCTATGTCTGTTTGTCTTTAGTTTCCATGCACAGACTAGGTTAGGGACTCTTTCTCTAATAACTGCCTGAGGTGCAGCAGACCACTTTATGAGAATTTAGTCACACAAGCCTATGTTAAAATAACTTTAAATGAGAAATTTGCAGAGGAAGGGAAACACTGCATGTCAGACATATGCCCACTGTACCCTTAATTTAGTGTCATTGTGGCTTTGCATTACATCCAGTACTGGAAGGCACTATGTGGTGAAAGGATGGCCATGTGGATAAAGCACAAACATGTGACTCAGAAAATCTGGGTTTTATTCTGAACTCTACTATAGATATTGATGGGTAGGTCACTGGACTTCTTGCACCTCAGATTCCTTCACTAGTGCCCACTAGAGCACCTCAGATTCCTGCCCTAGTGGGTACCATTGGCTACCTCTCTCAATGTACCTCCCTATATGTAACATGCTCCAGCTATTGGAAGACACTCAGAGGGCAAAGTCTGGAAAATTCCAGATTCTCAGGATTCCTAGAACTGCCAGCAATGTCAACTACTGAGTGAAAAAGTTGGCCACTAATCCTGCCACCCTGCTTCCCCCCTGCTGAGAAATGATAGCAACCAGAGAAGCTTTCCCAGCCTTGACATGTCATCATTCAGTCAATTCTGAAACATGCTCTTTGGAAGTGTATAGTGTTAACCCTTGTCTTAACTGCCATGGGTGGTTGCTTCCCTCATTGTATCCCTCTCCCACCACTGCATCCTTTCACCTAACCAGCTTTATAATCATTGCCTTTGGTGATTCAGACTCTCTCTGCTCTTTAGGTACTTATAGAATCATAAAAAATTAGGGCTGGAAGAGACCTCAGGAGGTAATCTAGTCTAACCCCCTGCTCAATGCAGAACCATCCCTGGCTATATCTTTCCAGCCAAGGCTTTGTCTAGCTGGGTCTTAAAAACCTCCAAGGATGGAGACTCCACAACCCGTCTGGGTTCCAGTGCTTTACTACCCTCCTACTGAGAAAGTTTTTTCTGAGATCCATCCTAAAGTTCCCAGGCTGCAACTTGAAACCATTGCTCCTTGTTCTGTCATCTTCCACCCTAAGAACAGTTTAGCTACATCCTCTTTGTAATCACCCTTCAGATAGTTGAAGGCTACTATTAAATCCCCTCTCAGTCTTCTCTTTGTCAGACTAAATAAGCCCAGTTCCCTCAGCGTCTTCTCATAAGTCATGCTCCCCAATCCCCTCACCGTTTTCATTGTCCTCTGCTGGACTCTCTCTAATTTGTCCACATCCTTTCTGTAGTGGGAGATCCAAAACTGGACACAGTAATGCACGTATGGCCTCACCGATGCTGAATAGAGGGGAAGGATCACTTCCCTTGATCTCCTGGCAATGCTCCTACTAATACAGCCCAGTATCCAATTAGCTTTCTTCACAACAAGGTATCGCAGGGGCACTTTGGTGCCCTGCGCCTATGAAGAGATACAGGTGCCAGTTGCCGGGGCAACCGCAGTTGGTCAGCTGACCGGAAGGGGGCAGGGCCTGACCTATATAAAGGTGATCCAGGCTGAGGCCAGGGAAGCAGTTCCCCTCTGGCAGCTGAGGAAGAAGGAGCTCTGCTGGAATAAGCAGAGCAGGGAAGCCTGAAGGCCTGAGCAACTTCTGGTCAAGGATATCAGGTGGAGGAAGCCCTGGTAGGGAGTTGAATGAGGGTTAGCCACTTGGCTTAGAGTTTATGTTATAGCCCAGGGGCTTGAGTTTTCTGTTTGTAGTTTTATAAGACCAGAGGACTGGGTGAGGCTAATGGGGGTTAAAGGAGGCCTCAGAGGGGCTCCACAGTGGTGGGGACCCCAGTGCCAGTGAGAGCACTGCATTTAGGGGTGCACTGCCCCAGCCCTGAGGAGGGGCACAGTGCATTAGAGGGGGCCAGGCATGGCTACGACCACCTGAGCCCCAAGCGTAGAGAAAGGCCCTAGTGTGGGCGAAGCCCCAGGGCGGGCGGGCGCCTAGAGGCGAGGAGGCCCTAGTGTGGGCGGAGCCCCAGGGCGGGC
>NW_017728886.1:163460883-163483213 GCF_001723895.1 Crocodylus porosus | reverse complement strand
GGCGCCTAGAGGCGAGGAGGCCCTAGTGTGGGCGGTGCCCCAGGGCGGGCGGGTGCCTAGAGGCGAGGAGGCCCAGGGAGGGGCACACAGGCAAGAAGCCCAGAGAGGACACAACATTCGGGGGGCATTGACCCCAGCCCTGAGAAGGGACGCAGAGGACTGGGGGCCAGGTAAGGATGAGACTGCCTGAGTCCCACAGGAATGTTGACCCAAGGAGGGAATTTGGGGGCCAGGCACAGCTACAGCCACCTGAGCCCCAATGGTGAGAAGCCCCAGGGTGGGCTCAGGCAAGAAACCCCAGAGGCGGCACTTGCTTTAAGACCCAAGGAGGGAATTTGGGGGCCAGGCCCAGCTACGGCCACCTGAGCCCCAATTGTGAGGGGCGCCGGCTGCATGACAAGCCCAGGGGCGCCAGTGAGGGGCGCTGGCTGCGTGGCAAGCCCGGGGGTGCCAGTGAGGGCACAGAAAGGAAACCGACTAGACAACGTCCGGTACATCTGCGAGGCTTGAGGTGTGGTACAGGGGAAGTTGGAGCCACACATAGCCCATAAGGCTGGGTGCACCAAGTCAATCCATACAGAACAGGGGCCAGGATAAACAAGAGCACTGTGTCCAAGGGGAAAAAAGGCAGCCTCCCTTATAAAATAGATACCATCAAAGACGTGGCGGGCAAGAACGAGGGTGCTTTATCACCAATTTGGCACGGTAGGGGGCGTTGGAGAGATCACGGCCGCTCCTAGGACCCCATGCCGTGACACAAGGGCACACTGTTGACTCGGATTCATATTATTGTCCACTGTTACCCCCAGGTCCTTTTCTGCAGAGCTGCTGCCCAGCCAGTTGGTCCCCAGCCTGGTGCATGGGATTGTTCATCCTAAATGCAGGACTTTGCACTTGTCTTTATTAAACCACTTGAGATTTCTCTTGGTCCAATCCTCCAATATGTTGAGGTTTCTGAATCCTAACCCTAACCTTCAGTATATTTACTACTCCCCCCAGCTTGATATCATCTGTGAACTTGCTGAGGGTGCACTCCATCCCATCTTCCAGTTTGTTGATGAAGACATTGAACAAAAAGTGGCCCCAGGACCAAGGCCTGGGGCACTTCACTTGATACTGGTTGCCAACTAGACATCAAGCTATTGATTACTACCCTTTAAGCCCAATGATCCAGCCAGTTTTCTATCCACCTTATAGTCCATTCATCCAACCCATACTTCCTTAGCTTGCTTGCAAGAATATTGTGGGAGACCATATCAAAAGTCTTGTTAAAGTCAAGATATATTACATCTACTACCTTCTCCACATCCATAGAGTGAGTCATCTCATCACAGAAGGCAACCATGTTGGTCAGGCATGACATCCCCCTGTGAATCCATGCTGACTGTTTCTAATCACCTTCTTTTCCTCCAAGTGTTTAGAAATGGATTCCTTAAGGACCTGCTTTGTGATTTTTTTTTTCCCAGGGACTGAGGTGAGGCTGACTAATCTGTAACTCCCCAGATCCTCTCCAACACTTGAACCAGGAAGCTATCCCCAGCACTCTCCAAAAACTTCCTGGATTGCCTGTGCACTGCTGTATTGCCTTCCCAGCAGATGTCAGGGTGATTGAAGTCCCCCATGAGAACCAGGGCCTGTGAACTGGAAATTTTCACTAGCTGTTGGAAGAAAGCCTCATCCACTTCATCCTCCTGGTCTGGTGGTCTATGGCAGACGCTAACCACAACATCACCCTTGGTGTTCTCTCTTCTGACCATAACCCAGAGACCTTCAAGAGGCCTATGTCCAGTTTCACAGTGGAACTCTGAGCAATCATACATCTCTTTTACATGAAGTGTAACTCCTCCTCCTCCTCTTCTCCCCCGCCTGTCTTCCCTGAATAGTTTGTACCCATCCATGACAGTGCTTCAGCCATTCAAGCTATCCTACCAGGTCCCTGTTATTTCAATCATGACATAGTTCCATATCATAGTTTCATTTCCAATTCTTCCTACTTGTTTCCCAGCCCCCGTGCATTGGTGTACAGACACCTGAGGTAACTAGCCAATTGCTCTACTTTCTCAGGGAAAATAAGAAGGCCTCTCCTGTTGCCCCCTCCTGGTTGTGCTTCCCCCAGGTCATCCACTTCTCTACTTACCAAAGGGTGTTGGTCTCCATACCCTGGCAAACTTAGTCTAAAGGCCTCCTCACTAGGTTAGAGAGCCTGTCTGTCAAGATGGTCTTCCCTCTCTTTGTTAGGTGAATCCCATCACTTCCTAGTAGTCTTCTTTCTTGGAACAACATCCTGTGGTCAGAAAAGCCAAAGCCCTGAGGGTGACGCCATCTGCACAGCCATGCATTGATCTGCAGGATGCATCCACTCCTGCCTGGGCTTTTCCTCCTGACTGGAATGATCGAGGAGAACACCACCATCTCCCTGTCCCCTTCACCCTTGCACCCAGAGCCCTGTAGTCACTTTTGACCTGCTCAGGGCCACCCCTGGCAGTATCATTCATGCCCACATGGATGAGCAGCCTGGGGTAGTAGTCAGAAAACTGGATGAGTCTCAGTAATCCTTCGGTGACATCTCAGATCTGGGCTCTGGGCAAACAGTGGACCTCCCGAGACAACAGGTCAAACCAGCAGATCAATGCCTTCATCCCCCTGCAGAAGGGAGTTTCTAACCACCACCACCCATTGCTTCCTCTTGGTGGCAGTGGTCTCAGTCCTCCCAACCTTGAGGATACCTGGCCTGGCTTCTTCCACCAACTGAATGTGCTCATCCTCCTCTCTCTTAGGGTTCCATATTTGTTCGTCAGGCAAACTGCTGCAAGTGGAGATGAAGACTTCTGTTTGCTGCCAGAGGTCACAAGCTTCCAGCTTCCATCTTCCTAGGACTCCGTGTCCTCTTTCTTCTCTAGTGCCACCTCTGGTGGTCCTTCCTCCACAATCCTAGAAGTCTCCTCCAGCATAGAAGTCTTCATGGCGGAGGATGCTTAGGAGCTTTGCCACCTCCTCTGGTTATTCTTTTGCCTGCACCCTGAGGGACACCACCAGGAAGCACCACTCACATCAGAGGCACTCCCCCACCTGGCTGTCACTGGAAGGAACCTGCAAGCTGCAGCCCCCACAGTGCCGAGCTAAGACCTGGGTGGAAGCCATGATGGTGAGTGGTCCTGCCAGGACAGACACCTGACAGGTGCAAGTAGAGGAAGAGCTGGCAGTGGCAGTGACTGGCATTGCGACATCCTCCAGCCATTTCTCTGGGTCTCTTAATCTGCCACCTGCCTCTTCCTGCTCCTCCCTCTTTCAAGCAGACCTTCCCTAGCAAACTCCCAAGTAAGATGGCTTGTTCCTTGCTCCTTGGTTCCAAAATGTTCCCTTTTCCCTGCTTCCCCTCACCAAGCTTACAGTGAAGGAGGTGAAAGAGAGTTTCCAGACATACTCAGCTGCGAACTACCTCTCGTGCAGGACTCTACTTAAGTAAGGGGCTTAAGTATTGGTCTAACTGCTGAATTTTAGCTACTTATATGTAGGTTAACTACTCTTAATTAAAGAAAGAGCTTACCTTAAAGGCTCCCCTTCAAAGAGGAGGTAGCAAACTGACCTGCGAACTGACCTGTGAACTGTTTTCAAATTTCCCTGTCTGCTCGACTTCTTTCTTCCTCCTTTGCTCCTTCTTCTTCTTATGTCAATAATCCCTTCCTCTTACAACTTCAGCCCCACAGATCCTCACTAACTAAAAATAACCCCCAAACCTAAATCATTTTAGAATAAAAATAACATAAAAAGCTAGTACATAGTAAACAGGTGGTGCCTAGGTGTGTGCCTGCTGGCATTCTGATTAGTTTGCTTTTATATTGTACCCTCTTACACATTCTGTGTCTTTTTTTATGTTTTAGATTACACACATTTTGAGGTAGGTTCTCTTGTCCTATGTTTCCATATAGTACTAAGCGCCCAATAGTGATGAGGCCTTTGGGTTCCAGTGAAATATATGTAAGAATCATCTATAAAATTGCTGCTAAAAATATTTCCCTACTTGACGGAATTTTGTAAAGCTTAATTCCTTGCAGATTGTGGAATGCTGCGTGTGGTCTTCATATCATCAAATTGCATTCTCTTTCTTTTGTAGAGACACTGCATCTTTAAATATCTAATAGATGATGTATCAGAAAGAAAAGCCATTTTGTCATTATAATGACTGTGGCCTGTTTCTGACAAATGTGTTCACTTTGTTTTTGTTTAGAGTCTTTTTTTAGGTTTTTTTCCATAATCTGTAATAAAAACAATTCTGGCTGAAGGCATGTGGTTGCTCCCTGTGTAAGAAAGAAGGTAATCCCAGTTATTCTGTATCTGGCAGACAAGGAGAGGTGTCCGAAAGGAAAATTCTCTTTATAAACACGAATGAAATTTTTTGTAGTTGTCTGGTACAGATAAATACCAGATTCTAGTTCTGCTACTAATATTTACCAAATGCCCCCGGTAGGAAGTGTAAGGCTGGCAGCCAATTAAAGACTGGCATGTTGGTAAGTAAAATGTATTTCTCTTCTTTTATGTGTTGACGTATACACTTCTTACTCCATGTAGGCTGAAGCTGAAGGCACTAGGATCTGATCACAGTCGTCAGACACCCTCTCAAATGTGGAGCTGGCCTTAACAGGAGGGGAAAGGTAAGTGTAGCCCTTATGTTTTGGATATGGTGGTTTTTTGTTATACAGTCAGCAGTGCTGTGAGTGCTGTATATTTTTTATTTTCAGCTGACTTACTGTGTCCATTGAGACTGCTGGACATGAGCCCATCAATTTTAAAAACAAAAGTTGTAGTAACAAAAATAGACAAATATCCATTTCTAGAAGAACACCTCTAACATCACAGTTAAAATTCTGAGTACCTACCATAAGCAATGCCAGCCCAGCACTTAGAGTTTTTATAGTCAATGGTTCAATATAAAGTTCCAAAGTTAAAGCCTTGGAATGCCCAACTTCCAGTCTTTTATATTCAAATCTGAGGTCTGTTAAAAAATACATTCCAGCAAGCCTGAGCTAGTGAAAGTTCGTAAAGAGAGAAGCCACAAGAAATCCAATCTCAAGCGTTCAAAAATCATGAGTGAGTGCATCTACATGAGATGCTAACTGGGCAGTAGCTTAATAATACTGCATAGTAGTATGCTGGGCAAAAACCAAGCTAATCCACTACTGTGCAGTAGTATTAGGCTACTGCACCAGTGCTACTGTGTAGTAGCGCAAGTTACTGAGCCTCAATTTAGTGCTTGGTTAAGCAAGTACTGAACTTAATGTGCGGTAACTACAATGCATTAATTAACGTGTAGACGTGCCCAGTCAGGCACACTTCCCACCAACATTCAAGAAATTTATCTTAAAATGGTGCCATTTTAAAATATACTGAATTTAGGGTTATTTCATGTTCATGAGCCTTTAGAGCTCATGTTCTCAAGGTTTTTTCTGCAACTACAGAGGCTTAGACACTTGCTTGTGTTTAAACAAAAGGTAAGACCTGTTAACACAGGAGCTATAGTTTGAAGAAAAAAACAAAATATCGCATAACTTAATAAAGTAGCATAGTTGGGAACTCTGAATTCTGTCTTCAGGGGCTTGTCTACACAATCTTTTGTACTGATTTTAACTAAATAAGTACTTCCTTCTATTGTGGACCCATTTTTTACCAGTAACAAGGTGTTTATATGGGCATACTTGCTTCAGTAAAATTTCAAAGCAGCGTGCAAGGATATAACTGTTAACTACCCTTGGTATTAATATAGCCTTACCTAATCTGTTCTGTATTGCAAACTAACCTGAATGAAAATTACTTTTTAAATGTGTCAGCAGGCAGCCTCTGTCACCAGCAATTGAAAGGCTGCTAGCAGCAGTGAAAAGTAGGATTGCAAAGTAGCATGTACAATGACAAATCAATGAAATTAACATAAATAGAACCTGGGGTTGAAAGTGTTCTAGGTATATGTGCTAATGAAGAAACTGAATACCTAATTTTGGAAGCCACTTCCCTAAACTCAAAAGGCACTTGATATCTAGTAATCTATACAGCCTTTGCAGTGTAACTTGGGGTCTTTGGATCTCTCCAGAAATAGTTCATAAGGGGATTGTAAATTGATCAAATGTATAATCTAGATAGACTCTAAAATCAGAGCTGAAGTGCATTTCTGAGAAATAGTTTAGTGTGACAGCACCTCAGTGTCTGCAACAGCATCAGGGTTCCTTGTTGAGTTTGGGATTATTATAGACAGCTTGTCTTTGAGAAGAGATTACTGTATCCTTGTTTTCAAAATGGAAAAAGGCATCACTGTTTTTAATTTGCTGTCCAACTGCATTGCCACACGCACAAGACACGTACACACACAGTACAAATACGGAGGCTGAAAACTGAAATCTTACACTGCCATCCTGTGGTGAAAGGTAAGAGACAACCTAATGTTTTAACTCATGGGAATCGTCTTTCAGAAATGTTAGCGCTGGACGAGTTTGGAAGCCTGGGGGCAGACTTATCAAGAGCTCTGCATTGAAACAATGATAATAAAAATCAATTTCCTATTCCCTGTAAGGTTAGAATAAGGAATGTTATGAAATGAAGAAGATTGACTTTGTACTACTAAGAAGAAATCCCAGTCAGAGCCTTTCTGTGTCTTTGCTGGAATCTAAGCCTTGCTAGCTCAACCATGGTTCTTACAAAGTTTTATCCTACAGGCAGGGAAGTTTTTCCATGGAAAAAAAATAACAAAAAACATTTACAGTTTGATAAAAATCTTCATTCCACACTTCAGAAAAACTGTGTTATAACCTGGATGTCAACAACCTTCATGCAAAACACCACAAGTCATTTGTGCTCTGTGTATAGGGTGGGAGGTCCTAAGGACATATCCTACCAATATAAATCCAGAGTAACTCAACTGACTTTTGCAGTTACCACACATTCTATACCCATATAACTGAGAACAGACTGTAGCCTACTCATGTTATGGATTCACTTAATCTTGCCTCTACAGTTGCACATAAAATCTGCTAGGGACCTTCCAAAACACCTGCCTCCCAGAGAGCACATTTTTTAAAGAAACAGAGAGAGAATTGCTAGGGCATTATTTTAATTCTGAGAAGAGCTCAGTTAATTCAGATCTTGAATGGTGATGGGACTAAGAGAGACTCAATAGAAGGCAGTAGGAGCTGACTTTATTATTATTCTGTAAGATCAGGTCATAATGGCAATTTTTAGGATAGGAGATTTTTTTTTTCCACTAATGAAAAAATACAGTGGAGTCTACTTTGTAAATATGTCATAAATTCCTGTTCACTGGATAAATGGATTGTTTTCCAATGAATCATTGCTGGGCTTAAAAAAAAAAAAGGAACAAGCCAACCAAAAGGGCATGAAGTCAGCCAAAAGGGGGAAGAGAGAAAAAGAGCTGTCGTGTAAACAGTGTGCAAAATATGCAATAAAAAAGTAAAATGTTTACCAGAATGTCTGGTTTGTAATTGAATTTTGCCTGGGGACAGCTCTAATGTGTGCCCTGATACTTCAGGCCTGATTTTTAACTAAAGCTTTTAGACCATAATTTAATGGTTTAGAAAAAAGTGTGGATTTATCATAGTGAACAGACCGTCTGAAGATTTACTTTCTTCTCTTGCAAACTGCGACTTACAGGCATTTTTCCAACCAACATATGAATAACATGTGCATTTATCTATGTACTTTTGACATTATGCCAGGACTGACTTCCCAGTCCCTATCATGTCTCCTTTAAAGCACTGGTTCTATAAAACATGTAGAAAGCTAGACATCCCCAGCTGTGCTCTACTGCAGGAGCTATAGATAGCTGACAGATAGCAATGGAGAGAATCCAGAATAAAGCTACTAAAGAGCAGTAGCAAAGCTACTTCATATTACGGCCTCAAGTTAAAGAATAGGATGGGTCCAGATTTTTCCTATGTTCAGGGTATGATGCAAAACTCACATCTTCAAAAACAGTTCTCCAAAAAAATGAAATGCAAGCTAGCAACGTTCATGCATGAAACAAAAATGTATGGCTAAAGTAAGAAAAGGGAAGGGTTTTAATCCCATTTTAGACACCTGACTCTGATTCTGTGTGCATGCTTCTAACTCCTTAACAAACAAAAGATGGTTTGATCACTCTTGTTTCTTTCACAGTCTGATGGCTAAGTTAGGCTGTCACCATCTGGTTTAAGCCCTGCTTTTCTTCTGTCTGGCATGCTGTGCAAATCTCTTCTTTGCTCTGGCTGCCTCAGTTTCCCTCTAGGTTCTTCTTCTCTTGGCGGGTCCATACAGCCCCTCTTCCCAGTCAGCCTTTGCCAACCATTCCATGGGGTATCCCCTGCTCAGTCCTGGCTCTACGGGCTCCTGGGACGACCCACACTACCCTACTGTCCACAGTTACTTATCCTTCTGGGAGGGCAGAGATGATCTTTGCTTGTGGCTTGCCTGGGTCCAGACAACTTACAAGGGTTCATATGCCTGGGCTTTTGCCTCCACTGGTCTTCCCAGCTCCCAGTCCCACTGAACGGACCCTGTTCCAGGAGATGCCAAATGCCTCTTTTCTTTAGCAATCTCCTTTAAACTGCCCAGTCTTCCTTCCAGGCCAATCAGGGCAGGCTCCCTGGGTCTTGTGTTTTTATGCCCTGAGGGGCCTGCCTGTTTCCCAAGTTTTCTCCAGACCTTTTCTCCAGCACACCAGGGATGTGCTGCTCTCCCAGACCCACTGGATAAGTTTCCTGTTGGCACAGCTGGCTCTGGAGGTATAGCAAGGGCTTGGCCTTAGTTCCTGCTACAATGTCTCTTCATTCCAAGATGTTTTGTTGCTTGTCTTCAGCTTGACCCATCATATCTGAGCAGATGAAACAGCACCATATTTTTATCTTTATGGACCACTTCAAATTTGACCTTAAAACCTTCCTGTTCAAAGAAATAAATGAGTAGGGTCAAAATCCACTTGCATCTTTCCATTTTAATGCTTCCTTTTGCTTTAATTACTGTTTCCTGCTGTTTTCTGTTTGTGTTTAAAAAGGAATAGTTTTTGATATTTTTGCAAGTTTGTTTCCATCTGTAGAGCAATCTGTGGCATTTTGGGTGGAAGAGACTATAGCCAACTGTATTTTATCTGATTCAGACTTTTCAAGAAATCCAGTTGTGCCACCTTGTGGGAATAGAAAACAGCACAAGTTGCTGGGTCTTGTTACATTGCTGCCATCTGCCTGTCTTGAACATGTCTTTAGAAACAAAAATGTCTTTATTTCAGAGTCTAGAGAATTCAGTGGTTTATGGACAAATCCCGTTGTTTAAGTAACTGAATCCTTCATACAAACTTAATAAAAGGCCTATTCTTTTCTGTAAAGCTACCAACTGACATAGGTTTTGCTGTGGGATCAGCTTTGCTGAGATATGTCCTGGAACAGCTGATCCAATTGATTGGTAGGTACAGGCATTGCCCGGGGCTGTTGTCTCACAGAATCAGGCCCCTGCCACTCCTGGGGCTTCAGGGACCCGATCCCATATGTTGGCAAGGGCAGAGTAGGGAACCTCATGGGGTTCCCTTGGTCTTCAATGTGAAAGGCACACACCAAAATTCTCTTTTCAGAGGGGCTGAAGAGTGTGGGCTGCAGAGATCATGCCTAACTGAACAGACAGCCGTTGCAATAAGGCAGCACAGGCTATTGATATGAATTGTTGCGCTCCCATCTTAGGGCATTTGGGACACAACAAGGAGCAGGGGCATCTGTTCGGTCATGTTTATGCTGCCATAAACATTTTTCTGGTGTGACAAGGGCAACGTCTGTGTGCCTAAAGCATTTCAGTTAGAAGTACACAAGAGACAGAATGCAGAAAGTTCCCGTGTCCCCCTAGTGCTGCTAACAATGGTCATCTGGGCCATGGGGCTCTCCATGGGTCTGGAAATTTGGCAGTGGCGAAACAGTGGCATTGCTCCCTTACTACCAAATCTTCTGACCCATGTGGAGCCACAGGCCCTGCGTGCTGGATTCAGAATCTGAACCCAGGACACAGAGCTAGGGGGATGTGAGGCAGCTCTGGGCCCACAGGGCCTAATCCTGCTGTGGGAAGTTGGGAGGAGGTGCAGCACTGGGTCCCTGGGATGCAATCCCAGCATGTGGGGGGAAGGGAAAGGCACCAGGCCCCTAGGACCCAACCCTGGTGCATGGGGCAGGGAGAGGATGGTGCTGGGCCCCAGAGCCTGATAGGCCTATGGACAGGCCTCATTGTTATTCATCTGGCCTGTCAACAGCTTTCTCTCAAACTGCGGCCAACCTACATAATGTTGTTATTGGAGACTGTATCTTGAGCTGCATGTGTTCCTTTCTCCCAAGTGAGGGGAGGAGAAGATGCTGAGTCAAATTTTCTTCTTGCTATACAGAAAAAGGTGCTAAGTCATATACCCCTCCCACCAGCCCACCCACTAAAGGGACAGGGAAGATAGTGAATCATGCATTTGATTTATGCACTTCAAAGAAATCTGAATTTGTAAGGTCTAGCTAGATCTTAGCAGGTTGATATGCACAGCCCAAGGAGGCTAATGAGTTTGTTCTTCTGAGTAAAAAGTACTTCCGTGAGGGTTTGCAAGATCATGACTTCAAGGATTACACCGGAAATTAGCTGTAGCTAGTCTTAGGTGGATGTACCTAAGTCAGTGTCCAGTGTGGATGCACTACACCTGGCCTGATATGACACACTTATGTAGCTGGACCAGTGCAAAAATAAACCAGGGATAGAGAAGGCCCATTTGGGACATTTTAAATGCTAACATCTTCTTTTGTTTTCAAGTTTTCATAGAAGAAAAACAATGATCAAGAAGCCAAACTAGTCTGTTAGAATTCTGCTGAAAACCACAGAGTTTTGCCAGGGATGAATCTGGCCCAAGGAAATTAAATACAGGAAACTATGAGAACACAGCATGAAGACTGCATTTTAAACACAAAACGTGAGGCAATGTAAAAGTCACTGACATAGTACATATGTAATGTCTGATTATTAGTTATGATGTTATTAAGAGTTCATTTATTTTCCCTTTGAAGGCAGTAACAAAGCTCCCGATGACTTCAGTGTGAGTGGGATTGGGTCTCAGATGTACATTTTGTTACATACAATGTGCCAAATCAATTCCAGAGTCTGCACCTGTAAGAGCCAGCACAAACCTTAGCTGAAAAAAGCCCACCAGTAGCACAGGAGACATTGAAGGAGTGGAAGGCACCCTCAACTTGATCTTCACAGGGTGCTCACAGCCATCTACCACTGCCTGAATTTCAGATGACTGCAGATGGATAAAGGCTGAAGTGTGACTTTTGAACTGCCCTTGACTGTGATTAAAGCTGCCTTCCTTTAATTGAAATCCCAAGGAAAGGAATGAGGTAATGTTACCATGTACCGGTGCTTCTCTGCCAGAGTGCCATGGGACACTGGGGTGTTGTGAGAGTCTTTTAAGGATGTTGAGCAATATTAACACTGTTAGATGTTCAGGTATCTACACATGATTTACAAGGTTAACCCAGAGATTTCAAACAGGAATCCATAGTGTCATTTCTGTTCTGTTGTGGTTTGAGTTCTTTGCAACAGAAGAATTGCTCTGTAGTTTTTCCATAGTCAAAAAAACAAGTAAAGGCTAAAAGTTGGCATTTTCTGAGGGATGCCTGGAGTTTAAAAAGGTTGAGAACCATTGCCACATGCCCTCTCTCAGGGTGACTCATGCCAGCCAAGAGCAAACTGTCCCAGTGACTTGGGCCAGCACAGAATTGTGCGTATGAATGGAATAATACTACTATGAGGACTGTAATTGTTGAATGTCCTGTTGGTTTTGTTCAGGTATTTAAAATAGCTCAATAAATGGTCAGGTGCTAAACCACTGTGAAATAATATATAAACAACAACAGCTACCTCCCTGGAATTAGTACTGTGAAGACATGACAGACTTATACAGTGGCGCTCGCCCCATCTAGACAGGAAGAGACAGCCTCCCTAAAGAAGCAGAATTTAAGGAAAAACCTGAGCTTAATTAAAGATAGAATCCTGGAAGTATTATAAGGTGTATTCATTTTATGGGATGAGGGGTTGATTTAAACAAGTTAAAAACTATAAATAGTTTCCTTCTAATAAATCAACCACATGCAATTCCTTTATTCCTCCTCAAAACTCAACTGTCACTTTCAAAATGTGTTTCTTCATATGGCTGTACCTATCAGCCCAGTTTTTTCATGCTCTAGTTATACAAAGCTGATATCTAGAGCATATGCTTTTGTTCAAGCAATGCAGTTAAATATGTGGGTGTGGTTAAATTCTGATGTCCTTTTCTAAGGAAAGACTGGGGAAAACATCTGCTTCTTGATGCAAACCATCTGCTATTACCAGACATAAAGTCAGGCATTTTAACACAGTCTACTGCTTAGAATTACACTTGGTTAACAGAACAGAATAACAGATTCCCATCGTAACAATCTCATCTCACACCAGCTCAGGGATTTTCCCTTGCACCTATTTGGGATTGATCAGTGCAATTATTTTGTAAAGGTCTTTGTCAGTGAAGTCAAAATTACCAGAAACAATAATAATTATTATTATTTAGGATTCAACTGTTAATCTTCCAACTGAGATGCTGCCTCAGCTCTGCACAGTTACAGGTGCAGAAAAAGTCACAAATTTATTTTTTGTTCAGTTGTATGTCTGTGTGGGAGTGGAAACAAAAGGCTGCTGAGCTTAGCATTATTGTTAAGAATTAGCAACATCATAATACTTAGCAAAAGTGAGGGAGGTTCTTTTTATTTTACTGGGAATCTCTCTTTCCCAGTAGAATAATATTTCTGTTTCTAGCCCTGCAAGTCCACAAGGTATCAGACTTTAAAGTCATTATGTTTTTACATCCACAAAACCTGTCACTTATTAAAGACTGTATCTTGCTCATCTTGGGCATGTGTAATGGTTTGGATGTGGGAAGCATGGGCAGAAGTAAAAGTGTTGCGATGAATCAACTTGAAAGCAAATGGGAGCTGTTTGGAACATTATAGAGAAATTAGTTGTGAGGGAAGATGCAAAAGACAACCACTAGTGAAATATTGCATCATTGCATAGTTCTGCCACTTTGTTAAATTCATTTCGTCTCCATGAGGATACCATTATAAGGGACCACAAAGGTCTATCACAGATGATTGTTTAATGCAGATGGAGCACAATTACACTCAGTGAATTTGGAGATAATCTGAATGGTTTCTTGAAGATGATGATTGCCTAATAAACGTTATTGCTTGTGGCTGAAACACAAAACGTTATTGCCTGAATGTGGAGCTGGTCTCCACTTCTATCTAGCAGCTGTTTCTCCAGTTGGGTCTTAGGGGTGGTTTTCCTCCCCTCTTTCCCTGCCCCTTCTGCCTACTTCTCTCCATGGGGCATAGGGCTTTACAGTAGTTCTCTATTCCCTAGCATGCCTTACCGGAAATTTCCCAGGAATTTCCTGAGCTGTTTCGCCTCTTTCTGGGGTTGTCTCTCTCCTTCCTTTGAGCTCTTTGGCCTACCCATTTCTAGGGTTTCTTTTTCTGCTCCTTCTAGTGCAAGCTGAAGCTCATAACTTCAGCTGAAGTCAGTAGGAGCTCTGTTTAAATACAATGATTACATATGCACTGAGTAGTGCTCTGAAAAATCAGTTCTGTGTAGGGATCTACCCAACTCGTGGAGGCAGCCAGCCAGTGTCACAGGCAGATTACAAGGCTGGCAGCCCTTTTTGTGGGCTTATTGCGGTGGGCCCCTCCCACACTTCTGATTGGCCAAGGGGCCCACGTGGCTCTGCCCCTTGCTGCTGATTGGTTGCAAGGACTGTCCATCATATGGCCCCACTCCTTGCCACTGATTGGCCAAAAGGGCTGTCCAATTGGTGGGGAGGGGTGGTGCCACATAACAAGGAGCCCTCTCAGCCAATCAGCAGTGAGGGAAGGGTGGCAGTCATCTTGGGTTTCCCTTCATGCTGGTAGCTGCCCTCCTCCCTTCCCCACTGGGGGGCTCTGCAGCTTCTGGGCCATAGAGGTCATGAAGACTGTTGGCTCCCTCTGGGGAGCCAGCATTTTATTTTCAGTAAGTTTTTTTTCTTTTCATAGATTTCATTGATATTGCCTGATTTTGCAGGCAATGCTGGATTTCATGATTTCCACGAAATTGCAATTTAAGCCTCTACTTATGTGTTATAAATTGGGCATCCTATACATTGTAAGGGTGCAGTGCACAGAAAAATGAATGATCCTATCTCCTTTCAATCTGGTAGCTATAATACACGCACAGAACTAGGCTAAAAAATTATTATTAAGAATGCAAAATCAAGCACCAGAAATTTGAAAATGCAAACCTGAAGATTGCCTGTACAACATTTACCTTCTTGCATGTAATTCAGCGCACAGAATGGATGGGTGCTCAGAGGCCAGCAATTATTTTGTTTTAGCTTTGTTGTTCAATATGTGACCCTAGTGCAGCATTTATTGTACATCATTCAAACCCTGCATTAAAGGGTGCAGTCTCCAGGGGCAGGGGCATAACAAGCTGAGTTGGTACCTAGGGAAAACCCTGTGGAAGAGTGGGGAAGCCAGGGGGGCATGTAGTTCTGAGAGCAGGAGGTCATGATGGATCCAAGGGGGTACAGGGGCACTTTGGCTCCCTTCGAAGTTTAAAACTAACTGCCTGCAATGACAGCAGAAGCATTTCTACTCGGGCAGCAGTGAGGGAGTCAACTGACTTTGTAGCTTATTATAATCTACCTGATTCCTTCTAAACTCTTCATTCCACAGGTGTTAATGACTTGTCTCTCATTTTTAAAGACCTTGATGTTCTAAAGACCTTGATAGTTAATAAAGCTATCCTTTCTTCTGAAATTCTGCAAGCTCTTTTTAACGCTAGCTAAACACATTAAAACAGATGTGGAAATAACTTTGGGTGAAACATTGGATGCACTGTCAAGATGCTCAAGAAGGCTAGGTTTTGTTTTATGAATCTGGAAAAGAGATGTCCATTTAATCCTAATGGTGGCAGGACTAATCAAACAACTTTTGATTATTTTTTGCCCAATGCGTTGTAGTTCTTTTATGTATATAATATGTAATATAGCAAATGAATGCACAGTCTAATAAGTTTGTATTGTCTTTGCTCCAACTTACACTGAATAATACAGCCCTAGTCCCTTTGCTTATTAGTAAAGCTTTTGTTTCTTTTCCACTTGATAAAAATAGGCATTGTGTTATATGTGATGATGCACCATACGAGGGGTGTTAACCCCCAGCTGTGAGCCAGCTTGTAGTGCTATATCATCAAGCCTGTGGGGCTCCCCATGGATCTGGAAAATTGACAGTGGGGGATGGGGTGGTAGCACTCCCCTGCTGCCAAATTCCAGACTCACAGGGCACCCAATCTCAGCCTGTAGGGTCAGGGGGCAATACCAGGTCCTGG
Source organism: Crocodylus porosus (assembly GCF_001723895.1). Taxonomy (NCBI): domain Eukaryota; kingdom Metazoa; phylum Chordata; order Crocodylia; family Crocodylidae; genus Crocodylus; species Crocodylus porosus. The sequence goes on along the minus strand of NW_017728886.1, from coordinate 163,467,766 downwards.
GGTCAATCCTGGTGTGGGGGAGGGGGCAGGAGGGAGCAGTGTTGAGCTCCTGGAACACAATCTCAGCATGGGAGGGAGTGGTGTTGGGTCACTGAGACCCAATCCTGGCACATGGGGAGCAGAAGGAGGCAGTGCCAGGCCCCATGACTAGACCCACGCCACTCATGTAGCCTGTAGGGCTAAAAGGATGAGCACTATTGCATCATACCATCTTCACCCGCCCTTTTCACAATCCTAGATATGCCCATGGAGGAGGCACACAGGTTCTGACAGTGGAGGTGGGGGGCAGCAGCTTTACCTAGACTGGTGAACAGCAATCTCAAATGTTGGAATACACAACTCTAGAGCAGTGCCAAAATTGCCCCCCAGCTCACAACCCCACCTTCACAGAATACACCCCCTGGCAGAATTACCATGCTGGGACTCCAAAAGTCCCAGCAGAGCTGCTGCTGCCAGTTGTTCTCTGTCCTCCCTGGTTTTTGCTCTTCTCTGTTTTGGAGTCCTAGCATGGCAATGCTGCCAGGGTACATACTCTGTGGTGGTAGAGTGCAATTCCAGCATCTCTCTGAATTTGGTGCTTGTGGCAGGCCCACTACTAGTTACAGTACTGCCTAGGAGAGTTCTTCCAGCCTTGTATTCCTAGCTCCCTCACTGTAAAAATGTGTGCATTATTTCTAGTTTGAATATGTTTTCAACCTGCCCTCTTGTTCAGTTGTTGTTGTATCAAACTGAACAACCCTCTGTTATCAAATTTCTGTTCCCAAATAGGTTACAGATCAAGACTGAGATCAGTGATATGACACTGTAAGCGTCTTCTGATAAAATAAATAGATTAAGCCTTTCACTAAAAGGAATGTTTTCCAATCTGTGATTATTTTCATGGTACTCCTCTGAACCAATTCTAAGTCTTCAACATCCTTTGGAAGTGTATTCCTCACAGCATTCTAGTAGTGGATGCAACACTGCTAAATGCTGAGGTAATAAATTTGAGAAATGGTCCAAAATCAACAAAATGAAATTTAACAAGGACAAGTGCAAAGTCCTGTACTTGGTATGGAACAATTGCATGAACAAATACCCTTATTTTAGGGCTGTTGATTAAAGGTTTATGCTGTGTTCTGTGGGGCACATTTGTCCAGAGAAAGAAAGATTGTGTTTATATGAACTGTCAACCCACTACAAGGTCTAATATAGAATTCTACTCTGTTGGGAGTGACACTTTTTGATTTAGGAAATGGTCATCTGCAATTCGTAGAAATACCCAGGTTCATATTAGTACTGGTATCATGAGACCTCCAGCATATGTCACTCAGGCTAAAGTCCCCCATGATAAGGCATCTTTTTCCTACTCTTTACAGATGGATGTTTAAGGAGCCAGACAGCATGTCCCCAAGTGTGACTGGGTGGTGTGGAGCAGATGCTAACTATCACCTCGTCTTATATTTTCAAAAATTAATCCATAACTGTCCAAGATCATTTGTTCCTGAGTTGTCAGTGACTCAGAAAAAAGGAATACCATTTCTGACAGAGCGCTACACCCCCATCTCCATTTTGCCCACTCAGTCTCTCAAAAACAGGTTATAATGATAGATTTTAATATTCCTATCATGCGGATCTTCCCACACAGGTTTCAGCTACGTAGAATACATTAATTCTAATTCCAGTTAATGCAATCCATGTAGGCAATTAAAGGATTTGTTCTCTTAGGGAATGTGTAGAGGAAATAGGGACCCTAAATTGAAGCGCTGGGTTTTAAAAAACACTGCTTCAATTTAGGGCTGATTAAACCCCCATGTCATGCACAAACCCCGCTGACTTACCTGCCTCTCTGGTGGAGAGGCATGGGGACAAGCTGCCAGTGGGCAGAGTGATCCCTGGGCTGGTGGGGGAGGGGCTGGTGCTTCCCTCCATGGCAGCGGTGGCCCCCCCAGGAGGCACCCACCCACAAGCACCCGTCTCGGGCAGTTCCAGGGGGTACCACAGCCATGGAGGAAAGCACTGAGCCCCAGCACAGCTCAGGCAGGCTGGCAGGCTCCTGGGGCGGTGGGGCGGGGTGTGAAATCAGGCACACCGCTTTTCTTGGATGGAGCTGCTTTCCTGAGCTCCTGCCAGGATGTCTGCAGGGCTTCCTACAGAGCCCCTGAGCTGCACAGAGCCCAATGCTTCACTCCCCTTGAAGGAGTTTTAGTTTGCTGTGCCCCAAGTCATTTAAGGTGAATTACACCACCAAATTTCCTACAGCGGCTGGAATTAATACACAATACGCCACCAAGGTGTGCAAACACGGACACAGTTAAAGCGGTACCATTTAGGGCATTTAGCCCTTTTTAAAGTGTTGTGCACACACGGCTCTCGTTTTGTCTACACACGGCCTTAGTTAACTTTATTTTCACATCTTGAGTTTGTCTTGACTGTGTGCTTCCTTCTCCCTGCCCTTTTCAGCCTCCCTTTTATTGTTAAAGTATCTCCTAACTAATCTAGCCAGTCTGTTCCCTGCAAGATTGGTTCCTTTTCTACTAAGGTGGAGGCTATCCAAATCATGTGGACCCTCTCCCCAAAGCAAGTGGTCCAATATTTCACAACAACCTTATACCACTTACCTAACCAGGGATCCATTTCCAGAATTTTATGCCTTCTCTGTTTACTCAGGGAACAAGAAACATATTCAAGTTATGTCAGATCATAAGCTGTGAAATACTCTATTTATTTGATTAAAAGATTATGTTTCTTCCCATACTTAACATGGGGGGTCCCCCTTATCTTAGAATCAAATATGAGGCAGCGGGGTGGCAGGCAGCTGCTGTGGCTCCAGCTCTGGCTCGCAGCTGTCCCTACGCTGCCTGCAGTAGTGTTGGGGATGAATTCAAGATGATTGTCCAATAATAAGATTCTATACATGAAAAATTGTAATAAACGTATAGATTTTCCATGACTAGAATCTAATTCTTGGGGGGTTCATCTTACATTTAGGGTCATCTTAGATTTGCCTAAACATGGCAATTGCACAAAGTCTTGCAGTCAATGAACCATCATCAAAAGATCATTGCCTGGTGACTTAGAAGTCTATCTACACCTATAACAACCTCTCATGTTTTACCCCAGAAACATAGCACACTTGCTGCCCCATTTGGAACTTTGTTCCCTCCTTCTCAGTACCTGACTTTTCTCTTGACATCACAAAATGGTGCTATTAATGGCTTTTCTAATGTGACTTGATGGTTTTGTGATGTAGGCATTGCACTGAAACCACGTAGGTTCCATGTGGATGGAACACCTTCCAGCAACTATTGTTGCCACTGTTGCTGTCAGAGCCCCAGTCGTTGCTCCCCTCTGCAGTGTTACCACTTCTCCCTGATCCCCAGACAAAAACTTGCACCATGGAAACATTGCAGAAGCTGCTTCCCTTTCCTGCAATGCTGTGGGCTGGATAAAATGGATTGTTTGGTCAGATCCTGTCTGTGAGCTGTCTCCAGGCCAGATTCTTCTATACAATTTGGTATCCCTGTAATATCCTTCTGGGTCCTCCAGTGTAAACCTGTCCCAAAGGCAGTTGGTGCCTTCCTGGGTGCACTGCTATATCCCAACAAAACACAGCTGCTGAGTCAGGTCACCTGGAGCTGCCAGAAACACACAAATGGTCACATGCTTTGTTTGCAGTGGCAGCAGCTGTCCCCTGCCAGAACATATGTAGGCAGAACCAGGTAAGTCTAGATCAGACTTCTCTTCTCAACCAGGGTGCTGTGAGTTCCTTTTAGGGGTGCCACAGGGTGCTAGCCCCCTTAGGTATACAAACAAGAGTCACAAGATAAACCAGAGATTTAAAATAGGAATCCACTGTGTGAAAATTGTTCTGCCCTGCTCTGGCCTTTCAGAGTTCTTTGTAACTCAGAAGAACAACTCTATTATTTTCCCGTAATCAAAAAACCCATGAAAACTAAGAGCCAACATTTTCTGATGTTGTTACATGATTCTGGGGCTTATTTTATTTGGAGAAGTACAAAGGAAGCCAAAGCACGTTCCTCCAAACTATACACTGGTTTATTGAGGTATTAGCAATTGGGTAACATGACCAAGAGCACCTACACATAACAGAGAATATGTGAACATACAAACCGCTAGGTGGCAAGGACTCTGTCTTTGTGTGGGAGAGTTTTATATATGTGGTGAGCTTGCCAACAGCACCCTGGCTGCCAGCTCAAAAAGGGCTTAAAGTGATTGGTGGGGTATTCCCACCAATCAGGTGATGGCAGGGGAGGAGCTTGCCCTGCCCCTACCCTAGGGCGAGGCGAAGAGCCAGACCTGGTTGAAGACTGCATACCCCCTCTTCCTGATTGGTCCATTCAAAAATCCAGAGGCAGAACCTCTGGAGGGAATAAAAGACCAGCATGCCCAGCACATGGGACTACTGTCGAGGGACAGAGAAGAGGATGGGCAAGAAGAGCTGGCAAGAGCTGACCAGCAGGGTGGAGCTGTTTCCCCAAGAGCCCCGAAGACCCCCTCCCTTGCCGGACAGGAGTAGCAAGCAGCTGCGTCCCCAGTCCTGCTGCTGAGCAGCACAGCAAATGGTGCACGGCTCAGTGCACAGAGCAAAAGACCCTGGAAGCTGCACAAGGCAGCCGGTGCTCCCTCTAAGGAGTAGCAGTATGTGAGCGTGCTGCCTCGGTCCATGAGCATGCCGCCTCCATCCATGAGCACACCGCCTTGGTCCAGTGTGGGACACTTACCGAAGGGAACCAGTGGCTGCAGTCTGGAGGCTGGGGGCTGGAGCCGAGAAGCTGGGGGCCCGTGGCTGGAGGCTTGAGCCGAGAGCCTGGGGGCTCTGGACCAGAGGCTGAAGCTGAGAGGCTGGGGGCCCGGGGCCCGGGGCCAGAGCTGGGGGCTGGGGCCAGAGGCTGAAGCCAAGAGGCTAGAGGCTGGAGCCAAGAGGCCGGGGCCAGGGGCTGGGGGTTGGGGTCGGAGCTGAGAGGCTGGGGGCTGGAGGCCAGGGGCTGGAGCCAGGGGGGCTCTGGCGGCTCCAGGGAAGTGCTCCACTCCCCCACATCAGGGCCAGGGAGTGGAGCACTTCCCTGGAGCCAGTGGAGCCCGCCCCAGCCTCCAACCCTGCCTTGCCTCAGTTCAGTGAGGAGCCACTGCCTGCCCCGAGTGAGGCTCTGGCGGATCCAGGACACTGCTCTGCTCCCTGGCTCTGGCACCGCATCTCCCGAGGCCATGTGGGGGAGTGGAGCAGTTCCCTGGAGCTGGCAGAGCTTCACTCAGGGCAGGCAGCAGCTCCTCCCTGAGGTGAGGCAAGGCGGGGATGGAGGCTGGAGCAAGTGGCTGGCGCAGGCTCTGCTGGCTCTGGAGAAGTGCTCTGCTCCCCGGCCCTGATGTGGGGGAGCAGAGCACTTCGTCAGAGCCAGCAGAGCCTGTGCCAGGCTTCAGGCTCCCGCCCCCCACCTCGCCTAGGAGCTGAACTTCAGCTCCTCTCCTGGTACGTGGCCTTGAAAAAGCTGTGCGCAGCCAGTGTGTGCAGCCGCGCACACCCACACTTTAGAGGGAACCTTGGAGGCAGCTCTGGTCCATAATCCCTGGCAAACGGCCAGGCTTTTTGGTGCACAAGTGATGCATGGAGAGATACCCTGGGAGGTGATTGGGCGACATGGATCTCCGACCCCAGGCATGAGGCCAGAAAACCTGGTGCAGATAGTACTGTACAGAGGGTCCAAGAGTGAACCCAGACCCTAGGAGCTGCATGAGGCAGCTTGGGTCTTCCACCCCTGGCATGAGGCCAGGAACTCGGTGCAGGCAGTGCTGCACAGAGGATCTGGGAGCAATCAGAGACCCTGGCACTGCACAAGGCAGCCCAGGTCTCCAGCGCTAAGCAAGAGGCCAAGCTCTTGGTGTACATGATGGTGCACAGAGCCCTGAGGGGCAGCATCCCAAGGGAAAGCCCAAGGAAGCTGGGCAATAGGTAGACCTCTCAGTGCACCTGATGGTGCAGAGGGCTATGAGTGGGCTGGTGGCCCAGGGAGACCAGGAGGATGGTGAGCCTGTCAGAGAAGGAGGCACTTTGCTATGAGTTACCAGGAAACAGGGGATTCCCACAGGGGAGGAGGGATTTGCCTTTGAAGAAAAGACCCCTGAAGGGAGGGGCCCCCATGGGGTTTTTGGTGTTTCTCGGAGTGGGGGATATTTTAACAGGGCTGTGGCAGGCCTGAAAGCATTGGGGATTTTCTTCTCCCTGTCACTGGAGCGCAGTCACAGCTCCAGGACAGCCTGGGCCTTGGTGTCCCTTAAAGAATGGTTTGAATTTGATATTCCTGGTACCTCATATTTTATGAGATAGTGCCTTATATTTTGTAAACTTGTAAGTTATATTTGTAAGTGAAACTATAATAGAGTTTAAAGTTGTATTTCCTTTTTTGAAACCCTGGTTGGGATGCTATCATGTTATTTACCTGTATCCTGAATGAAGGTATAGGATTGTGTAGATATAATCCACAGTTTATGTTGTCATGTATATATTATATATGTATACGTAGCAGGCTTACCTTTTCAGAGCTTGGGTTGAGTCCCAGGATCGAGGGTCTGCTGTTTGATTGGTGGAGCCCACCCTCCAATCCAGGGGCAGCACAAGAGAAGCAATGCCCCACACTTTTCCAAAGGGAGGGGCCAAGGAGCAGCTGGACCTGAATCGGAACTGCACCAGCCAGGTTTGGAGAACTTGGGAGCGGGGCTTAGGGGTCTGGGAGCTCAGATGGTGTTTTCGTTGATCCTCCCAGTCTCGGGCTATGGGCTGAGGAGGGAGAGGAGGATCCACGCAGTCAACCAAAGACTGCGGAGCTGGTGTCATCGGGAAGGCTTTGGCTTCCATGACCACAGCCCGCTCTTTGGCAAGAGAGGC
>NW_017728886.1:163424314-163460872 GCF_001723895.1 Crocodylus porosus | reverse complement strand
AGTAAATTGGATGCTTATCTTGCTGGGATCCTATGACCCCAGCTGATTTCCTGCCCTTTGGGCAGGGGGCTGGACTCTATGATCTCCCAAGGTCCCTTCCAGCCCTGATGTCTATGAAATCTATGAAACTTCGGGGGTGGAGCCCCTGAAGAGTACAAAAGGAGAGTGTGCTCAGCAGACTAGGGAGAGACGACGAGGGATGGCAAGGAGAGGAGACCTAGAGATGGCCATCTTCGGGACCCTGCTTGAGCTTCAGTGGTGCACAAATCAGTGCATGTGGATCAGATTCTAGGAACTGCTTACAGCGGCTTGAGCCTGTGAACCCGGCAAGCGGCTGGGCAGTTCGTGTGCAGATCGGCACATGGAGAGCTGGCCCTGGGAACAGCTCACGGCTCACCTGGTGCACAGGTCAGCGCACAGAGAACCGCCTTGGAAGCAGCTTGTGGCTGCTTACGTTAGCCCCGGCCCTAGGCCGAGTGACTGGAGCCACACAGTGCGGCTCCACTTTTAACTAAATGAGCCCCGGTGGCCAGAGCAGGGCCTGGGAAAGGGGAGAACCCCTGGTATGAGACAAGGGAATTGGAGCCTGCAAGGGCTTAGCTCCCGCAAGAGAGGGATCCCTAGGTGCCCAGCACAAGGCACCCAGGCCATCAAGGAGAGCCAAAGATGCTGCTGGGGAGAGGCTCATGTGGGATTGGCCACCAGGAGATGAGCCTTGACTTCTCCAGAGAGGAAGCGTGAGTTACTGGGCAAGTAGGCCCCACAGGGGAGGCTGACATGGGTGAGAAGGGTCTGCTGCCTCCACCCTCCATTGTGTTTTAATGTCTCAATGTATATATTGGTATTGTTATTTGTGAAGGTTTAAAGAAATATTATGGTTACTATCCCTATGTGTTAATTGTGTTGTATAGGTTGTAAGTTATTTGGTTCTTATTTGTTGTTATATGTAAATTGTGGAATATTATATATAGTATCATATGTTAAGCCTTGTAAATATTCTATGCTTTATATTATCTGTATTTATTCTTGTAATAAACTGTACATAGTTAAGTATTTGGTTTCAGCCTAACTCAGTAGAGAGGGGAAGCAGCCACTGTAGTAGCTGACCCCTTCCTCAGTACCCTGCCTGACCACCACCATCATCAGAGGACAGGGTGCAGCGTCCCGGGTGTGCCTGGGCTACATATATATATTTCTCTTTATGGTTCATGATCTTAATAAATGTATAAATAGTTAAGTTGCAGTGTCCTGGCCTGGCTCTATAGGGAATGGAGGGAAACAGTGTTCAGCCTGCAGGTTCCACCCCCAGCACACCTGCTAACAATCCCCTTCAAGTGGAGAAGGGAGTACATACCTGAGTACACCTGGGCTACATGCGGCTCAGGTTCAGATTTCTACATTCCCACCCATTCCTCTGAGATAAAGATCTCTAGGCCAGATAAGGAGGGAGCAGGGAAACTGAGTCAAGGTCTGGGACCTATATTCTTTCCTAGGGTCACCTTTTATTAGCCTTGGGTGTGATAATCACTGGCCTAGGCATCGACTCCCTAGAAACTGTCCCTCACAATCCGCTTCTCTCAGGCTAAGTATAGGGATTCAGACTGAACCGCTCCCAGGATCAGTGTCCTGGAGGAAGACTATAATGATACAGCCAAAAGAGGGGCAAGGGGTCTTCACAACTCCCCAGTACTGAGGGTCTGATGCAAATTGACAAAGGCCGAGAACCACCTGCCTAAAAACATAGCCTCAGAAGCAGCAGGAAAGCAGATGTCCCGTCCCCTCCTGCGATCCCCCCCCTTCCCCCCATTCTGTGTCTACATGTTGCGTGGTTTTGGGGCAAGCATCCCTGGCAAGGCAGGCTTGTGAAGGTGAACAGGAGTCACAGCCTCTACCTTCTGGCATGGGGGGGAGAGGGGGAGGGGCGAGAGAAGCTTCCTCAGAAAATTAAGGTTGGAAGGGCGCTTAGTGGGTCATCCAGTCCAACCCCCTGCTCAAAGCAGGAGCATCCCCAACTGCATCATCCCAGCCAGGGCTTTGTCTAGCAGAACTTAAAAACCTACAAGGATGCAGACACCACCACCACTCCTCTAGGTAACCCGTTCCAATACTTCACCACCCTCTGAGAGGCAAAGTTTTCTTCATATCGAACTCCTGCTCCTCTTCCTTTGCACCCATAACGCTGAGAGAACAAGGGCTGTGATCAGTTTCCCTCCGCTACCCCTGCATAACAACAAAAGGCACCAGACGCAGTCTTGCCACTCAGCAGGCGAGCACCTGCGTGCTTGGGTTGAGGTGTGTGGGCGGAGGAAGGGGCCGCTAACACATGTGATACCCCAGCAAAGCTTTTATTTCCATGCTACACGCAACCTTGTCCTCGCATTTTAAATTGCGCCCCCACCCGCTGTGTGCGCGCATCTCCGGGCTCCCCCACCCCGCCCCGCCTGGAGACTACAGTGTCCAGCATGCACCGCGCCCGGCAGCTCAATGTCGGCGCCCACCTGGAGACTACAAGCCCCCGCATGCACTGCGCCTGCCCCTTGCGCGCGAGTCCGTGCGCGCCGCCGCAGTGCACGCTGGGACTAGTAGTTTGTGGTGTACAAAGGGGAGTTAGGGCGGAAAAAAAAAAAAAAAAAAAAGCACTCGGGAGCGTTGCATGCCGGGAAACGGCGGTTCCTCCGTGCGCGTGGATGCCCCTTGACTTACGTTCCCGCGTTACTGTCCCTTTTAAGCGTGGCCGGGCGCTGCGCGTGCGCAGTAGTGTCGTGACCTCACGCTCAGGCGGTGGTGGCGGCTGCTCGTGACTGTTGAGCTCTGTTCCCACCCCCACCCCCCCCTCGGCGGTGGCGGCTGAGCGCGCGAACCCCGGTCTGGAGCCGGCGGCGCGAGTGTTGCCATAGCGACCCCCCCGGCGGCGGGCGGACGGACGGGCCATGGCGGAGCCGGCGGTGACGGAGATCCGCGTGCCGGGCCCGCGGCCGCTGCGGCTGCTGGAGTGGAAGGTGCCGCTGGGGGCGGCGGTGCAGATCGGGTCGGTGCTGGCGCTCTGCGCCCCGTTGCCCCCCGCACCGCGGTCTGGCGTGCCGGGGCCGCCTCCAGCCAGTGCCGCCGCCGCCCCGGCACAGGGAGCCCGCAGCGGCGCCAGCGCCCGGCCCCAGCGCGCCGGCAGCGAGCTTCGCCTCAAGGCGGAGCGGCCCGGTGTCGTGCGAGAGCTGTGCGCGCGGCCCGGACAGGTCGTCGCCCCGGGGTGAGCGGCTGCAGCTGGAAGCGGCGGAGCGGGCACATACACGCACGGGGGCGGGTGGAAAGGTAGACGCACAAGGATGAGCAGGGTCGGTTAGGCAGGCAGACAGACTTGTGCTCTTTTCATTTTACCATTGAGCCACTCTGAGAACAGAGACAGATGGACAGACACAGTGGCACGCAAGGGTGGGTGGGCAAACAGATAGGCACAGGTGAATAGGCAGGTGGGCAGATGGCTGTCAGGACCCGTTCCACTTGGTGGCAGAGTGACTGGAGCCCCGTGGTGGCAGGTTGTGCCTTGCATCCCCCCTCACCGCGGGGCTTGGCCTGGCCCCATGTGCTGCACTTAGTGGGTGATGCCTGTGGGGGAGGTCGGTGAGACATTTTGGGGCAGGCAAGGGTGAGCAGCAGCAGCGGAGCTTGAGTGATTTCCCTGGCCTGGGATGGGGCGCTTGGGGCTGGCGCATCATCTGCAAAGCAGTGCACTCTGCTTTCTCACACTGTAGAAGAGCCGAAACAGACTTGCACATGTCTTGTTCTTGGCCCCTGATGTAAGGATCTGGGAGCTGCCGCAGCGCGTCCACACTGTTGGTTTGGAGTCTGTCTTCAGGCAGCTTGTTCAGTTTTGTTTGTAATTTGTGTCCTAGAAGAGCAGCAGGGATCAAACAGCAAAAGTCTCCAGCTGCTCTTTTTACCCTATGGTCAGACTCATACTGATTGCAGGGGGTTTTGCCTTCCTCTCTAGTGGGGGCATGGCCCTTGACCCAGGATTTGTTGAGCATGTATTGACAGCATTTCACAGAAGCAGGATGTGGGATGCCATGGTCCCCTGCTTTACCTGTGGCAAATTAGGGTGTCAGGTGTGTGTTGTCAGGGTTGACAGTGGTTTTACGAAGCATTTAGATTATGGATTGTACAGGATAGTTTGGGTAGGAATGACCTTGCCTCAGGAAGGGGGTTGGAGTAGATGACCTTTGGAGGTCCCTTCCAGCCCTGCTTCTTCATGATTCTTGTTTCGCTTAATACAGTAAAAGCTGCCTTAACTGGCACCTTGCAATCCGGCATGCCGGCTTGTAAGGTAAAAGCGAAACTGGAAGTGCCCACCATTGCACTTCTCATTTCACCGAGCCCCCATGGCCCAGGGTAAAGCAGCCTACACTGCCGAGCCCCCACAGCCTGGGGCATAGCGGGGCCTGCCTCTCTGTCCTGCCCTGGACAAGGCAGAAGAAGCAGCGGCCCAAACGGGCAGATGCTGGCCCTCTCAATTAATCGTCATATTTTGTTATCTGGCACTCCCCATTCCCCGTGGGTGCTAGATAACAAAGCTCTTGCTGTATAATGTTGGATCTTTACTTGACAGCCAGGTCTTTAGCGGCATGATGACACGACTTATTGGGACTCGTGTTTACTACAACGTTGTTACCATGAACACTACAATATTTTAATGTACAGGGTGTGGCTGTAAGTACCTGGGGTGTGACCAGTTCTCTGTATTTGAGAGAGCAAGTGTGTGTGGTAATTTTGGGGGTTATTTTGTTTTTACTCTTTAGTCTTTGTTACTGAATCTGAAACTGCTTTGTTTCAGTAACCTTACATACAAGCTTCTCCTGAGTGACTTGTTTATTATCCTTTTCTTTAAAAACAAAACAAAACAAAAAACTTAAAAGTAGTTTCAACTTTTGAATGGGATCTTTCAGCCCTGTAGGTTGTTCATCTAATGACTTTCCTACCCTTCACTTCAAGCAGATCTTCTCAACAGGAAACCATTGAAAACTTCTACTTCCTTTGTTTTATGGTGGCAAGTTATTTTCTTTTACTGCAGTTCTTTTGAGACAGATGGATGTATCAAGGCCTGAGTTTGTCTTAATGAAAGACAGTGGTATTTGTAGAAAACCTGTGTAGCTAGATATTTTTAAGTTCCAAGAAATATGTGTCAAAACATGTAAGCAAGCTGAACCTTTGATATAAATAGTAATAGGAAATGCATATATAAAAGCAGTGAAGTGTGCTCCTGGTTCTTGAAAGCATACTCTTAGTCTTTTTTTAATGATTGTGCGAGAGAGAAAGTGTGGGCTTTTACAAGTGTTGTTTTAGCACAAGGCAGCATATATTGTTGATGGCTGTTTTATGGCTATTCATCTGAAACAGAGAGAGAGAAGGTACCTCAGAAGTTACTGCTTTCTTCTTTGGGGGCTTTGGAGAAGTCCATGAAAAGAGGATATGAAAACTAAATCATGGAAACAAAAATATAATTTGGGGGGGTCAGGTGAAGACATAGTTATGTATCTGGACCAAAATCAAGAACATTTGTGGCACTGCTGTGTATTAAAAAGTTGAACAGTTGTTTCTTTTACTTTTAATACCTAACATAACAAAGACTTCTGTGATTTGGGTTTATGTTAGATTTGATGGCAGCAAATATAAACACTTCACCTCATTGCATGGAAATTAGTATGCTCAGTACTTGTGCTGGATTCTCTGATTCTTAGTCCAGTTGATCACAATTAGCAGACATGTGCTTTTCCTTTTTAAAAAGAAATAGACTGGTGCTGGTTGCTTTGGACTTAGTAAAGCTACATAAGCTGCATTCAGTCTTGAAAAATTGGTTGTGATCAAATGCTCTTCTGGAGCTTTGGCTGTTGGGCTGGTACACTTTCTTGCAGGTTATTGTTACTTTAGTATTTATGGATCACTGTAAAAGGAAATTGGGAACTTAATGCACAGAGATGATGGCCTAGTAGTTTTGGTGCTAGTATTTAAAGACTTAGATGATTCATTTCCTTGCTCAAGTACAGGTTTGCCGCATGATGCGAGAAGTCATTTCATCTCTTTGCCTTGATTCCTCATTTGCAAAATGTGTGGAGGCATGTTTGTATCTTTTGTATTAGGGGTGTTGTAATGCAGACTGTATAAGTAACTAATACAGAAGTATTCCTTCCAACATTCTGGAAGAATGCGCGTTGGTATATCCATGTTCCCTAAAAATGACCGGTTGGTTTTGTCAGCCTTCCAGAGAAATGCAGTTAGGTCTAATTTGCCTCCTAACTTTTTGTTTAACAAACAAAAATGTATAAAAATATTTCCATCAGAATGTTAATTTGCTCTTAAGAAAAATTGAAGAAAGACTTGCTTGCAGTCCTTTGATCTTATGACCTAATTACTGTAAGAGAATGTAAATATGAGAAAACCCCACTAGTGTATCATTTGAACTAAGTACAGAGTAACTGACTAGATTTGTAAAATGATACTGGTTTTAAATAGCATACACTTCCCTAAACCAGGACTAACAAAGCAAATAAGGATTTTTCTAATGCAAGTGTCTCTTTATAAAGATGCCATTTGGGATTTTTTGTTAAAGGAGAAATGGCTAAACTGAGTTCTGATATCTCTTAGTATGTAGATGTGATATTGCACCTGTAAATTAAGGTCATCTACCAGAGGAAGCATATTGTTTGATCCCTTAGGAACTGTATACGGCAGTGTTGACAGCAGACATGGGTCTAAGGTCTTTGATCTTAACACAACTTTCATGTGTGGTACTAGCAATAAGAAAATACCAAAAATTGCTCACTTGCTGTCTATAGTATCAGGTTTGGCCTTGCTTTCTTGCTTTATTTTTAAGGGGTATTCTTATTGCCAGCAGTTTTCACCAAAGTTAGCCGATTTTAAAAGGAGTACTGATATGTCAGCACTCTGTGCTGAAACGTTTTATGCGAGACTTTGTGAATATGCTGTTACATCCTTTCTGGGTTCCCAATTACTATGTAAACTTTGAATGTGCTCTCCTGACTTGTTGGGTGAACTCCTTGATGGAATTATTACTTCATAATTCCAAGGTACTTGTCTGCTTTGTTTTAGTCTCTGCCCCTGTTAAATTAACTCACACTGTGCAGTAAACTACAGAATATGTCTCACTTGCAGTGATAGCCTACTTTGCATTCCAGTGCAATGACTTCAGTCAAGTGTGAGAAGTCTGCCTAAAATTTCACACTGTACAGCGTTGTTATTTGGTGTTTATTTCAAATGTAATTTGACTTGAGGAAAACGAAAAAGAACAGGGATCGAAAGCAGTTATCTGTGGTGTAAGGGTTCCTGGATTTAATTCAGTAGTCTGGATGAAAAACTGCTGTACTCCCAATCCTGCGGCACCATGTGTTCTACAATTTAAAATGCTAAAATGTTGACATGCTATTTACGGTGTTGTTTATAGTTCTGATAAACTCTAGAAAGCATCATTTGCCCTAGACAAATATTTTTTTCTGCTGTATTATTCAAAACACGTCCTTAGTATTTGTCAAATATTTGACCGGCTGTAGAACTAATTGAATGGTGCCAAAGTTTTTGAATTCATTATTTATGCAACACTAGTGAGGTTTGTCAAATAACATTTGACAATCCCTGTTTACATCTCTCTTGACTACTTTTTTTCTAACTTGGCTTTATATTCCACTTTTTTTTCCAGAAATAGATCATGATCTATACTGTCTCAAATGTTCAGTGTTTCCTTTCTTTATTTTCTTCCTTATACTGTATGCTCTCCACTTCCCTACACAGTTTCTTCTGCATTCTTATCCCTCCAGCATTTAGAGAGAGAAGAAAGAAAATACATACTCCTCCAACTTGAGCCATTTGCTTTTTCCTTTTACATGTCCACCCTTAAATTGTACTTGGACTTCAGTTTGGTTTAGATGCTTTGCTAGGTGTCTACCTAGAGAGCTAGGTCTGCTCATCAAGTATGACTAGGAAAGATATTGGGGTTTCTCTGACAGCAGTACTTATGTGAGACTGGAATGCAGAAAGTACTGAGATTTCTACCAAGGCGATGTACAAGCAGTATGTTCCATTCTCCAGCCTTCTCTTTGTGGCAAAATGCTGGGCTAGTGGTTCCGGCACCGCTTAGGGGAGCCGTGGACTTTGCGGAGTTGTGCGAGCGTGCAGCTTGTGGGGCGGAATTGAGGTAGCTTTTTAGCCGCCCTCAAGGTTCGCCGAGTTAGCACAAGTAGACGACTTAGAGTAAGTAGTTAGTGTCTCTTAATCTATAGGGTGTCCGTTGGTTCACGAGGTTCCAGAGCCAGCCCTTGCGTTCAACAGTGGAGCTAGTCCAAAGCTAGGTGCGGCTGCCCGCTCCTTAAGTCCCAGAACTGGTCAACGGCTCATGAATGGGAAATACAATGCAATACTGTAACACGGTGAATCGTTGTCAGTTGTCGGATTTCTAAGGCCTTTGTCTTCGCTGGGGTACGCCCAGACGGAGAGGCTGAGAACCAGTCTGTGGGGTGATCGGGCCCACAGAGTTTTCCAGTTGTCGTCTCTGCTGCTTCCTGCTTTTTTGCCTCTTTTATAGATGTTCGTTGGACTGCCTCTATGACACTAACTATAATATACAGAGATAGGATAATTTTCTTTTACATAATAATTGCTAGGCAGATTTTCTACATAAGTTTCATTTCTGCAGAAATGACACTTCTAGATAAGAAATGAAATTTACAGAATGCGCATGTGTAGCTTAATGCCAGCGGAGAAAAGTACAAAGTGTTCATTTTGATTAACAGTCAAGACTTCAAGGTTACATAAATGTGAGAGTGCCGTGCGGCAGTTATACAGAAAAAGGAAAATAATATAATATAAAATATATGCTAAATAATATAAAATAGTTACACTCTTCTTTTGTGGTGGTCTGCACAAAGATTTAGCGCCTGCTTCTGTCACTGCATAAAACTTGTCCCAGAGTGAAATTACCTGATTATGGGCAGCAACATCACTGTCAACAGAACTTTAAAAAGTAGCAGTGAAGCTTTGTTGGGCTGGAGTAGCCTGAAAACCAACCAAGCTGTATACTCGGGGTGCTGAAAAGCTGCCTCTTCACAAACATGGGAAGATACAAATTGGAGGAGTTTCATTTAAAAAAATTTCTTCGTATAATAAATGTTAGAAATGGAATTGGTTTCAGTAGAAACTGGTGATATACAACGAAAGTTTCTCTTTGGCAAGAGACAGTAGTGTGGTATGTGATATGGCATTTGATTTTTATTCTCCTAGACTGGACCTGTAAGGGACGACAACTTTCTTCTCTGTTTCTTATGGATATGTATTTTGGTCTGAAGAGATGATAATAGTGATATGCAAAGTGTCCTAGAATCTTAAATGTTTCCCTCTTACCTTGGAATACCTGCTGAAGAGCAATGATGTGTCCTCCCTTTCAAGGCTGCTGTTGCATGCAGTCTTTTTGTTGTTGTTGTTGTTGTTGTTGTTGTTGTTGTTGTTTTCATGGTTATCTGCTTAGGCTGTCTTGGTATAAAAGTTAAGGTGGCTATGAATCTGCACATGAACTTGAAAAATAACACATTGCTGGAAATTTGCACATCCTCTGGGAAGGCTGGAAGTTGTTAACTTGAATGGAAATTAACTGGATTGAAATTAGATATGGGACAGAGTATGCACAAGAAACCCCCCAGAAAGGGGGGGAAAAAAAGAACACCTGTGTTTGTTAGGAATCCAAATAGATTGACTCAGGGTGGAAACTAGCACTGTTGAGATCTCCTACTCAGCCTTTACTTTACACCTGTTAGGTATGCAATATATTAGCCTTTAGTTGTGTACAAGTTTATTCTTATAAGGCTTCTGCCTTCATTCAGCATGCAGATGTCAGGAGAATGTTATGTCCCTTGAGCACTCTACATTAATGATCATCCCACTTAGATAACTTCCAAAGACTTGCTTCTTTCAGGGGGCGCACACAGAATAAATTACTTGCACAACAGCATGTTATTTTTACTTAATGGTTTTGTGCATCCAGTAGTAAATCTCTCAGTGGTTTGGTTCTAGTTAGTTTTGATGAAAAAGAAAAATCACTGATTGTTGGAAAAATCCACTGTTTGCCTCATGTTCATATCTATATTTTACTTGTTAAACCAAAACAGGTTTTCACTAGATCATTGTAAAATATATATTCCTTATTCAGAAGGTTTCTCTGTATTAAATTTCTACTTCAAAATATAAAGGGGATAGAGCTCTTAAAAAAGGGGAAAAAAAAGTAGAGCTGCATTTTTTTTATTTTTTTTTTTTAAATATAGGTCAGCTGTACAGTGTTTCTCAGCTTTCCTATTCTAAAACAACTGAATCGCTTTGCAAATATTTTTAAAATATGTGCACATGTGCATATACTGTACTTCCCTTTCCTGCTTATATACTTGGGGACACAGAATGGATACAGAAATCTAGAAAAAAGGTTGGAATGCTGCATTTGTTTTTTCTTTACAGGAAGTATAGGGGCAGGTTCTCCCTTAAACTCAGTCTGGAAGGCCATTTTGCTGAAGTGTGTGCGTGCGCCCTTGCCCCCTCTTCCCATCTCCTGCGTCTGGACCAGGCTGTGACTCGGACTGCATTAGACTCAAAGGGTTATAAAAATGGATTGTTCCATGCAGAAAATGGGTAGATAGGCATGTAGTCGGTTTGGGATCTTTAATTATATTGAGCCAAGGGTGGTTGTTGTTGTGTGTGTGTGTGTGTTTGTTTTTTGAAGAATGCTGTTTTAATTTGCACACCTTATCAACCTGTGGGAATAAAATTGTAGGAACCAAAGAGAAGCCAGACCTCTGAGCTAGTTGTGATTATAGGGAACCGCGTATGGGGTCTGGTTTGAGAGTGGGAGAATAGTATGATTTTTACCTTGTGAGAGATGATTGCTTGAGGCCTGAGATTTGAATGGAATTCACTTGGGGAGGTTGGAGATTGATGTAGCCTGGCAGCTGTGGCAGAGAAGTGCGAAGTTGCCTAGCAGCATAGTTATGAACACTACTCTCATCAATTGGTAAGAGCGTGAAGGGGAAACTCCACTATCAGTTTGTTTGATTTTTTTTTTTTTTTTTTTTTTCCTTCTCATGTGTGCATTACCATCAGTGCTGTGCCACTAAAATCACTTGCCTGAAGATGGCAAGATGTAACTTAATTGGTGGATTTATTTCCTACATTTAAAAATGTCACGTAAGCTTGAATGATTTGTACTAGCCTACTTCAACACTATATGGAGAAGCTGTTGTGATTTATAAGACTTAATGAATATTAAATTTGACTTGTAGATACTTACTTAATAGCATTCCTGAGAATCTTAATTTGTGACATTCCATTTAAATTTGAAATATTGGAGCACACTAGTTTTTGTTTTCTTAACACAAATCATGGAACAAGTTACACTGGCAGGTGGAATGGCAAAAGATTTCAGGTATTGTGTAGTTCTCATAGGACAATGAGTTATAAAGCTAACTGAGTCAAAATAATAGTTCTAAGATCTAAATCGTTCTTATTTTTATTTTCCCCCTTCCCTGGCTTCTCAATAGTGTTTGATTGTCAAATCGTACTTGAGGGGTTTTTTTAAACTCTTATGCTTTACTTCGGTTGTTCTTTCTAAGACCATAGGATCGGAGTAGAAACAGGATAGAGAACCTTGGAGAAATGGTAATGGGGCAGTAGAAAATGATATGCGGGAAGAGGAGGTGCTGAGTGTGTATTAGCTGTAGGAACCTGGAGCACTTATACTATGAATAAGTGTCTACCCAACTTGAGGCAGGGGCCAGCCAATATTGTGGACCCTGCAGCCATTTTCATGGGCTTATTATGATGGGGGCCCACTATGCCTCTGGCCAAGGGGGCCTAGTGGTCCTGTCCCCTGGTGCTGATTGGTAGAAAACCAGCACTTTATTTTTTTGCAGAGATTACCCAGTTTCATGACTTCCACACAATCAGTGAAATCACTATTTGAGTAGGTCCCTAACTATGAAGGAAAACACTTCCGTATAAGTACAATTTCTTTAAGTTACAAGCTTTTTCGTTTAAGTACTGTGTCATCTCTTGTACTTCTCTTGTTTTATATACTTTACTGGCTTTGCTGTGTGCACCATGGTGTGAGGGAAGGAAACTTGTCTGTAGTATAAGATTACTATTTCAGGTTCTTGTTTGATTTATATGTTACTAGTTAGACTTTTTTCCCTTTTTGCCCTTCTGCAAAGAAGGGGATGGTAAGGCTGAGTTTCTATGAAATACTGTTGGCTTTTTACATGCGTCTTACAGCTAGCTGCAAATAGAAACCAAGTGGTAACATGCTTGGTTAATGTGGAAGGCAGGGTAGAGTTGTACCTGGTATACTAAATCAGAAATGCATAAGCTTTCCTGAGTCCAAGCTTATTTCAGATGCTGTTAATGTTGTTATGTGGCTATGGAAGCTGTAATGCACTGAAATTAGATCATGGGTATTATCTGCTTGCTTCAGTGGAAAAGGCAAGCCATCCTTTAATCATGTTTCCCTTTCTAGTCAAATGAATGTGTGCATGTGTACACATGCACATGAGTATGTGCAAAAAAAGTCATCTTTTTTTTATGAATAGAAAGATATGGGCAGATAAAAACAAATTTGTGGTTAGGTACAGGCTTTTCAGTCCTTTCTTTTCATGTCCTTGTGACAAGGTATTTAATAGAATTTGCAGTTTTATTGGAATCTGAAGGGGCCACACCATGAGTGTTTCTGTTGTGGCTTCAAACTTGCACCAACTGCACCGTGGTGCGTGTGCAGCCCCTGTCTCAGGCTTTTCCTTAGAGGTGAAGTTGCAGATTTATAATACCCAAAATGGGCTGTTTGGATTTTAAACGTTAAAACTAGATAGTCTGTGTAGTATTTCTCAAGTTAACAGTTGAAACCATTCCTGTTTTACATGTCAGTTTGACAACATGACCCTTTTGAGTTGAAAGGTTATATATAGTAGACTTAAAAACCACACTGTGCTTAACTGAACTTTTATTAGGATTGACACTAATAGGACTAAATGAAAGACTGGGGAGTGATTTTTTTTTTTTCTCTAACTTGTGAACTTTATGTACTTGGATATAACTGGGTTCATTGTTTCTCTCTCTTGAGCATTATCATATAAAAGAGAACCAAAAAAAATAGAAGTTTTGGGGATTTTAGAATCCCATTTTCCAAAACTGGCACAGGACTTTAAGTAGTACACTCATCCCTGCCTTACTCTTAAGTACTTTTTAAAACCTGATTCAATTTTGAGACATTTTTCTTAGGGAACTAAAACCCAATCTCAAGATAACATTCCTTTCAGGTAACTGCACACATAGCTCCACATAGTTAATAACAGATCTCCTGCCTCCCACCTTCAAAGACACTTTCAATACATTAGGCTGTCACAGAGATATGAACAGAAGTATTGTTTAAAATCCCAAGTTATTTAATATGTATAGATTTGGACTGCAGGGATACCTTAAAGGCAAGCTTAGAAATTGTTCCTGCATTCTAGGCTTTGTTTTTGTTGTAATCAAATCATGAAATAATTAGATGCGAGTGATGGTATCAGAACTTGAACTTGCATCTTGGCTTAAAACTGAAGGAGGAAGGGTGCTGCAATTGCAGAACATTGGAGCAGACTCAATTAATAGAATCTGCTGGAGCATGGTAATTACTGTGCTCCAGCATTTTGTGCATCAGCATCCCCGCACTTCAAAATGGCAAGGGTGCTTTATCTAAAGCTCGTTCAATGAGCTTTAGATAAAGTGCCCCTGCAGCCATTTTGAAGCACGGGGATGCTGATACACAAGACATTACGGGAACTTTAATTAGTGTAGCTCTTGAAGTTCTAATTTAAGTGCCCCCTCTCCACTCACAGAGCACATATATAAATGCCTGAAATGACCTGCAAAGTTATTTCCTGAAATGCTGTTTGTCTTAAGTCTACACATGTTTTAAGGATTTGGAATTGTGAATAGTTTGCATTTGATTTCTATGACCAGAAAATCCTGCTGTTTCCCATTCAACTTGACTTTGAAGGGTTGGAAAAATTCCTTGAAGTCTGCATAGTGTTTTCTGAACACTCATGTTCATGGTGATTTGTCTGTGGTTGCCAGATGCTATTTGTCTTTTGCTGTGTGTGGTACTGAAATAAATGGTGGCCACCTTTGACAGGGCCTTTAAGATCTACCAATACATATACATACTTTTGCATTGGTTTCTTGTTTATTTTCTTGTTTGTTTCTGGATATAGTTTGATGGCTATGGACAAAGTTAGTAAAATCACTTGTTGTAAATCCTGAACAAGATTTTGTTTACCTCTTGTAGCAGAGAACTGGTCTTGATGACCCAAAAGGTCCCTTCCAGTCCTGAATATGCTACCAGTCACAGTGTTTTTAATGGGTTCTTCAAATAATCTTTCTATTATTTGGCTGCTGTGGTCAGGTTTTTATGTCCTGAATGGCCTGACTGAAAAACTACTTCTTTTAATTCAGTTTAAGTCATTTAAGAAAGAATGGGAGATTCTTGCTGTGTGGAGACTTAACTTTTTATTCCCCAAATTGAAAGTATGGTCTTTAGGGTTCCCTGAACAAAGTGTTTTTTTTCCCCAAAGGGTATGTCTTCACTATGTGGAGATTCCCAAGCTAATACTGAATAAATTGGTGCAAGTCCCAGAAGCAACATGTCTTTGTTAGCTTGGTTCTGTACCTAGACTACAAAACAATGAATACTTCAATCAGTTCAATTTTGGGGATTTCCTGTGTCAGACTTTTCCATGTTCAATCATAATTATCTTTGCTTGCCTCCAAATAATAGGTTGCTCCCTGTGTTGTAAGGACTATGAAAGGGAAAAGGGATGTGCCTTAAACAGATGCATTGTATTGTTTGGCATTATTTAACTGCTGACACCTGAGAATTTAGGTCCTTTGTGGTTCCTTGACAGTGCCAGCTATGCTAACATTGAAAACAGACTAGAGAGTTGGTGCTCTACTTATACAAGTTAGACATTGCCAGTTACAAAAGGGAAAATACAGAAATCTGAACTTGGGCCTCACCAGCTAAGAAATATGTTTGAATTCAGTGTTTTCTGTAAAGTCTGCTTATGATCTGACATCTTAAAGACATTTCATATTTAAAATATTTTAAGTTCCCCTTTAAACAGACTACCTTCATTTTGTAGTTATTGTACTAGTAGAGTACTTTAGTTGGCTATGTATGCAAGTCTTGTAAATCTATATATTGATTTGGAGAAGGAGCCTCTCGGAGGATTGGATTAACAAGAGGATTTTGAATATGTGTCGTATTTGCACCTCAGATATGAGGAAATAAGCTGGTCCTTTTGTGCGCTATGCTGTTACCCTGGCTGTGTGACCATTTGCACATCTCTTAATGCATGCCTTTGTGATCAGAGAATAATACCTGTGAACTCAGGTTTTCAAGTTTAAAATTTAAACTCTCAAGAATCTGCACACTTATTTTTTTAATAGAGCAAAGGTTAAGGAGGAAAGATAAATTAGGACATTTAGCATGTTACTTTGTATCCTTTGTCCTCCAGAACTGTCTGAACCCCTACAGGTATTTAGAATTTGAAACTCTTAGATGCATAATAGAAATTACCTGAACTGTTTAGTTGTTTGATGTGGCATCAGAAGTGTCGGGTCTTTCAAGCAGAGCCATACTGTTGTATGTTCTGTGGAGTTTGGAGTACTCTTTCGGGTCTTCCCATATGGATGCTAAGAACTACGCAGGAGGAGATTTAAAAGTAGCTGCTCTCAGGCACCAGTGGGACTGAAGGGGAAACGTTAAGTGGGGTGAGGAGTTGGTGGAAGGGACCTGGGTGCATGGGAGAGAAGGAGACACAGACAAGTTTGTACAGGAAGAAAATAGCATATTTGTTGTTTACTTACATGTTTTATATGCTGCCCTTCCCAACAAGAGACTCTGGATGGTTTATAGTAGGAGAAACAGAACAACCTGAAAGGGCACCTAGAATAAATAAAATCAAGCAAAGACCCACTAAATGGCGTATGGGGAACCAGTGGTGAAGAAGTACAAATGGGGTTGGGAAGGGATAATAAATGGTCTTAAGAGTAGAAGTTTGTGATGTGCTTATCTGTGGGGCAGAGATTTTTTGCAAAGCATTCATGTCTGGGACTGCTAAATCAGATACTAATACCATATGCTATCAAAGGAAGTGGAACATACCCCTGTTTTTTATAGATAAGCAGTTGCCACATAAATGTTGTTCCTTAGTGGTAGGTGAGGGTTCACACTAATACATTCTCTGATAACTATCCCACTGCTCCCAACAGAACATTCCTGCCATGAGGAAAAGTGTTGGGATGGGAGAGATCAGCATCATCATGGTGCATTTGATGATAGTTCTCTTAGTACAGCTGTCTCCTTTTGGATCACTGGAAATGTGGAATACTGCTTAAAGTAGTCAGTTGTAGATGTATTTTTTTTAAATGAATTCTTAGTAGAAATTCCAAAGCCTATAATATGCATATATGTCATTGCGAGAAGCTGTGAGCACAAACAAGATTTCACACTCTGAATAGATAGTTGCTTTTATGAAGTCATACATTTCAGGCCACAGACAAATGCCAGTGCCAGTATACACATGGAATGCCAAACTTTTATAAGCTTATTGCTTTTGGTATTCCTAAAGTATACCAGAGATACATTGGTGTGGCATTTTAAAAATTTTTTTATGCACACCTGGATGACCAGATTTGGTCATCTGCATGGCCACTTTTATGTACAGGGTGGCACTCTTACTCTTGGGCAAATAGCCCTATACACATGGATAGCTATATGTTTGGCATGTATGTAAATTGCATTTTTGTGACTTAAATGACCAGCGTTAATTGTCTAAGCACTCAGAAAATTATAAACTAGCTTTCCCCTTCCCCAAACCCATATTTGAGACCTCTTGTTATTGGCAAGGCTTAATACTATACTGTGCTAGTGTTTTTTCTTAGGTGGCAGGTGTAATGGTTTGTATTTCTGGTTTGTATCTGGAAAAGCAATTGGCAACGTCAGGATGAGTTTTGTATTTAAATTCAAACCATTACATTATATTGTAAAACATTTTTGAAACTTGAGAACTGGATTTGAATAACTTAGTGCTTTAATTTAATCATGGTTGTAGGATCTGCCCTCTAGAAATCTACCTTCTACAGGGAAATTAGTAGGTAGCCTGTGTTCTCTTTCTAGATTCATCTTTAACTTGTACAATTGCCTTTTTTTTATTCATTGCTCAAGAAGCCAGATAATACTATGTGTAATTATTATAGATTATCATCCACATAAAAGGTGACTGACTCCAGAGGCATCTGTCATAAACTAAAATACAGTTGTGGAAGACTGAAGTACTATATGCTTTTCATCCTTAATATGAAAACAAAGTATAATTAGTGCCCCTTCCCCTAACTGGATATCTTTTACTGTAGTCCTTTGTGCCTGCTGGCCTGAGACTTGCAAGAAATGAGTTAATAGGAGGCTGTATTTAGTGTACATGAATTGAAAACTGAGCTCCTCTATTTGCCTAGTATTCTGTTTTGTTAGTATGCTGAAGTTCATAGCTATGGTAAAGGTAGATTACCATTATTACATATTTTAATGTCTTTAAAAAGGTTTAACTCAAATAATTTGATAAATGAGAAAATTCAGAAAAATGGAATTAAGTTTAGTTATGATTTACCATTGCTTTGGGTGGTTCATTAAGTAATATACTTAAATCTGTGTCAGAAAGTACATATGTCCTGAAACAAATAAAATAATTAAATGTTGATTTGTTTATTGTTTTGTTTTCTTCTTTGCCTTCCCAGGTGTGTGTTGGTAAAACTAGAAGGATGTAGCCATCCTGTTGTTATGAAAGGATTGTGTGCAGAATGTGGCCAGGACTTGACGCAGTAAGTATTGCCAGATCATTTAAGCTTTTTTCCATTTACACGGACCATCAGAGAACTTGAATCTTACAAATCTTTCTCATCTTCACTCTTCTGTCCCTTTCAAAGGTAGGTAATAATGGCTGGTAATAATGGCTATGAATTAGGTTAAAATAATTTCTGTTGCATTTCTGATTCATATGTGGAATTTTAGATTTTAGTATTTGAATAGAGTAGGGGTGCACTGATAGAGATTTTTTTTGGTAGTGACAGTGAAACTGGAGGTGCCACAGTGACCTCAGTGGAAGAGAATTAAACTCTGTTAAAGCAGATAAGTGGACAATCACGGCATATCATGTATAGCTCTTCGGGTGCGCTAAAAATTACTGGGAACAGTTTTCAGTGCCTTTTTGTTTTGTTTTTTTTAAATTTAAACAAACAATGTAAGGGAAGTACATGCTATTGTGTAACATCTCTACATTTTTACAACTATTCCAATAAAAATAATTTCTTCCCACATAAAGGTTTGAGTTTGTTTGAATATAACATTTAAACTACACTAAGTCTGCTGCATTTAATTTTTTTTCCTAATCAAATACTTCAGTTCAAAAAGTTGTGATTATTAGGACATAAAATTAACATGGAGGTGATTTTTTTTTTTAGTTTTCTTTACTAAATATAAGTCAAATAAACATACTAAATCAGATCACGCTCTAGTTAGGGCACTGGAAAATTTTCCAAGTGGGTTTTCTGGAAATTTTTTTTAATGGGAAAATTCAGATCTCTGCATCAGCCAAAAAAAGCTTATTGCTGATTCAGTCAATTTTCCTTATATTGGTGTTGATCCCATATGGGACTGATGATGTATTGGTGCACCTCTAAAAATAGTATCAGCACTGCTTCATGATGCAGTAAAACTATATAGAGAAGCTTGCATTGAGCTTGCCCATGTTCTGTTTTAGTTCTATTTGCTGTAATATTACAGATATTACTTGTTTACATCAATTTACCATATAAAATAAGGGAGTAAAAAATCTGGCCCTTGGAGCCCTTTCATCTGGCCTGCGGTTCAACCTTTGAGTCTCTGACCAGCCCTATGTACTGTATGCAGGACTTACCAGCCTACATCGTCTCACTTTTTTTATGGTACAGGGTTCTTCCTTGCTCTTCTTTCTTAACCCAAAACTATACATTCCAGGAGAATGTATTGAATTCTGGTGTCTGTTACAGCACCACATTTTGTCCTCAGTAACCCTTCTGATTCAAGGCAATTACTAGAGTTGAAAGGGTGAACAAGGAGTCATGTAGGGCACAACTGAAAAAAATCTGAACTTGGCTTTTAAGAGCTCAGGTTTGGCAACCTAGCAGTTGCTTGTAAACTGATCTATTTAATCTGGAAATTGATTTGAGCATGGAACCGTGTGGTGTCATTCTTGGTCGGCTTTCAGAGACTTGTACTTTAATCACTTTTGTTTAAAAATAAAAAGCTGTGGAGAGAAGTAAGGCCTGCTTAATAGTTCTTTGCATGCTTTGTAGGAAGAAATGCAGCATTATGCTAGCATACCACTGGAAAGTAAATGTTTCCCATGTTCTCCAGCATGAGAACAGAGCATTGTAAAGAACTGCAGATAGGCTGGTTTAGAGAAGAGTATTTGAATGGCATGTTGTTAGTTTTCCAGAGGGTCCCTTACTAATCCATTTTCGATTCAGTGGTTACATTTCCTCTAATGTGCAATAGATTTTGTAATGATCTAAAAACTATCCTTAGTATTGAATGATGACTAATATCTAGTCTTTTACCTTGATCTTGTATATGTCGTTGTTCAGGAAACTGTCAGAACAAATTACAGCAAAAAGTTATACTTACATGATTTTCATAGTAAGCTTCTTGGGTTCTCTGATCAGTTTTGTTCTCAAACTTCCAGTACAGAGGCTATGACAGAAAAGTATTCTACTGAATTGTAAATTTAAAATGAAATTGATTTTATTTGACAGTGACTGGTTTGACTTTGCAGTTTTTAACGATGTAAGGTTTTCATTGATGGAAGTCATTAGCATTAAAATACTCTGCTAAAACTTATGACTTTTTCCTGCCTGATTAGGTTACCAAGCAAGAATGGAAAACAGAATGTGCCATTATCCACAGCAACTGTGTCGATGGTTCATAGTGTCCCAGAACTGATGGTTAGCTCTGAGGCAAGTTCAATCACACTTCTTCAGTCATGTGCTTGGTATAGTTTCATGGTTATCTTTTCTAAACTAAATCTTTTCCCTCAAATTGTATATGTTTAATATAGAATATTTGGCCTTACCTTGAGAGAGTAAACTAAGATATGTGGGTCTTTAATTAGCCATGTATTGAATAATTAAGGTTTGTAGGGTTTTTTTTTTTCCCATAACACTGTTGATATTGGTACATCTTACCAATTCCCTTGGAACCTGCTGTACAGCATTGCTACTGGCTGCAGTGGTGAGATGTTTTTGTAGTTATAACCAAAGATCCCGGTTTTCTCTGGTTGGGAGAGAAAAATCCACTGTTTTTGGTTTTAAAAAAGTAACCCCAAATCCACATTTTTTGCGATTCAAATGAAACTCCAGCATATCTGTATCTATATTTAGTGGTGTTTCATTTAAATAATGAAAAACTGTGGATTGGAGCTGAAAATTGGGGATTTTTTAAATCAGCGGAAACGAGGATCCCTAGTTATAACCTCAAAATCTAATGAAACCCTTTCTGGTTTTTTGTCTTCTTCAGAAATAAGAAGTTTGTGATAGTCCAACTCTTGCCCCCTAAAATATACTCAAAAGATGGAAACATCTTTTTGAAACCCAGCTTCTCATAGAACAGTGAAGAACATGATAGAAATGACCTGCTATTTCTTCAGTAGTGTTGTAGTCTATGACAAACCTCTCTCTTCCAAGTCCTTGTGAGGCATGATTATTGAACTCAACCTTTTGCACAACTAAGCTGTTTGAAATAAACACAGGCTATTTAATTACTCTTTCTGGAACAAGAGTACAAAAAGTAGCTGTACAAACAAGCATGCCTTTCTAGAGAGCTGGTTTACATTTGCAATTGTATTGATTCTTCTCGTTAATAGTTTCAGTTTAGTGTTGTAATCTAGCCAGCATTATTTTGTATTTATAATCTACTAACTGGAGAAATTGAATACTGAATTTAGTAGCTATCTCTTTTTCCAGAACTGACCAGTAATCCTGTGCTTCAGTTTTTGGGTGTACAGCTGAGGAACTTTTGAAATATTGAGCCCATTTCACATGTTTCAAGTTATCAACATTCATAGTTTCTTTTCTAGATCTTGGCCTTATGACTTGTAGTTAGATGTGTACTGTTCTTAGCTGGTTTTATAAAACCTGTGAAACATGTAGTTTTATAAGCTGTGAATTTTTAACTGAAAAATGGTTGGCAAAGGTACCTAAAATAGAGGCTTAGTGGTCCTATTCCCTCTCCCCAAATTGCTTAGAATTAACACTTTTTCAGTTAGTTTTGAAATTTGAAATACACCTAAATTAGTGGCTTATTTTAAAGTAAATTTGATATGTAAATCTTTTCTTATAGCAAGCTGAGCAACTTGGAAGGGAAGATCAGCAGCGACTACACCGGAACCGAAAACTTGTACTGATGGTAGATTTGGACCAGACATTAATTCATACTACAGAACAGCACTGTCAGCAGATGTCTAATAAGGTAAATAGTTTTTTGCTGTTATGTTTTTGCAATTACTTTTGATTGAAATTTGGCTTGAAACTTTTTTGGATTAGGTTAGTGAGTATATACACTGTGATGAAAGTATTGATGAAAAGAAGTGAAAAATTCGAAGAAATGAAGGACACTATCAAGATAAAAAATGTATTTAAAACATTTAATTATTTAAACACCTCTGTTATTTAAGGTGATTTATATTGGAAAGAAATTTTCTATCATTTTTACACTTCTATATTCCATTCCTGGTTTTAGTTGCTTTAAAACACAGGTTTTCACAACAGAAAATTCTATGTATTTTTAAGTTTACAGCTTTAGAGCAGAGGAAAAAGTCTTTAATTTAACGTAAAATAAGTTAATGTAAACAATTTCTTTAACTTTGCCCTATCTTTTCCAGATACACCATGTGACTTGCTTAACACTTTAATCCTTTCTTTCTTGCAAGTAAGGATTGGCTTGCTTTTTTCAAGTGCTAGTAGGAAAAGTTGCTTTGCAGAGAAGCTACTAAGCTTCTGCACTAATGGAAATTATCAACCTGTATTAATATTGTGTAACTGAAGACTCAGTTCACATTGTCCATGTGTCTGGCTTGATTACTGGTATATGATTTTACTTGCTAAGAATGAAGGCCTACACTTGGGACAGAATAATTGCATGCGCAAATGCAGATTGGGGTGTGACTAGTTAGGCTACAGTACTGCAGAGAAGGATCTGGGGGTTACAGTGAATCATACGCTGTTGACTCATGTTCAGCTTGCTCCTGTTTCAACAAAAAATAAAAAAATCCAGCAGTTTCTTCAGTTTACATTTAACAAGAGTGTCTCCTATAAGTCAAAGGAAGTGATTTACTTTATTCAGTACTGGTGAGGTCTCCACTGGAGAAATGAGTTCAGTTTTGGGCCCCATGTTTCAAGAAAGATGTGAATGGATTGAAAAGACTCCAGCAGAGGGCAACAAAAAAATATTATAGATGCTTGAGAAGCATGATTTATGAAGAAAAGCTGAACAAACTCAGGCTATTTAGTCTGTAGAAGAGATTTGGGGGAGATTTGATAACAGTCTTCAAATAACTGAAAGGTGGTTACAAAGGGGATGGAGATAGGCTTTTTCTCTGTGGCTGTATCAAAATAGGGAACAGGACTATGAGCAATGGCCTCAAGTTGCAGCAGAAGTAGTTTAGGTTGGTGGATTAGGAAGAACTTTCTGTTTTATGGTGGTGGCCAAGCATTGAAACAGGCTACGTAGAGAAGTAAAAAAGTCGCATATCACTATAACATTCTTTGAATTTTTTTCCAGCTAAAAATTTGTCAGACTGAAGTTAGAGCCATGAACAGAATAGAGACAGAGAGGTGTTTTGGGCATATTTTGAGTACAAAATATGACTTCTTTATTATTTATTATTTCTTCTTTTTTAGGGAATATTCCATTTCCAGTTAGGCCGAGGGGAGCCTATGCTGCATACTCGTTTGCGTCCTCATTGCAAGGAATTCCTAGAAAAGATTGCCAAACTGTATGAATTACACGTTTTTACATTTGGTAGTAGACTTTATGCACACACTATTGCAGGTAAGCAGTATTGTGTAGATTGGGGGTGGGCAATTATTTCAGCTGGAGAGCTGCTTAATGAGTTTTGGTGAGCTGTTGAGGGCTGCAAGGGTAGTTTTGCCCCTTGACAGGTGCCCTGCCCCCTAATCACCATCTTGGGACCTGAAGTTCTTCCCCTGAGTTTTGCCACTGGAAGGCCTTCCCCTTGCCCCCAGAAATACTCCTTTCAGGGATTGTCATCTTGGAACCAGAAAAAAAAAATCGTATACTAAAAGTCAAACATCTACTATAACACATTTTAATTTTATTTCAAAAAATATTTTTGTCCTGACTTATGTATGTTTGCATAGTGTATGTAGAGGTGATTGCATAAAAATAGTTGTACTGTTGTATGTCATATGTATGGAGTATGGTTGGGGCGGTGGGTGGGTGTGTGTATGGTGGGGGTTGCACGTGGATGCGTGTGTGTGGGGTTTGTGAGGCCATGTGGCTATGTGGGGTGGGGGGGTGTAAGGTATGTTGGGAGGTGTGGGTGTATGCATGTGTGGGCAGGGTGTGGGTATGTGGGGTTTGTGTGATGTGAAGCCGCCTGGAGCTGGAGTTCACTTCTTATAGATTTAATATAGTTTAATAACAGGCGTGGGTGACTGGTGTCTCCTGAGGCTGGGGGTGGGGGGCACCAGATCCCCGACAGGCATGAGGTCTTCAGCAACTGATTGCTGATCCATGGGTGAAACTGGAAATCCACTTCTGGTTTCATGGCTGGCACTTCCAGGAGGTGCATGGCCAATCTCAGGGGGTGCACGTACACCTGTGTATACTCCCTGCATGTTGCCAGTGGTAATGGGTATAGGTTGCAGCTGTGTTGGTCTAAGGACATAGATAAGGTTGTTTTGGTGAATCTGATATTTTATTAGACCAACTCAGATAGTTGGAAAAATTATTTTTAGGAAGCTTTTGGGTATAAATACCTTTTGTCAGGCTGAGGAAGTATCTGCAATTGGTGTGTTCTCTTCCTGGATGGAATGAATAGTAAAGAAGCCAGAGGCTGATAGGCATGCAAAAAAGCCAGTCAGTGAACATGTAAATTGAGGAGTTAGAAGGTGAGAGATTGCATCTTGTTCCATCCAGCTGGAAACATCCTATTCTTGACTCTGACCAGTTCATGAAAACTTGTTTTAAAATGCTTCAGTTTCCCTCTCCTTTTACAATTGGTATTGTTTTCCCCCCTGCTACCCCAACAAAACATAGTTAAAACTAGATGTTTTCATATTAGGGCAATGTGACCAGATTTAATTTATTAACTTTTTTTTTCATTCCTAAACACTAGTTTTAATGCAGTGTTTTGTTCCTTAAATCTTGCTTTTAAAAATACGTGATCATAACTTATGTTGACTGTAATTGGCAACTAACCGAGCAGTAAATTAATAATTTGTGGCCTCGAGATAATTTAGGAGAGGAAAAAGGCATAGATTCTGTGTCTAATAAGTATTGTGAGTAGAATTTGATTTATGTTGGCTTTGTGTCATTCTAGCCCATTTCTTAGCTTTTACTTAAATGATAAAATGCAATAAAGAAGTACGCAAGGTGCTTAGGCACTGACAAGACAAGCTGGTGTCCCAGCTTCTTGAATAGGGCTTCCAAGCACCATGTGAGATATCAAAGTAATAACAACAACAGCAATAAACTTTTCTTGGCAAGAGAAGAAGCCTCCAAAGTAGGGGGTTATTGTAGAGAATTTTGATAATAAAATTAGGGAAGGAACAGAAGATACAATTTGACACATTTTTAAAAGATGCAAGGATTCCTTTTAATGTAAAATGGGCTTATTTCAAAGAATAAAATTATTTTCTTCCTGGAAAGAAGGGCTAGAGGGGCATTATTCACTTATTTAAGAGAAGGGGTAGATTTATCTAATCTGTTTTGATAGAACCATGAAGTATATTCCTGTCAATCCTGTATCATTCACCATTGTTTGCATGGCACATCTACCAAGTGCCGTTTAAAGCTAATGAATGTCACTGCCAGATTATATATTATTTATCGAGTAATACAGAACAAATTTTTGGTTAACAGAAAGCACCCCCTACCCCAAGTGGAGAGTAGAATTATGACTTGAGATTTGGTTCTTCTGCAGTTTACATTTGATTCTAAAAACTAATTGGACATCATGTGTCATACCATTTCAATATCCTGCATTGGAATCATGAGGAAATTTGAGCCTCATACCACAATAACAAAATTGCAGGATTGTGAAAATAAGCCTAGTTAATGCACATGTTGAACACTTGATGGCAGCATTGTTTAAAGAAATGGGTTATAGTGGAAAGACTTAAAGTGGGGGTAGTACCTAGTTTGGGAATGTTAATCTGTATGAAGAACTTAACGCTTACCCTTTAGGTTTCTACATCTTTGTTCCCGATCTCTTGCAAACATCTGCATATAGCGTCTTGCTTGGTGGATATCTTTCCTCATCTCCCTCAGAAGTCAGTTCCTGCCCTTCCACATCTTCTAGCTGTTGCTTCCGACTGAGGCCATAGGTGCAGTTGTGACGAGTGATATCTAAAAGTAGTGTCCTAGGTGTACTTAAGCTGTCTCCTCCTAGCATTCTCCTCCTGCAAATTTTCGGAGAAATACTAAAAGCCATCTTTTCAGTAAGGCAAATGCATCTAATTTAGAGAAAGATACAACAAATATCATAGACTAAAGGAAAGGGGCGAGGGGGAGAAACTAACCTTTAAAAATGTTTGATTTCTGCTAAGTTTGGTTTTTTGTTTTTTTGTTTGTTTTTTTTTTTGTTTTGAAAGAAGATGCATCTTGGACTGACCTGCCTCCCTAAATTACAGAATGGAATAGAGCTCAATTTGTAATTGTGTTGCCTTTGGATAATTTAAACAGTGAAAGTAGAAAAGGGGTCATATACAATTTGAAGCATGTGGAGGGTTGTTTTTTATTGTTTTTGTTTTGTTTGATGTTTGTCAGACTGTATGCCTGAACTTCTTGGTTTCCTCCTGCTCTCAGTTTGGAGTATCTTTGTGATACCTCAATTCCTGCCAATTCTCCTGCTCTTGTGGAGCCCCCAAGAACAGGGAGTTCTGTTTTGGAGACTCTCTTTAAAGAATCGTAGAGAAAGGATGTAATGGGAGCATTCTTAGCAAAGTCTCTCTCCCAGAAAGTTATCATAAACATGGAGGAATCATGGAGAACAGACCTTGGTGATGGGAGTGATTTCAGCGTGCTCCAGCAAATGCAAGTGATGACAATTGATATGCCATATGCTATGTTGAATGAGCAATATTAGAATGGAAAAGATATTGTGCAGTAGTCATGTGGAGTGTTCGGGAAAGGCAATTCTCACTGAATGCAGAAGAAATTTTTTAAGTGGCAATATGTGGCCTGGGATATGGTAGAAGAGTTGCCTTTTTACAACAGTTTGTGTACTGAAGTTTCTAAAGGCCTTGGTGCATAGCAGCTTGACTTAAAAACAAACAAAAAAACCCAAACAAACAAAAAGAAAAAGCCTCTTTAGGCAGTCCAGATGTTGTTCCATTTTATTTGGTGCAGCTTGGTTGTGTTGCAAGTGACTGTTTCCTGTTGTAATGAAAAAGGATGAAATAATTATAATTAAAAGGGGATGGATGGATGGAGATGGAGAATGAGCAAATGTTTCTAACATTACTGTCTTATCTATGGTTTAGGTAAATATTCAGATTAGGGCAATAAGTCTTTTGCCTATGTTACCTGGATTTCTGGCCTGGGAAAGAATGAACTTGAATTGAATGTTAGAATGATCTTGTAGTTGAATTGCATTTGGCAATAGATTTTAAATAATATAAAGTGTACTTGCCTGTTCACTCAAAGCAGAACAAAAATTAGCATGATTTGCCTAGAAATGCAAAGTACAGGGGGCATAGGAGCTTTTCAGATAAGCCCACACCTTCAAATGCATCTAGTCACAAATACATGGCTCTGACTTGTTCCAAATGTTAAACATAAAATGTTACTAATATTGTATAACCTCTTTACAGTTTAAATTAGAGAAATGTTTAGAGACAACACCAGTAGAAATGCACCAGTGTTTTATCGCTGATGGGCCAGTCCATTGAACCATTCTCATGGCTTAGTTTAGACTGCCAGTATGTCTTTCCATTCTTCCCATGCTTCATACTGGTCTAGTACATGGATATTCTCATTGCATAGGAGTGTGTTACTGGGAAGCATCTGCTTTAATTACTTGCTTTTTCATCTTCTGCCATGTGGTCTTGATTTACCATAAAGACTTCACTTTATCCATAGTAAAGTCACACAAGTCATCTAAATACAACAGCAGTGGGTGTGCTAGAAGATTCTAAATGGATAAAATAAGCAATCTCCTCCAGAGACTTCACTGACTACTCCTATGCTTCTTGCTGACTACAGCCTAGTTACACATTTTTACCACAGGAGAAAACAATCATTTTGTTAACTTTCATGTTTAAGTCTTTCTAGTTTGTAAGAAATACTAAATTGTGATTTGGCTCTGCAGTTTCCCTTCTCCCCTCCCTTTCCTAAAGAGAAGTCCATCTTAGTAGAGGAAGTTACTGGCACCCTGCTTTTCTCCCTGCAATGTATTCAGTTTAGGCAAAGTCCAGAGGATTTACTATAACAGTGCCTTTCTCAATCCTTCCCAGGGGTTGAGTTTAATAAACTACTCCAGCTGACTCTGCACTCTTGGAAGTAGAGTCCTTAATTCTGACCCTCCTGTCCTCGAATAGGATTTTTCTCCATAATCCAGGTGCCTTGGTTTTCTCCAACTCTGTAAGATAAGGAGCATCTCTAAGTTAGGCAGCTTGAATTCCTTTTCCTACCAGGAATCTCCCAGCCCCAGGTAAGAACTGGATCATAGGTTTGGAAGTAACCCTGAAGGTCACTTGGCTGAACCAAGCCCTTTTTCATCTCTGTTACTTGCCTCTGGATCTTCTCCAGTTTCTCTACATCCTTCTTAAAACGCAGACACCAAAACTGTACATATTACTTCAGCATAGGCTTAACCAGTGCTAAGTAGAGTGGACCTGTCATGTCTTGCACTCAAGATATTGGTTAATGAAGTGCAAAATTCTACTTGCTTTTTTTTGTGATTGCATTGCATTGTTGTCTCAAATGTATGCTCTACCATAACACCCTGATTGTTTTTGGCAATGTTACTGCTTTGGACAGTTGTTCCTCTCATTCTGTATGGTATGTTTGCATTTTCTCCTTTACATAGAAGGCCTTGCATTTGTTTTGTTGAATTTAATTTTATTGTCTACTAGCTGAAGTGCCCGTTCTTCTCCTAGGTTGTCATTTTTGTAATTGCAGTATTTCTTTATTTTCAAAGAACTTAGTGCAACATATTTAGGTAAAAAATATTGTTTATTTTTAAAGAACATAGTACTACGTTGTTAACATTTTAATATTCCATGTGGAGCAAAAAGGCAAGCGTCAATATAGTAATGACAACTGAATTGAATTCACTGCATCCAATATGGAGTGGTACCAGTTAATTATCTGAGAAGCAAAGTAATCCCAGTCAATGGAAGTCCCAACAAGGATCGAGTGAAAAATAACTTGCCTATAATTTTATTTGGGTGGTAGTCAGTGATTTTTTTGAAGGTTTGGAGTAGATAGGACCTGCCATTCTTGATTTAGAAGCAAACATACATCCGAACATACCCCCACACACTTCGTTATATGTATATAGAGATAGCTAGCGAGAGACAGAGTTCAGTTTCCAAATTTATCAAGATTCTTTTGACTTCTATCCTCAAAGGATTTTGAAATACTTGTTGTGTTATCATCTGCAGACTTGACTATGAAGCCCCCTTTTTCTGCATCCAGGTAATTAATAAGTGTTGAACAGCACTAGACCCAGAACAGACTCCTATGCAGCTTGATGTCAAGAAACTTCTTCTCAGTCTCATACCAATCTGTTCATAAGTGTTCTTTATTTGTGGTGATTCAGCCAAAACTGTGTACCTACCCAAGGGTAATTCTACCCACATTTCTTCAGTTTAAGGAAGTGTTATACAGGATAGTTGGTGTCAGAAGCTTTACTAACATCAAAGTATGTTGTATCCTTTGTGTTCTTTTCATCCAGCAGTAAAGGGATGTCAAAGAAAAGAA
The DNA here is from genome assembly GCF_001723895.1 of Crocodylus porosus. Taxonomy (NCBI): domain Eukaryota; kingdom Metazoa; phylum Chordata; order Crocodylia; family Crocodylidae; genus Crocodylus; species Crocodylus porosus. Next base: position 163,431,546 of record NW_017728886.1, on the reverse strand, counting down.
ACCAAGTTGGTTTGCTATGATTTGTTCAGCTCATGTTGGCTACTTGGGATCTTTCTTTCTCTTCCTGGTAGCTACAAAGTGAACATTCTTATATTTTGCTCTAGTAACTTGCCATGTTTTAGAGACGAGTGACTTCAAAAACTCCATCTTCCTACTTTCCTCTGCCCTTCCTTTCCCCTTTTTACCAAAGATGGACGAAGTCCCAGGGGATTGGAAACCAGTCCCCTGGCACCTTGCCTGTCATCCATGACTTTGCAAATATTTCCAGTGGCTCAGATTTCTTAAACTAGTTCCTTCAGCTCCCTGGGATGAATTTTTTTTGTTAGGCTCTGCTACCTTAAATTCGTGTTTGTTTTTGTCAGAAGTTCTCTGAATTCTGGTTTCTTACTTTCTGAAGCCCTTCTCTTTCTTTGTCTGTAGTTTTTATTTATTAGCCTTCTTTCCCCCTCTTCTTCTCCCCCAAGATAGAGACAGCTCTGTTTTCTTTGCATCTTCTGTTAATACTGAGTAGTGTACCCACCATTTCCTTGATCTGTCTGATGCAGTGGTTTTCAAACTTCCTGAAGTCACAGAACCCTTTTGTATTACTTCTGTGTCAGAACCCCTCTCCTGGGTCTGCAGGCTATGAGAGCAGACGCAGAGCCAAGCAGCCCGGCCTGGCAATGGTGACACATGGTCTCGGGGCCTGCTCTGCCACTATCCTCAATATCTTTGTGGAACCCCTGATGATCTGTTACAGAACTTCAGGGTTCTGTGGGATGCCATCTGAAAACCACAGCTCCTGACATATCTTAACAATAAGACAAGGGTTGTCATTTTATTGTCATTGAGCCTTTTTTTCCCCTGGTTTTTGGCCCTGCAAGTCCTTGCAATATGTTCTTAGTAATTTGCCCTTCTTTTTATTAGTTTATTTCTGATTTTTATTATTATTATTTTGTTTTTGTTTTAGGCCACTATCTGATTATTATCCAGTCCCAGCACCCATTTTTCCAGCTTGTTTGCAATTTCTTCAAATGTTTGTTTCTTTGAAATGGATCCTAAAAAGGAATGGAGTGGGGGAGGCCATGAATTTCATTACTTAAAAAGAGTAGACTGCACTTATAAACCCAGGCATCATTTTGTTTTTACTTGCTCATGTCTATCAGAGGAGTCTTGAATTTTTAAAATGCATATTTAATATTTAAAATACCATTTTGCTTTGAATACATTTATTGGGAAAAATGAAAGTAAACATGAAAATCAGTTGAGTGAGCTCATTTGTTTTTAATTCAATCTTGGTAGCAAGTTCTTAATTTGTATCGAGTAGACTGTTTAAATTCATGTTTTATCTTGTTTTACGCTGTGTCCTTTACTATAATGTCAGAACTTTTGAGAGGAGAAGGAAAAATTGTGGTGATCTTATCCTTGGTATTTTATTCCTTTTGTCAACATTAAGAATTATATTGTTTGGAGTTTAAAGTGCTTATTTTAGTCATTTCTAACTTCTTGTTAAAAAATTAATAAAAGGGAAGAAGGAGAAAAAGTTCCATAATAAGGGAAGGAATTGAATGGGCTGAAATGTGAAAACAAAGTGAATATCATTTAAGTTGTGGGATTTTTATAAATGTTTAGTAAAACCACCTTGTTGGAAGAGGAGTGGAGTCTGGTAAATTGTCTTAAAATCACAGATTATGAACAGATGCACTTATCCTAGCAGAAAGCCTCTTTTTCCTGGGATCGTACAGACATATATACATCCATTATCCTGCCTCAAGTCCCTCTGAAATATGCTGAATAAAATGCACTACCACTTTTTTCCTGGAATATCCAGTTGTATATCTGTACAGTTATTGCAGTTAATTCTAGACAAGCAGGTCAGGCTGTGTACGCTTGCTGGCCACCTATTAACAAAGCAGCAGCATTGCCAGTTGGAAGGGTGATATGTAGGTGTAGCGCCATGTATAATCCCTGTCAAATCTTGGGGAAATCAGTCCCCAGTCAAATGAGAAGCCTGCTTACAGCCATAAGGAGGTTTCTAGAAACTTCTGAGAAGTAAGTGTGGAGAGCTATTTTCTATTCATTTACAAAAAAAAAAAAAAAAGGGACACTAACCTTATTTAGGAAAAACGGTTCTGTTTACCAAATGGCTAGATGCTATAAAATAAGTAAACAGAACTACAATCCTAACTTGAAACAGTTGTCCCATTTTCATTTTTTGTAAAAGATTAATAGTCCATGTTTTATTGCTTCTTAAGTTAACCAAGGAAGTTGTGAAAATTCATCTTTAAATAAATGTCACAATGAGAGAGACGCCTTAAATTTGGAACGGTTTTTCATTTTAAGATTTAAAGGGCTTTCCTATTTATAAAAAGGATGACGATTTCAGAATGAAGCTTTTGACACAATTCAAAACTTCTTTGTGGCTTTTCAGTTTGTGAGAGAGAATGAGATTTTTGGCTTTGTTCCAGATCCAGGATGGGGAGACTTTTTTCAAAATCTAGTCTCCCTACCCAGTTTCACTCCCTATTGAAAGCAAAATAATTCGAACAAAACTATTTATATCACTGTGCAAGACTTTTTAATTTATCATCTTTTTTTAAATAAAATTTAATATCCTTCTAGATGTGCTATCCAGGAGAAAAAGTCCAGTTTCCATTTTTAGGTTTTGTCTATACTTACTTGTGCTGCTGCCAGAACTTACGGCAGCAGACAGAGAGCAACTGATGGTGCCAAGCTGCCAGAGTGCATGTGCATCCAGCTGTCTTCCTCCCAGAAGTGCTTCTTGTAGCACCTGTTCTGTCAAGAGTGCATCCTGGCCCCGGGGAGGGTGGTACCAGGTGCTGAAGGAACTGCAGCAGGGTTTATCTACACTTACTTTTCTTCTGCTGAGAAGAATTAACTGACTGCTGAAAGAAGGGCTCTTTTGTTACAGATAAGCTCTGAATGCAAATAAATGCATTCTAAGTTTTGCCAGGAGAACTAGAATTCTGCGAGCAAAACTCTGTAGTATAAAACTAGGTCTTACTGTAAAACAGTGGTGTTCAGCTTTTTGAGGCTTTTGACACCCCTCCATAACTCCTGTAAGTTGAGCAGCACCCCAGTTCAATCACCAGTTTATTACAGCACTTTATTCCTGACGTGGGGGAAAGGGGAGGGGTGAGCATTTAGTTTCCCACAAAGCAGCAGGGCAGAGACTACTCTGAGCTTACCTTCCAGCCCTGGAGCAGGAACCGAGGAGTCAGTATTTAACTTCTTGCATAAGAGGAGGGGAAAGGAGAGTGGGGCACGCACTGAACTCCTCACATTGTGGGCCAGCAGGGATGAGCATAAGCTTACCCAGAGATGAACCTGGGGTGGGCTGGGAAAGGCAAGTGCTTGGGAATGAGTGAGTCCTTATCTTTCATCTCATAGCATCCTCAAAAGGAGTTTATGGCATCTCTGCTTTACTAATGTAAAGATTTTTTTTCTATAAATGCATTAGAAAGAACTTTTTGTGTTTTTAATCAGTGATCCCTTTGGAATCGGTTGATATTTTATTTGACAGTATGTGGTTTAACCACTGGGTGTCTCAAGTGTTTTTGTACAGAAAAAAATCTCACCGGATAGACTAAAAAACTTATTCTCCTTTTTAAAGATTTAAGAAGACATTAACATTTTACTAAAGCAAATGAATCTTGGTTCATCAGCCAAATACTTTTCTGTTGCCTGCGCACCACTTCTCTGAAATGTGTAAGCAGCTGGATTATACTTTTTGACCATTCCACTTTTCAACATTTTAGAAAAGTAGTGAATAGACGTTCCCTAGAAAAAAACTGGATTGTTCAATTACTTAATGGCAAACATCACTGAAATTTTGTTTGGCTACTCAATATTGAGGTGTAATAGGTCATGTGAAAGCTTGAAATGGTTTCTGTCTTGTGCCCTGGCAGACATTAATTTAGTTGTCTTTTTGGGACATGACAGATTTTTATCTGGATTCCAGAAAGAGCATTTCCTGTTTATGTCAGATGAAGTGTGTGGCATGGAGTGCAATTTCTGGCATTGAAAACCAAATAAATCAGACTCCAGTTGCACAGACATATAAGAGGCTCCAAGGTACCCAGGCATTTAAGAGGCTGCCCACGTTCTGGACCTGTCAACCCAGCAACAGATTGCACAGTGTAGCTTTAAATGTCCTTGTTGCAGGGGGAGTAGTTGGGCTTCCTGTGCACAAGGGGCACTTTTACACTTGCTCTGGGGTTGGGGGGTTGTACTCCAATTAGAGTGGCTCTGAGAGCCTCTAATAAAAGCACGGCTGCATCTCTTGTATCTGCATCCCAGTGCTTAAACAGCAATGGGGACACTTGAACATGCTCCAGCAGACTTGATTAATTCCAGCACGTTGAAGCAGCCTCCATACTCATGTATAAGCACCAAGGATATTTAAGCCATGCTGGACTGCATGCCACACTTTCAAATTTAAAGCATGATACAAACCAGCTACAAAGCTGCTCCACATCAAACATGGAACATCTTTGTCACAACATAAATTGGCAGAACGTGTGACATGTTACATTTTACTGAGCCATTGTGCAATAAACGTAACCCGTGCCAAGACCTATGCAAACATAGCCTGATTTCCCTCTCCTCCCCTTTGCCCCCCAAACTAGGCCTTCACTTCTATGGATGCAGTTTTACATGTTTAGTGAGCTGTGACCATAATGTTTTACTTGCTGTTAGTTACCCAAATGAATTGGGTTTTAACGGAACTTTGGTAAGTGACTCTATTACTTGTCTCTTTCATGCAGAAGTCCTGCTTGCCATCCGTATTTCTTTTGTTTAATTTTGTCTCCTTCCAATTTTAATCGAAATCTAGTTGGTTGTGGTTTCAGTTAGAAATTGGGCAGGAATATACTGATTAGAGTAGAGAGCCTTTGTGTATACATTCAGATAATGGGCAGGTGGTATGGGGGTGAGGGGGAACAAGCGTGAGACAGTTGTACAGAAATAATGCAACGTGTGATACTTTGACAAACTACATGTAATCTATCTTTAAGTGTTTGGCAATGGTTCTCTGTAGCTAATTCTCTCAATTCATTATGCCTAGGTACTGCAAGGGTCTCACATCAGGGGATGATTCTACGAGTTTGCAGCAATTCTTAAGCATAGTCGGGTGAGTTAAGGTTGAACCTCGGTCCTTAACTCGGAATTTTCTTGCTTTTATGGGTTTTAAGTTATTCCAATGACACTTTATATTTAGGCCTGAATCTTTAGAAGTGAAGAATGATATTTTTCTGGATGCCTCAGATTATTTTTTTGGATGCCCAAATTGAAGCAGCTTAAACGAGCTGAACTTCCAGAAACTCCTGAGTTAATGTCCTTTGAAAATTTAATAGGCCCCTTGATAGAAACTCAAATTTCGTCCCTAGAATCCATAGTCAGTCTGAACCTTTTGCTGTAGAATACACCGTGGCTACCTTTTTAAATATCAGTCTTTTATGTATGACTATTGACTGCAGTATCTGCAATAGTGAGAAGCTGAAGCTAATTTCAAAGCAAGTGAGAATATGACCACTTCTCTAAAATGTCAAATCCAGATGAGTTATGGAATGCCTTCTTTTTTGCTTTTCAAAGCAGCTGTAGAGCCACAGTTCCTGTTCATTAAAAGGTTAAACTTCATTGTTAAAAAGGTTAGGTGTAGTAACACATGCGTGTGTGCCTGTGTATGTATGAATCTGCCACTTTGCCAAACTGATTACATTTTTCCTTGCCGTAAAATTAGTGAAGCTAACTTAGTTTTTCATTCAGTCTTAGAATGCTGTCAGCATGCACACATGTTAATAGGCCTGCCAGTTTTAAGGAAATCTAGGATATATTTGCTGTTGGTACAAGTGTGTTAAAATAGTGTTATAGGTACAACTTAAAACCTACAAATGCAAGAGCTCTGGCTGACACTACCATTTAACTTGCCCAATGTGCTTACGCATTGCAGCATACTGCCAACTCTTGTGAGACTTCTCTGCAGTCCCTTTGCATAATGAGCTAAGGACAGGGTTTAGCTTTAAAGAACCAAATGTAGGGGTATAAATGTAAGTTTCCAGAACTCTGTGTGTGTGTGTATATATACTTATATAATCACCTATTATATCCATTTATTTCAAGCTAACTCATTCATTGATACCACAACTTAATTATTGTAACTTCAAAAGTATCTACTATATTAAAGGCATTATAGTGGGATATTTAAGATAAAAATAACACTGAATGTGACCAGTATTTAACCAGCTGTTTTTCCTCTTAAAAATCATTTTACCAAGTCGTATTAATAATATATCTCTATTTATGATAGTAACAAGCATCACCACTGTATTACATAAGTTAAAATAAACAGATGGATGACTTAAATACATAGGATATTAACAGGGAATAAATGTCTAACTGAAGAAACACTAACTTCTTATTCTCTTCTTTCCAAAGGATTTTTGGATCCCGAAAAGAAACTTTTTTCTCATCGGATATTGTCAAGGGATGAGTGTATTGATCCATTTTCTAAGACTGGGAATCTTAGGTATGTATGTGGCTATAACATGCTATAATGGCTACAAAGGAGAGGAAATTAAACCTAAGAGTCTTCTGAACTCATTTCTTGCTATTTACACCCTCACAATAGAACTGATGGGCACTAGCCAGCTATTTCAGCAATCAAATCTAGTTGATGTTTCAGTGGGCACATCTACACATGCTTTTATGTGCCATTGTTACTGTGCATTAAGTTTAGTATCTGTCATAACAGGTACTAACTCAATGCACAGTAACTGGTGCTACTGTGCAGCGGTGCCAGCTCACTGTCTTTAAGTAATGCTAATGCACAGGAGAGTAATTCTCCCACACATTAGCACAGCTTTTGCTGTGATGCGCTAATGTGCAGCAGAATTTGTCTACTACGCATTTAGTGTCTCACATAGATACGCCCAGTGAGACTTGATTTGTAGTGCTCACAGAACATACATTTTTATAAAGACGTTTCAGTCACTTTTACAGTTATAAACCTCTACTCTCTACAATAATTTGTAAGCCACAAATTATTTTATATTGTTCTTCATGGTCCTGTGTTATCTAACTAGTACATTTTTTATAGTGTTAGAAATTTGTACCGAGACTTTTCCAAGGTAGAAACCTAAAGTTTGACATAGTTTCATAGTTTCTAGGGTCGGAAGGGACCTGAGCAGATCATCTAGTCCGACCCCCTGCCATGGCAGGAAAAAATACTGGGG
>NW_017728886.1:163406735-163423584 GCF_001723895.1 Crocodylus porosus | reverse complement strand
CTACCCCTGCATCTAATGATCTGGTGATCTGATCGTAAAAGGCCACCAGGTTGGTCTGACAGGACCTGCCACTGATGAACCCATGTTGGTTGCCTCTAAGCATGCAGTCCCCTGTATGTATAGTTATGATTAGCTACTTAAAAAGCATGATGTTTTTCCCCAGATATGCTGAATGTTCAGCAACTACTTTAGGTCCTTTGCAGATTAGACCACTTAAGCCAGGGGCAGGCAGTTATTTTGGGCAGAGGGCTGCTTACTGAGTTTTGGCAAGCCATCGAGGGCCACATGACAGGCAACCAAGGGCAGATAAATATTAATTTTCTAATTTTTTAGGGGCTCTGTAGGCTGGATGGAATGGCCTGGTGGGCCACATTCAGCCCATGGGCCGGATTTTGCCCACCCCTGACTTAGGCACTTAAATATGAATTTATGAAATGATCTTCCAGCTTTGACATTTTTTATTGGAGCTCATAATAGCTGTATGAGTGCTGCTAGGAAAGTGAGGATTCAGGGTGGCAAATATTCTTTTCTAATAGTAGTTATATTCTTGCATTTTTCAGTACAGTTAATTATTTTGTGTATTGTAAAGAAATACCAACACTTTTTACTTACTTTTAGTATCTTTGGAATTAATTCATGTGAGGGGTGTGCTTGCATGTGTGTATTTGTGTGCACATACATGCGTCTAAGCACATGCAAAAATGCAAAAAGTTCTTTTTCCTCTTTTTCCAAAATCATTTTGTGTTTGGGTAGAGCAGAAGAGATTAAACCATAACAAGATTTTTTAGATTATTTATTTGGTCCTAAGTAAATTTAAGTATGTTAAACCTGGATTGAAACACTCTGCAATAGTCTATTTACTTAAAAGTTGGAGGCTTCCTATGTCTAAGTGCTGAAACTAAAAAGGAAAAGCATTTAACTACTATTTTGTACATTGTCCAACTGCTTTGAATAACTTTAATTGTTTGTAAAACTAAGATGCATAAAAATGACTGCTATACTAACCAGTAAGAACTGTGCTAGATGGTAAATGAATTAACGTTTGAGACTCCTAACATATCTTTTAACAAATCATTTTTATTTAGCCTTCAAGCTGTTGACTCAGGTGAATTCTGAAAATGAAGAAAGGTTCAGAGAGCCAGTCCCACCAAAATAAGATACTTGTAACATAAGAATATCTAAAGTGTTAATAGCAAATTAAATAGCAACATACAGAAAAGATATAAAAAATCAGTACAGATCAGCCATATCAAGCAAATTTTTTAAAATGTGCATTTATTTAAAGGCATAATCTTATGGGTATTTGCATGCAATTTAATCTTAAAATTTCTAAGTTCTTAAGTCTTGAAAAGCCTCTAACAGATGGCCAACTTGTTAGGGAAAGGAACTTCTTACCAAGGCTTCAAAACCTAAGTTGCTAAATAGCATTAACTAGGTACGCTTGCAGATGGACAATTCAGCAAGAACTGTAGTTCATGACCAAAAAGCAAACATTCCAAAGTGGACCTGGTTTTATATTTTATGGCTTGGCTAAAATATCAAGAAAAATACTAAATAAGGTCAAAAATGTTCCTATAGGTGCCATTCTAATCAATATGTATATGCCTGTTCTTATCCCCTCTTTAAGCTTTATCTTGTCTAAGATTAGCTTTGTCTGGCATCAAACCACTCAATGTACTTCAAGGTGACCTTGCAACTTTTACCTTAGTTTTTCAATCCATCTTTCTTGAGTTTTCCAAAAATGGTTCATGCCTTGTGACAGTCTCTCTCCTGGTCATTTCTGTCTCCTATGGTAGCCTATAACGTGGATAGTAGTTAATATTCTGATTAGTTGTTCATGTCATTCAGAAGTGTCTTTGGGTAATGAAAACAAACCACTCTTCTTTTAGGAATCTCTTCCCATGTGGGGATTCCATGGTTTGCATTATTGATGACAGAGAAGATGTTTGGAAGTTTGCACCCAATTTGATAACTGTGAAGAAATATGTATATTTCCAGGGGATTGGAGATATCAATGCACCACCTGGACCAAGAGAAGCTCAAATGAGAAAGAAGGGTAACTGTATTATAAATTGCTTTTCCATCATATGTTTACACTGTGGGGTACAGATTGGGGGAAGGGCTTTTGCCAACAGAATTATTTTGGTCAGAGGTGTGACCCAACATAGCTGTGTCAGCAAAAGTCCCCAAGTGCAGATGTAATTTTCCTGGCAGACTTGTTCTCTTGCTGGTAAAGCTTTACCTTGCTGAAGGAAGCAGCAACAGAGTTGGAATCAGCTGTGCTGGTAAAAGCACAGCTTTGGGGTTGTGTACATCTATATTCGGGGACTAGCGCTTACTAACAAGTCCTCAAAGCACTGATGACAAAGGCACTGAGTTAGTTGGGAAGCAAGCAAATTTTAGGCATACAATCTTGTAAGGAAATTTGTTGTATTTTGTTGTCTATCAAATGTGTCCCTTTTTTGCATTTGAAACAATGTTAGGTTTAGCAGTCTTAAGCAATTTGAAATATGATAGAGAAACAGGGGTGAAAAGCCAGTGCCTGGTAAGTGGCTGAAATGTAACCTACATACATTTATTTATTTACTTGTACTTAATGAGATGTACAGAGAGAGAGAAAGATCCATGTCTCTCAATAGATATAGATAGACATAGATATCTGTGTATCTATATAGTAGCTAGTATAGTTAAACTTAAACAGCATCAGCAGTCTAATTTGTTTAGTCACTCTGTGCACTAATGTGTGAAATCACTATGCTTAACTGGCAGTGTGAATCAACAATCAGTCAAGTTTACATTACTACATTTTGTTCATAAAGGATGGAAATCTCTGCTCATAATTCCTCCCTTAATATTGTTTTTGATGATGCAGAACTAAATAGTCATTTAGATGATAAATCTTTTTCTCTAGTTACAGATAGATTTACAGATTCTTTTTTCTGAAAGGTATTTAAAAACTCATTCTTTTTTCTGCCCTTTGCTTTCTTCATTTAACCTCACTGGCACAATAATAAAGGGATTGATTAGTCCATCTTTATTAGGAGATTTTTTTTTTTCAGTTTTTAAAGTGTTCTAAAGTATAATGAAAAAGTGGCAAGTAAAAAATACAGTTGGAACTTTTAAGTTGTTTTTTGACGAGTTCCAGTATACTTCCATAGCGCAGACTTTCTATATGACCTTGAGATAAATACTTGATTTGTTATTTTTAATGCTATCTCAGAGGGTAGCAATCCCTGGCAATTTTTCTGAGGGTAAGCTAGTACTTGTAACTGGCTACCACTGCAGGTTCCCAATTTCCTGTTGCCACTCTAGTTGTACCTGCTGTATGCAGAGGGCTGCTCTTTCATTCCTGGCCCCCCTTCCCCCCCCCCCAAAATGTGCCACCAAAAAGCATGATGCACAACAATTTGGAGTGGCTAATTAAGTGGCCCTCGTCAGGCCAGAAGTCTCTTGGTCTGCTGTCTGGTACTGTGTAAAGCAGTACAGCCTATTCATTGGTCAGGTTGTCAGTAACTAAACCAGTGCACCCGCCTCGGCTTGCCTGAGTGAGGAGGGTGTGTGAGCATGCAGCAGGACTTAAAACAAGACCTGTCAAAGGGTGGATGAGCTCCCAGTGAGCCTGTGGCCATCCATGCCTAGAGAGGAGGTGGGTGCCACCATGTTACTCTTCCCAAAGAATCGTCGACAGTACAAAACAATTCAACTAACCTAGGTGAGTTGTTACAGCATCTTAAGGTGCCCCAATGGTTGCAGCGGCCTCAGGACTAACTTGACTTGAATTAAGTGGCAGTGGTAAATAGATACTGCAGTGGTTTGAGCCCTTGGACAGAGTAAGCTGAGCTGGGGATCTGGCTGATTATTTGTAAAAAGCAGAATGGATCTGATGGCTGGGAAGGAAGCAGGGAATCAGCACCCTTTTAATAAAATGTGGAATGAATTGACCCCTTTGCAGGCTGTAGATTACCTTCTCAAGAGGAATAATACTAATTTGTCTAACAAGAACTTAAGACTTTGGAGGCAACTGGACAACGTGGTGATGAGATCGGTATAAACTGAATTTTTCAAAAGGGTCTAAAGGTGGCTAGACATCACACTTTTAATAAAAGTTGGCCTCCTGATGTCCCTTAAGAGCTCTTAAAAATCCCAATTATGAATATTGAACTTGCACTTAAATGTTTCATCTAATGTGTGTATATATAGACAATTACTGTTTTTACTTAAATACAAAACAGGGTTTTCCCCCATGAGTGCTGGGGGGAAGAAACCCCTCCTCTTACATTTGTTTACAAGGAAATCTCATTTAGTACATTGTCTGTCATTAAGCTGCTGTCAAAAGCAGCATGTGCTCAGTAACAGAAACCAACTCTAAAGTTGATTTAAATACAGCCAACACAGAGCATGACTTACAAAACATGGCCCATACTGAAGGGAACCTACCTTTTTTAAATATGAACATTTTTCGTATTCCAAGCCAAATCGATTCTAAATCCATGAGTCAGTCAAGAACCATAAGTGGCCCTACAACCAAACAGCCTCCACCTCCACCCCCACCTAGGGCTTCAGATATTTGGCAGGGGAAATACCATGACCACTAAAGGGGTTTTCCTAGTCACTAGGGGTAACCACTTATCTGGCATGGGGTAGTACCTGTGGAGGTAATGTATAGTTAATATTCCACTTGCTACTTGAATGGGAAGATCTTGGCTTTATGCCTACTTCATAGAAATGGGAGACTCCTCCTTAGCTTTCTCTTGCAGCCTTACAGCTGAGAGCAAGCAAAACTTGGGGGCATCCTAACTCTAAGCTTCTGGGTTTGGGCCTGCACATAGGATGCCTGCCAAAACTGAAGGGAACCTTTTTTTTTTTGGTAACATTTTATTAGAAAACAGGCAATATCAAACAGATTTAAAAAGGACCCCATCTGAGGTCTCACAAAGGGAATACAAATACAATTTCAAGAAATTGCATAATACTCACTGAAGGGATTTTTTTTTTGATTTTTTTTTTTTTTTTTAATATTAAAATATACCATTTTATTAGAAAAACAAACACTATCAAACATTCTAAAGAAGGGGAAATAAAACCCACCTGAGGTATCACAAAATTACTACAAATTCGAATTTACAAAATTTACATAATATTCACATAAGAAAATATCACTTTCAAGTAGCTGGAAAACGCCTTCAGAAATATTGCACCTTTGCTTCTCATATAATTACAGGTTCTGACCAATCCCTCACCCACTCTTGGAGACCCTTTTCCACTTTATTGGCAAACTAGGCACTATGAACACGTTGAGGAAATAAAGGATCCCACTTGAAGTAACACAAGATTAATACGAATACAATGTCAAGAAATTACATACTATTCACATAACCAATGTCGCAGACGACTTACTGAAGATTCAATTCAGGGAACATCCTACCCTTGACATACAGCAACAGATTGACCCCTTGATACGTAATAGGCAAATACTGAGAAACTCCCACCAACTCTTGCTGACAACCATGCTGTCCCGTAGACTATCTACTCACTGAAGGGAACCTACCACTAAAGTTAGTATAGCCTACTTGTATAAGATATGTGTGGGTGCCCGTCGTGTGCAGTCCCTCTCAGTGGTGATGCTTTTTAAGTTGTGGTGAGCCACTATACTGAGTATATTTTTACTTCCTCTTCACTCCCACAGCTGAGTTGCACCTTTTTTTCCCCCCCCTTTTCCAATGATGCCTGTTGCTTCACCAGCCTTAAATACCTGGGAAAGTCAGCAAAGGGGTTCCCAAACAGTTCACCCAAAATCTCTCTGTTGCCTCCTCTCTCAGCCTGTTGCATATGATTAGCGTAGCCCTGCCCTCAATGAGATGTTGCTGGGCCAGGCTTCAAATGCTGTTGACTCTGCTGGGGCCAAGCCCATTGGTGGTAAATCATGAACCTTTTGCTTTGGACTAATATTATGCATAGTTCATACCGTATATAAGTAGGTATAAAAGTGCTGCTTAAAGTGTTTATGGAGTACTTGTGCTAAAACTTGCAGCAGTTCTAAGAAACAGTAAAATGCGTTAATGCTGGATGAACTTAGTCTATGTGTACTATATGCAAATTACTGTAGGCGTTTATTCACAGGTTAGTGTTTTCAAATTTGCTCCTCACTTCCATGTACTCAGGGAGAGCAGGGTCTGACAGCAAGGTGGGGAAGGCTGCAGGCGGAAGAAGTTGGGGGCAACTGCTCCCCCCCCGCAAATTTATTTTCCCTGCTGTAGCAGTGGGAAGGGGACAAATTTATGGCAACCCCCCAGTAATTAGATTCTGTACCTAAAAAATTATAATAAATATATACATTTTCCATATATAGAATCTAATTGTTAGGGATCATCCTATGTTTAGGGTCATTTTATATTTGAGTAAATAGAGTAATTTGTAGGTGAGAGAATGATAACTTTTTTTTATTGTTTCATAAAAATCTAATTGGAAGGATAAATGGGAAGCTTTTTATTCTTTTTGTGTTTTAGTAAATCATTCTTCAAAAACACCAGAAGGATCAGATACTACAATGGTAACAGGAAAAGATTCTGAAGAAGCAAAGAATGTTGTTACATGTGTGGAAGAGCAAAGTAATGGTCTCAAGAAATCTGCAAAGGAAACTTGTACTACAAATGGTAGTGACTTTGTAAGCAGTGAATCTATCAACTGTGGGTTGCATTCCAACGATAAAGTTAACGTGCAAGATTCCTTAAGTGATACTACTGATCACAAAGCGGACAGTATAGTGACTGATGATTTGGTGACTGTTAAGGAGCCTCAGATTTCACCAGAACAAGATGTTAGGACAGTTCTGGACAAGCAGCAGATCCAAGAAAAGGCAGCAAATGACTTGGACTTTGAACTTTCCAGTGACAGTGAAAGTGATAGTGGTTTAGATGCTAGGAAGTCATCCAGTACTTCTGCCTCAGATAGTGAAAATGAAGAAAAGAGAAGCTGGAAGAAATCAAAGCAACCTACCCAAGATGAAAGTTTCCTGCAAGAAAGCTGCACTGATGTTAGTGGGAGAAAGGACGGTCAAGTGAACCATTCTGGGGATGCAAAGTGTCCATCTAGCATAAATCCTCATGAAAAGACCAGTGATCTTGTAGTGCAAGAAGAAAGTGAACCGGACAGCCTTTGCGATCTAGGAAATGGGTGTGCAGACAAGAAGGAAGCTGAAACAGAGTCCCAAAACAGTGAACAGTCTGGGATTACCATGGGTGAATCTTTAGACCAGAGTATGGAAGAAGAGGAAGAAGAAGATGATACAGATCAAGATGATCATTTAATATACCTCGAAGAGATACTTGTTCGGGTACACACCGATTATTATACAAAATATGATAAATTCTTGAAAAAAGAGATTGAGGAAGTTCCTGACATCAGGAAAATAGTTCCAGAACTGAAAAGCAAGGTGTTGGCAGATGTAACTATACTATTTAGTGGACTCTATCCTACAAATTTTCCCATAGAAAAAACACGGGAACATTACCATGCTACAGCGCTTGGTGCTAAGATTGTGAAGAACCTGATACTGAGTGCTGAAAATCCCAACAAGGCAACTCACCTTATTGCTGCAAGGGCGGGTATGTAAGTGAAATTGATCTAATAACAATATTTTTCTAGTTAAGCTTTTAGTTGTATGAAATGCTAATTTGAATACTTGACCACTGTTGGTTTCAACGTAGTTGAGGCAGAACTTGACCTAAAGGAGGGGTTACAAAGTGAAAAGAGCTGGGATTAACTTTTCCCACTTTAGAGGTATTTTGCTGTTTTGTGATCAAGAACTCATCACTCTAATATTGTTTGAGGATCTGTCAGACAGCTCAAATGAAGCATGTGGTGGCTCACTATGACTGAAAGAGTTGATGCTGGGGTGGGGGTTACATGCAGTGGGCACTTCCATATACCATATTCATATTCCATAGAATAGATGGAGTTGGGGACCCTGATGTTTGGATGTACGAGAGTTAAAGCTTCCCATGTAGACAGTTCACAAATTGTGAATGCACAGTATTTGATTTGTAGCCCTAAAATTTAGAGCTGTTCTGCTATAGTTGTTGAAAACATCTTGCTCCAAAACTACTGTGATATTAGTTATTCTTTTTCATCGGCTGAGAATTGAACAACGTTTGTCACACCATTTAGAAATGTTATGGTGTCTTGTACGTAAAACTTACTAGATTTAATTTTTAATTTGCTACTTCAGTTTTCCAAAGTCTAATTCATAACCTTTTATTTCAAAGGGACTCTGCTTCCTATGAGTACTGGTCTCTCTCATCTTGCAGCATAGCAATCCTGAATATGATCAGGATCAAATATTTCCATTGCAGTTTTTGGCTTAAGATTGAATTTGTTGCGGGATAAAGAGGGATTTGGTGAGGCAAGAGCTAAGAACTTAACCAGAGGTAAACATTTAAACAAAGGGTGGGGAACACTCTAAGTTAGTATTTGAAGCCAGTATACAATTGTGTAACTATATTGTCTATTTACTGTCTTTTCCTTGTGGATGTGAAAAAGCCAACACACCATTTGTAGGAAGATGCTTCCTTAATTTCTAAGAGGCTGTAGAAAATAATGAAAGAAAACTTAAGTATTGATTTCTGAGTGTTTTGTGTTTTTTGGTTTTTAAAAAAAAAAAAAAACAAACCCAAACTTTTATGTGCTACTCCTTTTACCTTGCTATTCTAAAAGGCTGAAGGCTTTAGTAAATAATGTGTTGTTCCAATATTGTTTGATGGATTTTTGTGTGTGCGCACACACGTGTGTGTTGGTGGTAAGGGAAAGTGTCCAGTGGAATTGGCTGTTTTCTAGTTTAAGCTTTCTCATTGATGTGCATCTGTACAGAACTTGTGCTTCAACTTCCAACCAGGCTCTTGTTCACTCTGCTGCTACTTGACAAGTTTTTTTGTCATAAGAGCTGTCTGAAGACTTGAAGACATTCATTAGCATGCAATTCAGAAGGCTATTGTGAACTATCAGAGCTAGAAAATTAATCGGTTTAACTTGAAAGCTTTATTTTTTTGGAACCTGATGCTTTCTATCCCAACATCCACCAGGAGAGAACTTCCTGTTCCGGTGGCTGTGACACTACATTTGCTCTGAGTACCTGGTTTGAGTTAAACTGTTACGGGTATTTGTTTTGTTGGTTGGTTCAATTCTTTAGATTCGCACCCTTTTACTTACGAAATGTGTGACCACAAGAGTAAATGTGTACTATTAATAATGAATATAGTACTTGAGCTTGTGTGTGTGCATGATTTTTCTGCACACCTCTGGTGACTTTGCAAATTATGAGTATCCAATATCTGTCTATGCACTTGAGCTCTTTTTTTAAATACATTTGTATTAACTTGTTCGTCCAGTTACAAGAAGTGTACTTTTTGTTTTCGAATTGGCTTCCTGCCTTTAGCAGTACTTTATTTTATAATACCCATTCTTAGTTGTATGGCATCTACTTTTATGTCCTGACCCTGATGCATGAATGTGCTTCCTAAACAACTCTTTAAATCTTTCTTTTAATACCCATTTATGCTTTGCCTGTTGTCATCCATCCAGTGATATACAGTTGTATCTGAGTTGAGGGAGGGGAGATCTGTACAGCAGACTTCACAGATCAAACACTTGTTTTGCTTGAAACAGTGGTGATGTGTAGGGGGTGCATTTGCACCCCCTGTCAGGCCACACTCCCCACTCAGGCAGTGGGCAGGCGGGAGCGCCGCCGGTGCACCCTCATGAATGCCGGCTGGAGAGTGGGAATGCTGCAACCACTTCCAAGAGTGCTGGCCATGGGGAACCCTGCCTCCTACCCCAGGTCTCTAACTGGTCGTTGACTAAGGCAGCACCAGTCGCCCATGGCATGGAAGTTGTGCAATAACTAATGTACCTACAAAATTTTAATAATCACCTTTTTATCCCTTCTCTTGTGTCTTTTTTTTGTTGTTTGTTTCTTAGTTGCACCACATTTCAAACTGGATTGTAAATTCCTGGACAAGAGCAGTGTGTTTGGGCAGTACTTTTTCTAGGATTGCCCTGATGGGCTCTACTGCAATGCAAATGATAGCTCTTATTTATGATGTTTCCTTGTGTACAAAACCAGCATCACATACTAGAGAGCCAGAAAAATATCTTTAAATTCTTTGTAAACTTGGTAGTGGTTTTAAAAAAATATGTATACATACAGTGGACCTCAGTACTCCTTGACTTGCTTGAATAGGTAATGTCTGGACATATTCAGTGTTCCGTTGGACAATTACCCTCCTTTATATAATTATAATTTTTTTGATTTAGTAAATGCGGTGTTGTTAAACGATAGCTGAAGAGTAAAGTGTTTAATGCACTTAAAGTGTTTTCAGTGTATAATCTTGTTATGAGCATATGGTACTTTGGGGGGGAAAAAATACAAGTGGAACTCAATTTCTAAGACTGTTGTATCACAAATGTCTTCGCTGCCTGTGTCCTTCAGTGAGTCATCTACTGCTATCAGTTGTTAATATAAATAATAGATTTAACTTTAGGTTTTAATTATACTAATGTGCTCTTGCATCAGTTGAATAACACGTATTATCACACTGAAAATTAATTCACAGCACTGTATTGGAACAATTTTATGATTGCAGATTAATTCATCTTTCTTTCTCTTATTTTTGCGAAGGCTTTGTGTCTTCCCCAGAATACGCATAAATTTTCACTGATGCTCTTGAGGCTTAATACTAGGAATTGTATTCCAATTGTAAGTAGCTAGCTTTATTGGAAGTCACAAGTCAAATACCAGTACCAAGCTGTCATGTCTTTATCAGTATTTGGAAGTTGACATTTTTCTTTTTATTAATGTAACTGTCTTATGAATCCTGTAAATCAGAAAAGAGAACTTTCCCTCCATGGAACTTTGCATGTTTAGATGAGGTCATCTTTTTTACTTGCTTAAGCAGGAACAGTTTGTTTTTCATAACAGTGTAACAAATGCCTGTAACCATGTCAGATGGAAAGGCTGTTTTCTGTAATGTAAGGACAGTCGTGCCATCTTCCTTGTACATACAATGGTGGACACTTAAAAGTTACACAGTATTCATGAGACTGGAAATTGCTACTTTTTTCCCCCTGTAGAAGGCAAGGATTTTTGTGGGTGATATCTTGGACCATCATGACTTCAACCTCACTCCAACACTAGCATTTTTTCCTTCCATCTGTAGACAAGGGTAGTTATTGTTATGTCATCTTGGGCTTATGAGTAGAAATTCTGAGCCAAGGTTTCTGAATTCAGAATTCTGAGTTCTGGTGCAAAGTTGTTTTGTGTGAATGGCCCTTGCAGTACAGTTGGAAGCCTGTTGCACCCCTGGGACCGCTGATGACCCCCAGCGTAGCCAGAAGTAAGCGGGGGGGCCTGTGGTGGGAGGGAGTTAACCCAGCTGCAGACTCCTCAGTCTGGAGAAGCACAGGCTCAGGGGTGACTCGGTGGCAGCCTATAAATACATAAGGGTTGTGCATCAGGATCTGGGGAAACATCTGTTCACCAGAGCACCCCAGGGGGTGACAAGGTCCAATGGTCACAAACTCCTGCAAGACCATTTTAGACTGGACATAAAGAAAAGCTTCTTTGCTGTCCAAGACCTGAAACAAACTCCCCCTAGAGGTGGTGCAAGCACCTATTCTGGACACTTTCAAGAAATATATTTGGATGTTTATCTTGCTGGGATCCTTTGACCCTAGCTGACTTCCTGCCCTTGGACAGGTGGCTAGACCCAGTGATCTTATGAGGTCCCTTCCAGCTTTAATGTCTATGAAATGAAATTGATACAGTCTGTGTGCTTATGCAGCTGTCTGCATGCCTTTTTGTACTCATTCCGTTGTGCCTGCTGCTAAGTTTCCTGTGTGAATTCTCCAGGTGTATCTCTCTGTAGGTTACAGGTCAAGTTATAGCTCTAGATTTTCTGTAGATTATCTTTCCAAATGTATGGCAGATGTCATCTTGCACCTAGCCATAGTGAACAGCAGTAACAAAAGGAACTGGCTCAGAAGGTGCTGAAATATGGTTTAAACTTTGTTGTTTAACTAATTAAACATTTAGCCAGAGAAGCAGATGCAGGTTCAGAGTATCAGTTGGAATTTTGTCTATTATATTGATATTTGAAGCAATGTTAAAACATTTTTCACCCTCTTGGTAAACCTTTTGGGGCTGCCTGTGACTAACACACAACACAGTAAGTTAGGACAGGTTGGTGGTGTTGCAATATACAGGTTTCCCTCGCCAACCACTAGGGTTATGTTTCTGAAAGTTCCTGTGCTTGGCAAAACCGTGATGCGTAGCCACAGAAAGCTGTGTTTACTTTAGAACTGTATATCGTGGTAGCCAAAACGGTATATAGAATATTAGTCATGGATACTCAAAACTGTGGTTGGCAAGAGAAACCTGTAATTGTAGAAAAGGGCTCTGGTGTGCTGCTTAGGAAAAGTGTTGCTGTTATCCCCAGTAATAACAGCAGACTGTCAATGAGAATTTTTCAAAAGACTTGAATATGTTCTTCTACACATACAGTGAGCTGTTGCAGCCAACTGACCCGAGAATCATCTGGGTACTATGATGGATCACAAACTTGTGCAAGTCAGCAGTGCAGTGCAGTTCCAAAACAATGCATGCAATTTTGGACTGCTTTAACAAAATATTGCATGCAAGACATGCCAGATGATAGTACCACTACTCAGCACTGGTTTAGGCCACAGCTGGACTAGTTTGTGTTGAGCTGGTGTCTGCATTTTAAGAAGGGTGTAGAGAAACAAAGATGACAAGCATTTGGAAGTCAATTCATCTGAAGAAAGCTTAAGAGAACTAAGTATGTTTTAGCTGGAGAAAAGAGATTAAGGAGACCGTATGGGAGGGCTTTCAAATATTTTAAAGGCTTCTATAAAGAAGCAGAAGAGAACTGTTCTTTTGTCATGGGCCTGGACGTGAAGCAAGGGATTGAAACTGCAGAAAAGCAAATTTAGATTAATCTGAGGCAAAACTTCAGTAAGTTTTATAAAGTGTGGTGCTTAAAGGAGATTGTGAAATATCTTTCACTGGAGGTTTTCCAGGCTCCTAACAATTTGGGTGCACATTGGTACAACCACAACAATCATCAAATACTTTTTATCAGTATCTTTGAAAAAGAGGAATATCCATATGCAAAAAGAGAGAAAATATCCATATACAACATTGATAGCAAGCCAAAAGCTGTTGCAGGGTAGGAGCATGTTGTCACGGGGCAGTTCTTCAGTCAGGAACTCCAGAACACATGGATTCCAACCAAGGTTCTGCTTCTGAAGGGCTAGGTCATTTATCTGGGCAAAAGAGGCAAGATAAGCGTGGGCTGTGGTAATGGAGAAACAAAAATGTTTCTCTTTTAACTTTTGAGTAAAACTCATTGTCCTGGCTGCTTGCTTTCTCTTCTTCCTACTTGGAAGAGAATCTTTTCCATCTGGCCTCAGTTTTTGGTTCTCCTCAAAGAATGGCTCCTGTGTTTCTCTCAAATATTGGGGAAAGTGAACCTGGTAATTTAAAAAAGAATGTTTTTGCCATTGCTTTGTTGATGGGTTTCCCACTAATAATTCTGATAGTTCTAACTACTTTTTCTTCTTCTACAATTTGGAAAGATGATGGACAGCTTCACAAGGGCTGGTAGTTTTCTGTCCACAACCTCTCTGTGGGAAGAAAAGCTTTTCATTAATTCACTCTCTAAAAGCTCTTTAAAACGAAAGCTTTTATCTTCTATAGCAAGCTTGTCCAACATGCGGTCCATGGGCCGCCATGCAGCCTGCCAAGCCATTTTACCTGGCGTGAGAGGCTGGCTCTGCGCTCCATGGCGGCAGTGGCAGGGCAGCAGCAAGGCAAGGCGGGCAGTGCCGGCCTGCAGGCCCCAGCTGGCAGTGAGGGGAGGGGAGCTGCTTACCCTCGCGGGGCCAGGCTCATCAGTGAGCCGGGTCCTGCTGCTGCTGGGGACAGCGTGTGCAGCTTGTTCCCTGGCTCTGCTCCTTGCCCCGGCGCGTGGCCAGGGGAGCTGAAGCATGGCCTGCACCCTGCCCGCATGCGTGGTGGACAGAGACGCATGGTGGACACGTGGTGGGCAGAGGTTAGTTCCTGCACAGAGCTGGGGGCGCTAGGCCGGGCCGGGGTTGTAGGGCACGTGGTTGCCGGTGCCCGTGCCCTGCGCTGCCTAGGTGGCCCCATACGGAAGGCCAAGCAGCTGCCATTGGCACTGCCAGCCCACGCCTGCCTCCTCAACCGCCTGCCTGCTTCAAACCTGCCCTGCCCTGCCCTGTCTTGCCCTGCCCTGCCCCATAGCAAGGCGGCACCTGCTCCCCCAGCCAGTCTCCCGCTGGGCGCTGCAGCTCTCCGGGCCTGACCATCCATGCGCGAGGCCCTGAGGGGGCCACTTCTCATGTGCTGCTGGGGACGGGAGGAGGCCAGCCGGGTCTGCACCGGCCAGCAGAAGTCGTGGTGGAGCCGTGTGCCGTTTGGGACGTGACAAGTGTGCACTAGTTAGTCCCGAGCAGCACACAGCTGCGCCGCCGCTTCTGCTGGCCGGTGCAGACCTGGCTGGCCTCCTCCTGTCCCTAGCAGTACGCAGCTGAAACCAGCTTCTCATGTGCTGCTGTGGAGGAGCCCAGCCGGGTCTGCACCAGCCAGCAGAAGCAGCGGTGGAGCTATGTGCCGCTTGGGACGGGACAAGCCTGCAACTGGTTAGTCCTGAGCATTACACGGCTCCGCCGCTGCTTCTGCTGGCTGGTGCAGACCTGGCCGGCCTCCTTCCATCCCCAGGAGCACATGGGAAGCTGGCTTCAGCTGCATGCTGCTTTTCCTGGCTGGTGCTGACCTGGTTCTGCCCAGGCGGGTCCTGCAGCACCATGTCAACCTGGCACTGGCAGGCCAGGCAGGCCCCAGGTTAACCCTGGCCTGACCCCACGGCTTCTCTAGCACCAGGTCAACCCAGTTGTAGCCAAATGGCTCCTACAGCACCATGTCAACCCGGGCATGCATGCCATGTCAACCAGCACCATGTCAACCCCTGCAACTTCATTGGTGTCAAAGGTCATGGGACATCACTTCCTCATGTGGTACCACTTCCTGTGACGTATTTGAATATGGCCCACTGGATGATAAAAAGTTTGTGATCTGGCACCACATTCAAAAAGGTTGGACACCCCTGTTCTACAGATTGAAACTTCTCAACCCGTCAAGGGAAGCTTCCTACTTACCGGGGTGGGGAAGAAAGTGGCTTTTATGAGTCTGTCCCAACACTTTACTATTATACTTTTTAAGAATGTCTGTCTGGCCAGTACTCCAGGATACCCATCAGCAAGAATTGGTATTCTCAGAGGACATTGCTAATTAAAGTAGACTTAATTATATCTTCATTGGGTCAGGCAGCAACATTTAACAGAGGAAATTGGCAAGAAAAAATCAGGTGCAAGAGGCTTGGAAGGGGCTGTAGGACTGATCTCAAAGTTTTCCAGCTGCACTTTAAAGCTCAAAATCCTTAGGGACAAGTTTATGGAAATAATTGCCTCATGTCTCTTCTGTGGAGTTAGCTGGAATGATATTCTTATTGATGGGATCTTAGGAGTTGGAAATACTTCCTTAGGCTATCTGACTGTGTTTAAAGAAGAAAAAGAAAACCATGCAGTAAGTGTATGCGTTATTTTGCATACTGTTTCTTTCTATGCCTGACCAGCAAGCAGAACAGTGAACTATGTACAGACGTACCTCACAAGTGTTTATTGATATAATACTCTCTCAATAAAAATTTTCATTAACCAGTGAAGTGAGGTGCCAAAAAATCATGCTGTTCTGACTAAGCCTGGAATCTTTTGGATGAGTGCGCTAAGGGAAGGATCTAGGTGTAGCTATGCCCGAGACAGTTGCATTCACTATTCAAGTGAGGAAGAATTTTAGGATACTTTTTCAAGACTCAGATGAAACATCCTTTCCATAAGATATTGTAGAAAACTTAAGGTATCCTTAGATCTTACCCTGTGCAACTCATATACATATACATATATGTTGATGTCTAAAATCGTTGTTTTTTCTTAAGGAAAAAAAGGGGGCTTTCCTTTTGTGTAATAGGGAAAACATCTGTAGTTACATGGACTGGAGTATTACAGAAACTTGTCTTCATGATTCAGAATATAATTTGTTAATTCTATGAGGAAAGGACCAAACCTAGCCCTTGTAATTTTTCTCAATTAGTATAAATCTGTAGTGTATATATGTTTGGGGTGATAGATATACTTAGCATCAGCTATAGGTGTTACTACTGGACTGGGTGGCTGTTTGATAATGCCATTGTTTTTACTACTTTTAATAAATGTGAAGTACAAACTGTAGTTTGTTTTTAAAAAAAACAAACTTGCCTGTAGCATTTTAGTGGAGTAGAAATAAAACAGGAAGGTTTAAATCTGGTTAGGCCCCAGTGTTTTTCTCCCTTCCCTTCCCCCTCTCCCCCTCCCACCCCAAACAAAGAAACAAAATGCCACCACTTTTATGAATAAGGATTTTAATTTCTGTTTCATCCTGATTTTGTGTTTTGTTTTGTTTTTTGTTTGTTTTTTTTTTGTAGCTTTCTAAAGTCCATACACTTTTCTTAAAGTATGTGACAAACATATGACCTACTCACAAAATGACTGTCACTAATAGGATATATATAATCCCACAGCTCCTCTAGCCCACAGACCACTATCCCATGCTCCTTATTCACGTGGACACCAATGACACGGCTCGGAGCACCCCCAGCCAGGTCATGAGGCGCTACAGGGATTTGGGAGCGGGGCTTAGGGGTCTGGGAGCTCAGGTGGTGTT
>NW_017728886.1:163404645-163406724 GCF_001723895.1 Crocodylus porosus | reverse complement strand
GGTCCCTTCCAGCCCTGATGTCTATGAAATCTATGAAATATCAAAATTGGGATGTCAAGTAAAATATAAAAACATTAATTCAGATCAAACAGCAATATGGCCTAGAACCCTGGCACTTCCTTTGCTCTTACACTTTCAAAAATCTTGTGTTTCTTTTGAGTTTGGCTCCAATAATCCTTAATTAATTAATTGGAGGCGGCAAAACTGTCTGTCGGTGAAAAGGGTAAAAAGAATTGCCAAGCTGCTTTCTCATTTAGTTTTAATAGCTTTTAAAGGGGTGTCAGATTTTAAAATACATCTTTTGACACAGGTTTGCAGATTTTCAATGGATGGTTAGCTCTGAACATAGAAAGTTCAATTCTGAAAGGTAATACTTGGATAAAACAGTATAGGTAAGTTGAGTCCCATTTTCCCAGGTGCCGCAGAGCTGAGGTTTCTGAGGAATACTGAGTTCTTATCCTGCAAATATCAAAGGAAAAGGAGAGGAATTGTGGAAATATTTCTTTCTGATCTATATTTGTAAGGTAGTCTTATGGGCTGACCTGAGTATCCCTTGAAGACGACACAAAATGGCTACAGCTGAAAAAGTGTTTATCTTGTGTTATTTTTAGTTTTAAATATGCTGAAACATGCAGTGTCCTTTCAACTTTGTAAACATTGTCAAGGATGAAGCAGAAAGCCTTGGTACTTGAGTAGGAAACAGGGGGTAGAGAAACAATTTTGGATAAGCAAGCTCACTGTTCATGTTGCTGTTTTTAGTTTTGAGGGTTAAACACTATTGAGGTGCTTAGCTCCTTGTTTCAGGCCTTCCATAGATTCAGTAAAACACTGCTGTATTGGTTTGTACTGAATGTTAAAGCTTTTGCATCCTTGAGCACTAGACCTACCTGTATAGGCAATGGCTTACCAAACCAATTGCATGAGACCTTGAGCATTGATTGAGCACTAACTGGGAATAAAACTGAGGGGCCTGGCAAATGTTCACTCTAGGAACCTTATTTTAAAAATGCCTGGGAAAACAACCTTTCAAATCTGTTAAAATGAAAATGAGATCAAGGCACACCCTTTGCCATTTGAAATCTGAGCACTGGACTTCATTCCTCTCAGATATTTGGAATTTGTCTATATTCCTACATTCACGTCCCATTTGCATCAGCAGAGATACCTACTCTGGTCGAATTTATCCAAGAAATCACTTCATCCTTTGTAATTATCATAGTGTATGTATAATAAATTTAATATAGCCAGAAGACTATAGCTATTATTTTTCACATGCAAGTGAATGTATCATTCAAATACTCCAACTTTCTCTTAGCTACCTGTTCGGGGGCAGGGAAGATTTGTTTTTTTTAAAACCAGGTTGTTTGAATTTGTTCTTCTCATTTTCAGACTTATCTTTGGTTTGCCACCCTGATTCCTACCATGGACTTTAGGAGTTGTTCTACTTTTGTCTCGCTATCTGGAATCTGGCAATTTTTTTTCAAATTAAACTAATTCCTCCATCTTCTCTTCCTAAAACCCGTATCTGATAATCCAGTCCTGATTCTTCTCCCATATGGCCTGTAGTCCTGAAACATGGCCTGTGTAGCAGCATAATTTTAATGAAGTTAAAGGTTTTGCTCTAACCTTTGGCCTTTCTAAAATATCCATCTTGTCAAAAAATACAACAAATTCTACAGCAGTTGTCTGCATGATGCTGTAAATTTACTAGCTTATGACCAAAGATAGACTTGAAAACATGCTTACTCTGCATGCTATAGCATCCTTGTAAGTGTGAGTTGTCAGTAGACATTGATAACTTTCCTTGCTAAACAGGAAACAGTCAAGTGATCCACATGTCTTTTCTGGATTACTTTGTAGTCTCCCGCACAACAACCACTTGCTGGCATCAGCACTGTTGGATCACCAGAGCGCCCCAAGGGATGACGAGGTCGAACGGTCACAAACTCCTACAAGACCGTTTCAGGCTGGACATAAGGAAGAATTTCTTTACTGTCTGAGCCCCCAGGGTCTGGAACAGTCTGCCAGCGGAGGTGGTTCAAGCACTGACATTGAACACCTTCAAGAGTAAATTGGATG
>NW_017728886.1:163369070-163404540 GCF_001723895.1 Crocodylus porosus | reverse complement strand
ATGATCTCCCGAGGTCCCTTCCAGCCCTAATGTCTATGAAATCTATGAAAATCTCTGATTAAAATTTTCTAGTGGAGTCTCAACCATAAAGTGTTACTTCCTGCATGTCCAGAAATTAAAACAAAGCCTTTCTAAACCATTAGAAAGCCCTGATAAAACGCAACTAGAAACCTAAAAATTCTTGCTGCTAATTTAAGATCAGAATCTAACATAATTTAGTTTTTTAGTATCAGGGGGCTTTCTGTGGGAGAAGACACCTAAATTGTTACAGTTCTTCATCTTGTAATCCCCAGACATTGAAATGTATCTTTTACTGCCACTAATCTGTGAAAAACATTCTTTGGATATGGCTAGAATTTGTCTCCAAGGATGTATTCCTGGTTTGTTTGGGTTTTTTTATCTTAATTTTTTTTTCTTTTTTTAAGGCTGGGGGGGAGGTAGAAGGAGTAGGAGTATACATGAGAAAAAGATTTTACTGTTTGACTTTTCAAAGGTTAGATGTTCTCTTTCAATGTACTAGTGATGTTAATTGTCATCTTGCTCCAAACTATAAGATTTTTGCAAGCTAACAGTTGAGAACTGGGTAAAGGGTTCATTACAGTTTTAATGTGAGTTTTAATGCTAAGGAAGGGAAACCATTATAGCTAAATTCAGAAAAGTTCATAGTGAGATTTTTTTTTTCTTCCCCCTTCAAGCTCTTTGCTTTGTATGTCAGACAAACTGTTACAGCCTGTAATTTCAGATCTTGCCACTGCCTTCAGCAGTGAAAAGTGAAGTCAGATTGTTAGATGGTTAGTCATGCAGATAAAACACCTGAGAACTAGGTTAAAACCACCAAATTAATTGCTGTCCTCTTAAGTTTAGATCTAGAAATTGGAAAATACTATTCTTTTTTTTACCTCACTGTTCCACTTTCTAAGCTTTCTACTGTTGATCAAAAGCTTAACTTTTCTGTTTCTTTGGGTCGCATCCATTTACTAGATGTAGAGCTGGCCCAAGGATTCTTAAACTTCACACCTTTTCTCCACAGGAACAAAACAAACTGAGTAGATATGGGGAGAGTGGTGTTCTCCATTTGAGCTACTTGAATGCCTCCATGACTAGCATCCCCAAGTTCCTTGGTGCACTGTTGTATTCGTTACCTTCAAGAACTGGGTTTTCCATCCCAGGAAAATGGTTGCTGAAATGTAAATTTTAAGCCAAGTTTGAATATCATCTGATGATCTTGAGTGTGCTTTTATTTTTGGTTTCCAAGTGATACAAAGTAGCATTATAAAAATATATCTGATGTTTTTACCACTGTGCAGCTGGCATTAGAAATGAATATTGGTCAATGGTCATTAGTGGCATGAAAGGACTATAGCTATTTTTAATGAGGCAAGGGCTTTTTTTGGTGATTTTTATCCTTGGCCAGGTGTATAGTTGGGAGAGATCTGAGACGAGCTTTCAAACACAAAGTGCCCTTTCAGTTCAGATACGTGAATTTAAAAATTTTTTTTTCTTTTTGAAAGTATTTACAAAGTGTAAAAATAATTTCAGGAGTATTTTTCAGTAGTCTGTCAGGAGTGGATGTCATTCTGTCCCTCATTTTATTATTTAGCATTCATATATGACTTGCAGACAGATTCTTCTTTAGTTTGCTCTCTGCTGTGTCTCCAAGGCTAGGGACAGACATTCAAAAAGCCAGAGCCTGAATTGATTCAATCCTTGCAGGTTAGTCTAACCTGAAGAGCTTGAACCAATTTGCAAGTAAATAGACATTCACTTTTGATTCGGGAAATGGGGACACATGCCTGCAGTGGCTCAGGCTGTAAGCTGGGGGGGGGGTCCTAGAGCAGCCCTCCCTTCTCTTCCCTTCCTCAATGCTGAGCTGGGGAGGACTTGGCCAGGCCCTAGCAGGACACTGTGATTCGGGAGCAGTTTAAACCCCAACCCTGACTGCACAGTCCCCAGCTGGGGTGTACCTGGAAGGGGAAGCAGCCCTCTCCAGGCTTTTTCCTTTCTGGTCACTGCTCGAGAGGTGGGGAGTGTTGCCAGCTCCCAGCAAGTACTCTGAGGCAGAGGGCTGGGAGGTGGGGGAGAAGGACTGCTTGTAGGGACTGCATGCATCTGTTGATGATACCAAGGTTTTCAGTTTCCCTGTGCCTGCTTCTTCATACTGTCTGTAGCAAACTGACCAGCACTGCATTCATTGCAAACCAGGTCATTTCTCACACCTCTCTGTACCCAGTTGAACACTGACAGCAAGCCAACAGGGAGCTTATCAGAACACAAAACTTATCAGCCCATCAGGAAAACAAAGCCCCTCATTAGTTCCAGCTCTTCTTAAATAGCTTTTTGCAAAACATTTTTAAGGAAGAACACCGGGACATTACCAGCTGGCCTGTTGATTAGCTCCAAAAAGCATTAAGCAGACACTGTTCTGTCTGCGTTCGTTCAGTGAAATTGTACAACATGCACACACATGCTGGGAGAACCCTGCTTGAGCAGCAAGGAGAAGGGGAGCAGGGGGAAGCCAGGCAGATGCTGCTGTGCCTGCAGTCTCCACCTCCTCAAGCAGCTGGAGCTCCAGCTAGGGAGGAGAGGGACAGGGCCAGCCCTGGTCTGCTCTGGAGCAGACAACCCAGCCTAGCCTAGGACTGAAAAGCATGCTGGGGGATTTTGTTTTAATTTAAACCAGGAAGGGGTCTGGGACAGAAGTTCCGTAAATCAGTTAAGTTGGATACTACATTCAATCAGGTTTATCTTAAACCAGTTTTTGCCATTTTGAAACTGGTTTATGTGCACTGAACTTATACTCTGTTACCAGTTTAAACCAGTTTCTGATCACTTAAACCAGTTTGTGTAATTTCTGTCCCTAGTCTCAGGATTAGGGAGTTTATCTGCATCTTTTGATGTTTTTGGTCAGTGCTAAAAAAAAATACCATACTTTTACTCCTTCACATATTGGACATTGGAGTAGAAAGTCTCTCGTTCTCTTCAAGTCACTGTTGTTGCAGACTTATTTGTCTTTGAGTTTAAAGGGTGCTTCCTGTTTTACCTTAGTTTTTTCGTCGTATATTTTTGAGGCTGTATTATTTCTGCACATGATAGTGGTATAGTTTTTGTTAGAGATCTCGCCAAAGAACTGTCAGATCTTTGCTTGCTCTTTTGCTTTTAGGTGATTTGCTTTGTGGTGATAGGTTTTGCTTAGTTATATGCTGCATTATGAAATACATTTTCGGACCTCATTTCTTCTGAGAAACGTTTTCTTTCCATTGCTTACAGATTAGCCTAGAGTGCATGCTAACTCTTTGCTGATCTTTTCTGTGTAATTTTATTTTTTTATGCTAAGTAGTCCATGCTTCTGTTTTTTGCCTTATGAGTGCCAAACTTCCGGCAAATGAAAGGGGGTGGCTTTGCCCTTGACTGTCATACTCAGTCTCAACTGCATTTGTGAATGTTAAGTAACTTATTATGCTTTTAGAAGTATTGAAGCAGCTGCTTCTGGCCACCCCTGCTTTAGACTGATAAATTTGATACAGAAGGAAGTTTGTGGGAATGTGTAACTCAAATATTTGTTCCTGTTTTTTCTCATTTACTCCATATTGATCCTGTGTGTGTTTTCACAGTTGTCATTGGTTGTACTTCCCATTTTGAGTGAATTTCAGCAGAATGCTTATGAAGTACAAATGCTGCTGGGGATCTTACAAAATACTATTCCTAGTGCAGTGTGGATAATATGACTTTTTATTGTTACATAGCCTGTAAGTTGTGTGAGTATAGCCAATTGCCTGTTACAGTGCACCTAAACTGCTGTTTTCTGTTCCACTCAGAACACTGTAATGTTGTTCTGTTTGACTTCATAATAGGCACAGAAAAAGTACGGCAAGCTCAAGACTGCAAAGATCTCCATGTTGTTAACCCTGACTGGCTGTGGAGCTGTTTGGAGCGTTGGGACAAAGTAGAAGAGCAACTCTTTCCTTTGAAGGATGATTACATCAAAGCACACAGGTAAACATGTTTTGGGGGTGGGGGTTGAAAGGACCAAATATGTGTTGCTCATGGTTATACTGATCTGTTCTGACTTTATAGAGAAGATAGCAAGAAGAAACCTTAAATAGTCCGCAAGGTTTAGGGCTTTCATGAAAGTAACACTTTCTTTCAGCTGTAGGAATGCAGAGCTGTCCCTTGGAAGGTTAGAGGAAACATTACAGTCTGTTGTAGCTGGAGAAAGCTTCTGGCCCAAGTAATTCTTTGAGGCTACTGCACATGGCTGCCACTAACTCATTAGCAGGTTTGATGGTACGCTTTTGAAAATCATTAGTGGCCAGGAGCAGAGATGTACATGCAAAACTTCATGCTGGGAGAAGCCCTAGTTAATGTATCCAAGCGATGAGAAGTTACGGAGATGAGGGAGAAAAACTCGAGGCAGAAGCAGAACGTAAGGGTGCAAAATGTGGGAGGAAATAGAACTAAAAAGGGAACAAATACTCTTGAATCATATGAAGAAACTGGTTGGACAAGAAATAGGTTAATAGAACAAATTGATGGAGGAAGGGACACAGAGAATGGAGGCAGGGTGGGTAACAACTTGAAGAGAGAGAAACCTAGGAATTGTCTTTAAAGAAAGATACTAAAGGGTTATCAAAATCTGTGATAGAGGTTGAGCTCTGTCTGTGCAATGTATAACCTATGGACTGAAAGTGTGGAGTAATTAAGCATGTGGATTAAACTTGTACCATAAATAAGGTTTGTCATGATGCATCATAATTTGAAAGGAGGTACCTGTCTGGCATAGGCACTGCATGAAGCTCATACCCCAGACTGGCTCCCTGTGCTCATGCAGTGCCCTTGGAGTTGGGTCAGTGCGTGCTGTATGCCTTGCATAGGGTTGATCTGAGATCCACAGGCCAGCTCATTGGCAGGGTCTGGTTTAAATTGCAGGCAATGCTTGCTAATATGGCCAAGTCATGGCAGGGGCCACTTTTCATGCCCAGATCATGGCGCACCCTCCCTCCCGCCAGTTGGCTGAGGCAGGTTTGGGGCCAGGTTTACCTGCAGCAGCAGAGGCCTTGCTCCTCTGATCATTGCTGAGGAAGAAGAGGAGAGAGCTTGGGGATGGGGAGGGGAGGGGCTGTTTGCTCCTCCAGGTGGGAAAACTGGGATGCAGGAGGTTGGTGGGAGCCCTGGCACTGGGTAGAGGAGGGGCTGTTTGCTTCTCGGCACATGCGTTATCAATCCCCAGTACCCCAGTTTTCCTGCCTAGAGAAGCAAACAGCCTCTCCCCTACCTGGTGGCAAGGCTGTCTGCCAAGGCAGCCCCCAACCTCTGGTGCCCCAGTTTTCCCACTTGAAGGAACAAACAGCCCATCCCCAAGCTCCTTCCTCCTGCTGTCCCTTTTGTGACCCTTCCCCCACCCCCCTTCCCCTGGGCTGCTAGACTTTTCTGCTGGCTGAGGAATGCTTTCCCCAGCCAGCAGCAGCCATCCTGTTGCAACAAAATGCCATGACATGGCCACTTGCTGGGGAACTCCTCAGCAAGTGGCCATATTGTGGCATTTTGTTGCAAATTGTTTTTTCATGAAAATCACTTAATTTTTTGATTTTTCACAAGAAATGTGAAATCATGATTTAAACCAGGCTCTAATCGTAGGGCTCCATGAGCCAGATCCAGCCCATGGGCTGTCTTTGATGCTCCTGGCTTAAATGGTATATTATATTTAACAGAACTGTTTCAGTAACTTTGTAAACTTTTTAAGAGAGATTTTGAGAGTGACATTTTGGTATTTTATAGTAATTGTCTGTTTATGTACATATTATGATAAATTCAGTGCAGCTTTCGTATGTACATTTGAAAGTGTAGATCCTTGATCTTTCTTAAATAACTTGCTTAAGCAAAAAAGCAAGCAGATTCAATTTGGCATGTAACAAACTGTATTACAGCTCCACTGCTTCACGTTTAAAGGAGTCTGGTGTGTTCTTTCTCTGGAAGAGAAATATTAACTAACTCCAGTTACAAATGCTACATTTAAATTGTTTTGAAATTTTATCCAACAGAGAGAACAGTCCTGCTGTGTTTCCTGATGCACACAGTGCGTTCCAGACAGCTTTGTTTCACCCAACGCCTATCCATCCAAAGTCTCAGCCTGGTCCTGAAGTTCGGCTTTATGATCCCAACACTGGAAAGCTGATCAGAAAGGGCTCTCAGTCTTCTGGCCAGTCTATGTACATCCAGTCTCCAGCTCCTCCCCTCACCTTACCAGTACATGGGGAGCATTCATCCTTCAGGTACATGAAAGTGTAGCTAAGGATTACTTGAGCTTATTTTCAGAATTTTCTTTCTTTTCTATTCTGTGATAACATTTTACCTGGTCAGTGTAGCTGCCTTGTCTTTGGGCTTAGCCAGCTCATGATAAAGGCAAAAACAAAACAATAAAAACCAAACAAACAATTTTTTAGAATATCATAACTTTCTTCTGCTCACTTCATTTGGTATTGGCTTTAGTGATGTAAATGAGTTTTTGACTACCTGACTCTATATGGGTTCTTTAATTAGGTGTTTAGTGAAACCCAGTTAAGAATATACGGCATTGTTATTGTATGCGCTCTAGAATGTATAAGTTACAGCTCAGAATAAGTGAATGTTATACAACTATCTGCTTCAAAACAGTTTTTATTAATTATTTTGTTTTTGTTGTTTGGCGATAAAATAAAGTACAGTATGCAGTCTTGTTTGAGAACTGTTTCTTCTGTTCATCTTGGATGACTGATTGCTTTTGGGATTGTATCATGAGGTAATAGTGTTTTTAAGGGGTTTAACTAACCAGCGTGTCAGTTAATCCTAAAAACCACTGACTACCCTTTTGGTAAATTAAGATTCTGAAATAAAAGGTACAGGATTGATGATTAAATCATAACCTTAGCTTAGGGAGACTGCAAAATCTATGGTCAGGATTAGTCGGGTCAATTAAACCAAGATTTTCAAAAGGGATTATTAAGGTCAGCTGCTAAAATCCATGCTTATGTGACCTAATTTTTCAAAAATGCCAAATACTTGACATCTCCTGTTGTTAACTTCAATGACTAAGCTTAATCGCCCACTTTTAGAAAACTTGACTTCTTTGCATTTGTTTTTCTGCCCATAAAACTACTTGGCAGGTTGTTGAGATTAAATGAGCTGTAAAGCACTCATAATAAATACAAAGTATTATCATAAATGCTGAGATTCAAAATCTGGGTTTTTTTATTATCTTCACCCCCTCTCCTCTCCCCCCCCCCCTCCGCCAACTCTGTCCCTTACTGGTTTTAAGACTTCCTGTGCTACAGAAATTACTTACAATGCTTTTCTTTTTTACCAAAGGAATTGAACCTGTTTCTTTTTCCCTCTTTCTGTAGTCTGTCTGACTCTCTCATTTCACTTTGTTTTCTACATAACATTCCTATTCCACTTTTCATTTGAACAGGCTTTATTTGTTTGTTTTCAGCTCTTTTTCTGAACAATCACTCTATTGTGTTTCCGTTCTATTACACTATGTAAATGATCAAGGAAGAGAGAAACTTGAACTGTTAAGATGGCAAGTATTCCAAAGAACAGCTAAAAAGCTCTTTTCTTTGTTATCTAATGTGTTGTAGAAGAGGAATTTCAAGGAACTTGTAAACTCTGGGTTTTGATTAAACTTACAACTATATACCTTGCAGTCTGACTTCTAAAATTGACTGGAAAGGGTTGCATCTGCAGCACTTCCAAGAATATATTTTCCCCTTGTGCTTCCCCAAGTTAAGAAGATATACAAAAAAACTAGAACTCTTGGTTCCAAAATTATACCTTTTATTAGACCAACTGGAAAATGGCAAAAA
This sequence comes from Crocodylus porosus, assembly GCF_001723895.1. Classification (NCBI taxonomy): domain Eukaryota; kingdom Metazoa; phylum Chordata; order Crocodylia; family Crocodylidae; genus Crocodylus; species Crocodylus porosus. The sequence continues at coordinate 163,396,702 of NW_017728886.1, read as the reverse complement.
AAATTGTCCTTTTCTACACATTGAATGGACAATTTGAACCATTTTTCCCCTATGTAATGCAAAAGTGGTACTTCTTTTGATTTAATTTTGGAGAAGGAAGATAACGCAGCTGGCATCTAAAATGAGCTGGTGTGGATGCATTCCCAAACTAGGCCTTTGGGGAAACTTTTTTATTCTTTTTTTATTCTGTTTTTGTTTTCCTTCATGTCTGCTGTGTGTTTTTCTAGCACTTCTGACTGCCAGTGATGATACAAGTGGGTTGCTTTTGGATGTTCCACATAATACAGCATGTTTCTGATCACACTCAAAAACTGCAAAACTTTGTCCTAGAAAAAAAAACGAAAAATCTAAGAACTTAACAGTGCCTAAGGAAAAACTAGGAACTTAATGTTGAAGAAGGAAAATAAAAATCCACTTGTATCATCACTTATAAAAATTAAATTTCAAGTTTGGAGGTCAAATCTTAGTCTTGTGTTACACATCCACCACAAACCATTTTCTAGTTTAAGGGGCAAAAATTAAAGGGAGAAGTGACTTCTACAGATGCATGATATTATGCATATTTCTCAGTTAACTGGTGACCATGTCTGTTTAAAGTTGGCAACTATGTAAAATGTGGCTGTCCAACCTCTAAATGGCCCAGGGATGCACCATCTGGGACCATGAGCCCCAGGGCTGCATCCCCCTCCCCATTGCACCAGTTAATTCCTTGTTGCTTCTTCCTACTGCACCATGTGCTCTTGCTCACCACTAGCTTCCTAGTTGTTTCACTGCTGCACTGCACTATGTGGGCACCCTAGGCTGCAGGCTTCCCCTTGTACCGAAAGCTGTATCACTCTGCACCCTGGGGCAAGGGTAGGTAAGAGAAGCTGCAAGGAAGTAAACACTGGAGCTTCCAGCTGCTCCTGGATCCTGAACAATGAAGGAGTGGTAGCTGGATGGGAGCTTTGGGGGCTGCAGTTTAACCTCTTGCAGGCTGCATGCGACCCACAGGCACCAGTTATGCTGCTCTGTCAGGGCTGTCTGTGTTAACTAACAGGGTATACACCTGTAAGCTGTGGTTGTTTTTTGTTTGGAGTTGTTGTTGTTTTTGTTTTTTCCAGATACCCCAAATACATTCCTTTCGTTTAGTTAACAGGAACCAGATTATTAACTGGTTAATCTAAAATTCGGTTAACTTGGTTGTCGTATCCAGATGTATTTTACAAAAGTTATAAAGCCCTGACTAATTGTTTTCTGAATGGTCCACTGGGGTGGGGAACACTAATTAAATGTATTTTGTTCAATTTTGAACATGTATCTTTCCAGGGGCTTGATTTAAAGGCACTGTCTGGTACTTACTGAGCAACCTTTTCCTGGGAAATCTGGGCTTTGTGTCAGTTTATAAATGAAAAGTCCCTTTGTGACTTATGTGGTTGTAGCACCTGGAGGCCACCCTTGTTAGACTAACATGGTCCCTGCCCTAAACGATTAACAGTCTGACAGATGAGATGTAATAGGTGGATGAAACATGAGTTGGTCAGTGAGAGCTATTTGAGGAAGAGATGGTCTAGTACAAATAGATGTACTAGACTGGCCAGTCCTTAGTCGAGCAGAAGAATTAATCGCAACTTGCATGTGTCTGACACCTAAGTTGTTTAACCACATTGTCTGCATTTGCATTTTGTTTCTGAAAACAGGATTACAGTTGACACGAGATGACATTGTTTGAATATTTTTGAAAGTCATAGTCTAGTGTTCAAATGGTAGTGCTTCAAATTAAACATGTAAGGGGTGTTTACACATGCATTAATGCGCATTAGTTAATGCACATTAAATCTAGTACCTCCATTTTGAGTAGCAGGAAAATGCACATTAGCCTGTCTTAATGCTCGTTAACTAAAGAGCAAGGTTTTTAAATTACGCTTAATGCGCATTAGCCTATTTTTATGTGTATTAACTAAATAGCACAGGTTTTAATGAGCATTAAAATACGCTAATGTGAACTATGCACACATACAGACATGCCCCTACATACGACAAAGACATGTGATGGCTGCCACTGCTCAGTACCTCTGAAAATCTGACCATTATATTGAGGTGCTTGATATGAGATAATTCTCCTTATGTTTAGGTGCCTGGCTGTCAAAGCTATGTTTGTGTCTGTCTGTTATTTCTATTGTTCAGTTTAAAGATGAGGTAAGAAAGTAGAATAATGTATTATTCTGACATCACGCTTCAGACTTGAGTCCAACCAGTTGGAGTGGGCCTATCCCTGTAGCTTTGGTTGTAAATTGAATTCAAAATCAAAATAGGCCTATTTTTCAGGTTCTTCAAAGTCGGAAGAGGAAACCTGTGGAAATTAGAATGAGTCTGGGCTAAAATTCAGAGCCTCTGTATGCTAGTTCCGAATGTTTCAAAGGTACTAATGGTGCATTAATGGTAATACAATGGGGAGAGAATAAATTAGACAGTAATCCAGAGCATGTGCACATTCCCAGGACTGCTGGCCAGATGCATACCCAAGCCACTGTCAGAAATGAGGCAGCATAGCTGCTTTAGAGCACTTGAAGCATGCCCAAGACAGCCCAAGACCGGCATGCTCAATGAGCTGAAAGCCACTGTAAGCTGGCAACATTCTGTTTCCTGAGATTTGGCGCATGCTGAGTGGGGAGTGAGCAAATAGGGTACATTTCTTGGTGGCTCCTCTGGACATGGCACTGTGACAGTATAGACATGTCCTCATTGCTTTTTGTGACACTTTTTTTCTTTGGAATGCTTAACGCCCCACCCACCCCTTAAGGGGTTGAAACTGAGCCTACTATATTGTGGTCTTATCACGTGGCATACCACCAGTTCTATTGTATGCAAATTCTGCATGCTATTCCTACTGCCTTCCATTATAGGAAAGTCTCTCAATAATGGTCATTTTTTTTTTTTTCTTTCTGACATGCTTAGAATAGTGAAAAGTTTAACATATAGAAAGAGCAGCAGCTGCGCATTTGGAGCAGTTCAAGTATCCGCACCAGTTACTTGCTTCAAAGGTCTCCTTTGCGATCACAAGTGCTAGAGAATTAACTTTTTCCTTAATGAAAGATAGATTTTTAAATTTTCTATAGTTATCAAGAAGACCATTAAACGTTTCGGCTTACACTAAGGTACGCTAACAAGTCTTTTCCCAGTAAGTTTTCTATTTCTCTTTCTTGTTTTCTTTTTAACTGTTTTTATTCAGGTAAATGAAAACAAAATTCCAACACTGAAGTAATATATGGGAATTGTATGAGTTTGGAGTTATAATGTATTTACAAAAGAAATAATATATAATAATTTATAGTACTTACCATCTGTACTAGATAAATAGATTTTAATCACCAGCCAATAAGCCTGCGTCTCTAGCCAGACTGCCTGACTATTAATGAATGTTATAGTTGCATATATAAAGTCAATATAAAATGTGTGTCTAAAAGCAGTTTTGTTAACTATATATAACTGCCTTCACCTCTTTATAATATAAGAAAGTAAGAAATAAAGTATACCCAGATTGTTTGATCTACTTAATATACCTGCAGTACTCTTAGTGTTTGTTCATTTGTTCATACATTCTTGCTCTGAAATTTTCTTTATTTACCAAAGCCCTGCTCGCTCTTTCTCCCCCTGCCCCCCTTGTAATTTACCCAGTCCAATTTTCCTCTCATTTGGATCCCCAAATGATCCTTATTTTTGTACCCATTACGCCTTTCTTAAAATGTGGAGATTCACCCTTACCCTCAGATAGTTAATCCCTCCACACCTGGGTAGTGAATTTTCTCTTCCTGGAAGGTTCCGAACTCCCATCCTAGGGAAGTTATGATACTATATCATGATGAGTCGGATACTGTTTTCTGAAGGGATTTATGTAGAGCCTTGTTTTAGGCCTTTCCTCAGTCTCTTCCCATGTTGCACTATCCATCTCCTGCTCTCCCCCCCACACTCCCCTCCATCCCATAATATCCCCCCTTCCATTTCTCTTCTGTTTTCCTCATACTGTTACTCAGTCCCACTTGAACCCTCTTGAATACCCCTCTAGTTTTGTCTTCTCCAAGTCTACTTATCCTGGTACTTGGGTAAATTCTTTCTCCTGGGCTTAAGAGTTTGCCTTTCTGTATTATGTTGTTGCTTTTCGAAGTTTGTCAGTCTCTGGGAGGGGAAGTGGTAGGAGAGATGGGGGGCAAGGGTGGGGTTCAGGCATTTGACTGCCCTATTTACTGTCTACTACTCATTGCCCCACTGGAATGGTGGAGAGGATGAGATTTGGACAACCCTCAGATAATTAAGGTCTAAATATGGAAAATTATAACAAATTTATAACCTTTTTTCCATGTATAGAATCTGATTATTGGAAGGTCAGCTTAAATTCAAATTTGTCGTGGATCAGGTAAATGGAGTATTCTATGGATCTCTCCACACCTTCTAGGAGTCCTTATTTTCAAGTTTTCTTTCACAATTTTCTGTAGTCTTTTCTTTCAAAGCTCCTTTTCTCTTGTTTTTTCTCCTCTTTCTTTTTTCTGTTTTTTTTAATCATTTTTATTTTAGTTTGCAGAGATATTGCTAAGTGCAAGTTTCCCTCCACCTCTATCTCCAGGTCTGTGACTCTGTTCCCAATTTCTTTCATCTCTGCTTTTGGTTTTTATCAAACTGTGTCTCTGTAAAGGATTTTAAAGCTCTGATTTCTGCAAGTAACTCACCAAAGACCTGTCTGGTCAGTGTGGCTGTTATGTCTTTTTCCTTCTCTGCTCTGTATTCTCTTGAAGCAGCCATGTTTGATTCTACAGATCCTTGAGCAGTTTTGAATGAAGGTCTTCCAGTGAGTTTCTTCTGGGAAGAAGTAGCTTTTCAAATGACTTGCATGGGATTGGCACTCTACAAATAGGGAAGTCAAGGGGGTCAGGGATCAGCAAGCTTGTGGATTGTGCAGCCTCTCCTATAGAGGGCTAGCTTAGGCAGCCATCTGCTCTGGTGTTGTCATGTGACCCCCTCCCCCCCTTTCTTCTTCTCAGTACTCATTTCTCCAACTGGCCTTTGTATCTGATGCTTGTCCAGAGTGTCTGGGCAGTGTGTTTTGAAGAATCGTTGGAAGGTTCAGAGTTGCAAATTCACAAGTTTGAATCTTGGCCATCAGCAGTTCCTTGCATCTCAAGCAAGTTTTTTGTCTCCCTGTTAATAAAATGGGTATCCTTTTCATATCAGAGGGAAGATACCTTGCTGAGTTCATCTTGATATGTCAGCAGTCAATGTGGTAGAGGCAATACCTTATATTAGACCAACTAGACACTTGTGTAAAAAAAAAAAAAAAAAAAAAAAAAAAAAAAGTCTTTATTTGCAAGCTTTTGGGCACAAGCACCCTTCTTCAGGCATAGAAGAATGCAAAGAGTGTAAAACTTTCTCCTAGGTAGAAATGAAAATTCGTATTGTATAGGAGAGCTGGAGTGTGATGTAAGCTCTCCTTGCTGAAAAAGTTCATTTTATGCAAAATAGGCTCAGTTAAAAGTTGGAGCAGTTGATTTACCTCAAAGGTGTCTGATGGCAAGCAGGATCTCGAATTTTGCTTCTTTGTTGGTAAGATGTTTCATTTCTCCACATGTGTAGCACTTGGTTGTCATGGTGATGGGTGTCATCACAAGTACCAGAAGGGAAAGAACAATTCTGCAATCACAGCAATGTTTGAGTAATGTAGTGCAGTGGTTCTCAACCTTTTTTGTACCAGGACCCATTTGTAAACATTGCCCAGCCCCAGCCCCACGGAAGGTGGGTGTGAGGCATGAAGGGCTCCAAGCAGCCCCTTGCAGGGTGGTATTCTGCCAGCCTGCAAGGGAAATGCCACAGTTTCCCACATTTTTTCCATTAAAAGGAGAATCCATTTTTAAAGTTTGTTTGTGACTCTTTCACACATTCTCGCAGCCCACTTTTGGGTCGTAACTCACAGGTTGAGAAACACTGGTGTAGGGTAAATGTGGCAGCGGTCTAGTGTTGAATGAGCTAAATTCAACAACTGGATAAAATCATAAATGTGAAAATAGGTTAGCTGGTAACTGCCACAGTCTCTGTAAACATACCCCCCTTATTATGCTTTTTATTTGATAAGAAACTAGGCTACTAGCCCTTCATCTTACAAAGACAAACTTTCCAGCATAAATGCATCTGGGAGGCAGTAGAGAGATGGGACATGATTTAGGTCAGGGCTGGCCAGCCCATGGCATGTATGCCACAGGAGTCCTCGTGTGTAGAATATGGAAGGTTGGGGAGGGGGCAGGCAGCACAGCTGCAGATAGGATGGGGAATAGAAAATGGAGCAGCAGCTTGGGCAGGGGAACAGGATCAAAGTGGTACTCAGGAAGGGTGTAGTGCTTAACTTGTGGCACACCTGCCAAAAAAGGTTGGCCTCAACTGCTTTAGGTTAACTCGTGCACTTAATTCTGCTCCTAAAATCTGATGTGTCCCTTAAAACATTCAGAGGAACATTCAGAACCATATATAATGGGTTCTTTTCTGGTTGTACTAGCCTCAGGTAATAGAATAAAACAACTTGGAGTCTCTCTGATTCACCTGATACTGTGGCTTTCTCTGAAAATCGAATCTTCTGTTACCATCCAGAGAACTCATTTAAGGTGATCATGAATTTATAGTAGCAATGGCCTTAGGTCCTTAATAATTACAAGAATAGATCTGGTACCTTTTTTAGAGCATATTACAAGGTTATTTTAAATATAATATTTATAACAAAGTGGGTTCTGAGGCTCCCTAAATTGAACCTGAAATAACAGAGTAGTACCCATTTTTATTTTGATGCAATTAAGCATGATGTTTTTGTCTCAATTTAATCTAGCAAAAATCAAAAATTAAAAAAGGGACCTAGTGTCTACACACACTTGTACTGGAACAAGTGAGTATAAATGACATGCTTAATTACTTCAGTTTGCTGTATATGACAAGTCCAATGTGCTGGCAGTGCATTCATGCCTCTGAGACGTGTGGAAACATTTGCTTCCTGTCCTGATCACCGTAGTCTAATAAAAAAGATGGATGTACCAGCAAGTTCCATGCTCAGTACAATGGAAGCTTCCAGGGGTGTACTAATTGTTAGCGAGAGCTGGTTCCTGCAGTAAAAGTAAGAATATTTCTAGTAGAGATTAGTAAAAATTCTTTTTTAAAAAAATAGCATATGTACGAGGAAGCATCCTGACAATTTGTGGCTTAATGGGGAGATGTTTTAAAGATATTCAGCAAACATTACAGTATAAGTTAACAGACTGGAATTATAACTATTCTTAAGATGAATTAATTAAATGTTGTCTGAAAGGAGAATTGCAGATGGCATCCTGGGTTAAAATAAAGCAAAAATAATATGGAAAGTTATATGCTAGAGAGCACTAATAACACAGTAACAGACAAGGGTAGATGAGTTTGGAAAAAATGGGTATAATTTACATGTAAAAAGTTAAAAGCAGCACTTTTGCTTTTAAGTGACCCTGAGAGGCACCAAATATATTAGTTTGCTGAGGTACAAGTTACATGGGTATTTATGGTGAAAATAAGTGCTTTGGAGCTCACTTAGAATGGTAATTCATTTGTAAAACAGGTTTTTGTTTACTTGCTGTGTGCAGTTTTTTTGTTTTTTGAAGCTGTATCTGTTGTCATTACACATAATTTTTTGTTACTATTTTAAAGTATTTTTTGTTATAAAAACTAACACAAGTCAGATGTAAAAGAATGTGCTACACAGTCCATCTTTGAACTGAATGAAGAGAATTAACAAATCAACCCTTGGCTTCTTTCTGTTTTGTGGGGTGGGGAAAGGACAACAGGTATATTTTAGTTTTGCTGACATAAGCATTTCCAGTTAGCTTTACACAGATGAACATTCCCATGGAAGTTAGTGGGGTTGTAGACATGTGAACATGGTCTGAACCAAAAATACAAAGCTATCACCTCTCAGGAAGCATTAGTGTTACTAGCTATTTAGGTTCATATTTAGAATTTACACTTCTTTGCAGCGATCTCCTGCCATTGCTCCTAATGATAACTAACTTAAACGAGTAAAAGCTGTTAATGAATACATTAATTACCTTCATTTTTTTTAGTTCTTATACTGCTATGTGTAGCAGCGTAGAAGGATAATGTGTCACTTTCACAGATGTGTGCCCTTTTCCTATCCAAATAATGCACGTGTGGAAAAAGATATTCATTTGCTGAAAATGTGCTCCTGAAATTAATCTGAGCAGACTTCAGTAACATCTCAGTTGTGGTTTAATTTTTCTTTGGCACAAGAAGCGATAGAAACTGTAAAGATTCAAAAGTATGTCTAATAAAATATCTTTTCGTTCATTAAGAGTCTGAAAGCTCTTGTGTTTTTTATCCTGTTTTTTGGTATGACAGCACTGTCACAGTTGGCTACAGCAGTGAATTAAGATGGACTATATTGGCAAAAAGTAGATAGTGTTGAGCAGTCTCTCTGTCTCTCTCTCTCAATATACAATATCATTTAATATGTAATTCTAATATATACCCTAGATAATATTCATATGCAATATATAGAATACATATATTACTATGTGTATAAGAAGCAGTATATATCGTTCTGATAGAAAATAGAAAAGTAAAAAACTCCCAGGGCTATATAAAGGGGCCAAATAAACTTTCTTAGGCCATTTTGAGAATCTCAGTTTATGCAAATACATAAGAAGTTTAACATGTGTGAGAGAGAAGATAATTATTCCATTTTTACTGACTGTATGCCCTGCTTTCACTGCCCCATTGGGTCTCAGTGGGCCTGTGAATGAGACACCTTTACCTTTTACATACTTTGTTGCATAGAATATGTACATACGCACACTATAATACGTATAGTTAATATATGTGTAAATGTATGCTCAGTAAATGAAGATTTTAGAGTGAGCACACAATTGAAAGTGTAGCTAATGATCCATCTCTGTACTGTCTCATTTCAGGAACATTCCTTTTTGCTATTTTTTGAGCATGGACACAATTTTAAGAATTTGCTTTTAATGTTTCTGATGATAGTCTTCTCTGAAGATGAGGGTTACTTTTTCCAAATGATGCTTTCTATTGGGTACAAAATTGGAACCAAGTGAAAGAAAACTGTAAAAATGACCGTACAATTCTGGTGTTAAATGGTCCCTGCCTATACCACCATTTGATATGTAAATGACGTTCTTTTTTAACTCAACTGCTTTGGTCAAAAAGGTGTAAAAACGCTAAGCAAAAGAAAAAAGACTTCTGTCTGTGGTTAATCAGAGCTAAGAAATTGTCCTCAAAGAAACAGGCTAATTTTATAAACTATAAAGATAATGGTCATGCTTGTCCACCTGCTGTATGTCCTATGCCTATTTTTTGTTTTTGCCATTCTCCCTTTTTTTCCTGAAAGAAAGGTTTGCAAAGGATATGAATAGCATTGATGGTTTTTGCCTTGGCTATGTTATTCTATTGAAAAAAAAGTGTGAGCAGCCATGTATACTGAAAAGGATGCCTTTGGGTGTTGTGGAATTCTGCATTTTTTTTCTTTCTCAAAGTTTAAATATCTCAAAGTGCAGTTTCACCAAAGAATGTGGGGGTGTTTTTGGTTGGTTTTTTGTTTTTGTTTTTGTTTTTTTAGTGTGCATCTGGCAAAGAAGGGAGAAATACTTGAGTGAAAAAAGCCTCAATGGCAGATCATTATAGAAAAGTAAAAACTCTCAAGGCAATGTAAATAAACCAGATAAACTGTCTTAAACCACTTAGGAATCTTGGCATATGCAAATGTTTCAAATATGAAAAAGGAAAGATAACAACCTTTTGATATTACTCTAGATCTCCCAAGCTTCACATTTATTGTTGTAATATTTAGCTGGCCTAACACAATTGTATTGTTTAACTTTCATCTCTGCAGAAGAGACCAGAGAAAGCCCTAGTTTGAAGTTAGGGCTGACTTCCTTTTATTGTCTGGAAAAACAAGCGTCTCCTTTCCATAAACATAATCAAGGAAGACAGTTGTCTGTCTCCCTCCAAAAAGCCAGATTTATTAAATCCATCTAAATTTCTAGTTATCTAGTGCTGTTTCTTGATATTGCTTCCTTCACTTGTTAGCAGCTTGAAATGCTTAGTCATATACAAGTAGGCAAGCAGAAATTTGCAAATAGTAAAGATTTTTTTGCTTTGGCTGGTATAAGGGATATAGCTGTAGGTAGTATCTCATAACCAGGTTATATTTGGGATCCCAAGTTGCTGTTACAGAGTTGGGGGACTTTGGGTTGGGTGTTCTTAGGCTGCTATAACTTTGTGCCAGAGAAGGAGTCTGGTTCAGAATCATCCCAGTATTTAACTTAGTGGCAGTTTTTAATTCTTTGCAGAAAACCTAGTCATTTGGCTCACAGGAACAAGGAGATCCCACAGCTTCTTGGTGAGCTTGCATTACTCTAAAAAATGCATATCTTTAAAAGATCTGGGTAGTCTCTTCTGTTCCTGTTTGTGCCTGTAGTTCTTCCATTTTGGCATGTTGGATTTTTCCTGTAGTGAATAATTTCACAGGTGTCTAATCCATAGCAATGCGTTTATCCCATTGATTTTCCAGTAACTTAACATTTCCTTCTCATTTCATTTTGTAACTTTTCCATATACTGTAGAATTTGAAGTTCATTTAAAGTAGTGAGGTACTAAAATTAAGGAAAACTTTTTTATTTTAATGTATTAATAAGCTGGAAAAAAAAGTTTTTTGTGGCTTTTGGAGCTTATTCAGACCCAACATCAATGAGTCCTCGTAACCAGGCTTCATCAATACTATTGTAAGCCTGTTATGATCTGTGATCACAAAAGATGCAAGCATTGGCTGCCATAATGAGAGAGCTGACCATGGATTGGGAATATAAAATTTACTGGGTTCAAAGATTAGATTATAAAGAGACTGTATATGCAAATGTTGTATCAATTTATGAAGCACACTGGCAAAGGAGGACAAGGATTATTTTAGTCATCTCTTAAATACTCAGCCTGACAGATCTTGTTAAAGGGTTGTAATGGGCTGTCATGTTGCCTTGCTAAAAAGAAAGCATGGCTGTGCTTAAGTGAAATGGTAGATTTTCAGTAATCATACCTTCATAGTAGAATTTGATTCAGTCTTATGAAATTTTGCAGTTGAAACTAATTTGTCTTATGTGAGACCTCCTGGAATTTTGCAGAGTTGTTCAACCACATCAACAGCAGTTGTTTGATGAAGAAGAGTTACCAGCCAGTGAGACGGAAGAGCAGCCGGGTCCATCCAAACGGAAACGCCAGCCAAGTATGTCTGAAACAATGCCACTGTACACACTATGTAAAGAGGATTTAGAGAGTATGGACAAAGAGGTGAGCTAACATAATTGTGCCAGGATTCTAATTTTATGGTTGAGTTGCTCAGTTATTTGTAATGGTATTTAAGATTGTTAATTGACGTGTATGTTATCTGATTTTGCATGCAACTAGGTGATAGTGAGAGAGAAGCTTCTGTAATATGAAACAGAACCATTTTTGGTCTGCTGAGTTTCTATCCAACATGCCATTATGCAAACTTAAATGAAAACATGCTAAATACTCCTTTGAGCAAGTAGATGTATAAAACAGTGCGGCAGAGGAAATTTAGGTTGGCAGTTAGGAAGAACTTTTGACTATGAGGATGGTCAGGGATTGGAAAAGGCTACCTAGAGAAGTTGTGGAATCTTCATTCTCAGACATTTTCAAGAGCATGTTAGGCAGACACTTGGCTGGAATGTTTTAGTCAGAGGTGAACCTACCTTGAGCAGGGGGCTGGACTAGATTATCTTATAAGGTCCCTTCTAGCCCTGCTTTCATATGATTTTGTAGTATTGATATAATTTTGATACAGAAATGCATGAAATCTGAAAGATGATACAGGCTAGTAGTGTAAATACTGTTGTCAACTTGCTTGAAGTTTTATGTAGACCTGTAAAACACTGATATTTTTACTATTTATATTAATACATGCTCTCTTAGAATGAACCCTAGCTTTTTCAACCTTTTATAATTTACATTAAATAATGCCTACCTAAAGGAGATGTGGCTGTAGGAAAGGTATCGTGTTTCAGGAAGAGTTGCATGTATTTTGTTTCCTTAAATGTTAAGGGTAAAATTGATTCTAAAATTTGATACCTCGTTTGAACTAAGGATGGAAGTCAGTGGTGTTTGGAAGTTGGGTGGGGAAAACGCTTTGTAAATGTGCCTTAAGATATTTACTTCAGAGACTTGTTGGAGGTAGCAGTGAATTATAAATATTGATGACAGTTAATCTGCATTTAGTTAAGTGCTAGATTTAGTTTGTCATCTAATTTCTGTTTAGATGTTACTGTATGTATTCTAGTTTGGGCTTAACTTCTTGAATTTCCATTTTTGTGCATTTGCTGATTACTGTGTAGAATGGATATCCTCAAAGTGTAATTTCATTAAGTTATTACATTAATTAGGAAATAAAATAACTACCATTATAGTTGCATATTGAATTTTCCAGGTAAGGATTTTGTTAGAATTTAAGGTGTCAAGACTTGATCTAAAGATCATAATTCATGAAAAGTTCTGAGAGAAACAGTACTTCTGACTTAACATTTTTCATGTTCTTATGTTTATATCACAAAGTGATCCATAATCATACTGCATTAGATAGCTTTCTTGCCATAGTAACTGGGACTTGTATTTTCAGTTCTGGTCGTTGGGTCAGATGATGACTTTCTAGAGATGGATGTCATTTTCCATGAAGCTTGGGCAGTAGTCTGTTTTACCTTCCAATCCAATATGTAAAATGAATCATTTCAGTACATCTCATTTGTTTACTGGTTCTTCCAAGGGATCAGTATCTTTTAATTTGTAGTACCATATCACCTAGAAACCCTCCTCACGGACCTGAAATCCCATTGTTGAGGTGCACGTAACAAAGACCATCCTTGTTTCAAAGATGCTTTTACATTCTTAATTTTTTAAAAAAAGGCAACTAAATAGATGCAAACACATGGGGGCTTTGAGGGAGGCAGCAAGGCATTGTTGGTTTAATGCAATAGGCTATGGTCTCAGCATTATCAGCAGTTGGGTTGTTGCCATTGTCACAGAAAAACAACATTGATATTGGGTGGTTTTAAAAGAGAGTAATATACAAGTTATTTCTGTGTTTACTTTTGTGAAAAGCACAATGAGAGAGTATGAAGGTACTCAAACAAGCATTTAGCAAGTGAATGTGGAAAATGCCAAGTGGGAAATTGGCATCCTGGTAGTAAAGGAAAGATGGCAGATCAGATGAGAATGGATCTACAGGAGCGTGAAAGTGAAGAAAAGGGTTGTTTGTTTGTTTGTTTGTTTTATCCCTCAGCAGATTGTTTAAGAAGGCAACTTAAAAATTTAGTCAGATGAGCAGGAAGAAATAAAAGGTCACTTTGGATAGGCAAGTGCCAACATTTCCTTTAAATGACTGTGATTTGTACATCAAATCGCAATGAGCTGGTTATGCTCTTAAAAATAATGTGATTTGATATATGATTAGAAACATTTTAAGGAAACGTTGGCACTTGCCTATCCAAAGTGGCCACTTATTTCTTCTTGTGTTACTTAGTTCTTTGAGCCCATAGTATTCATAATGGATTTTCTGGGTTCAGGGTGATTTGATTTTTTTTTTTTTTTTTTTATGTACAGTTCTTTTCTCCAAATCAAATTGAATTTAGGGTTGAATTTGGAACTATGGTTTTGTGAGGACTGCTGTAAAGGTATTGTAGTAGTTATTATGAACAATTTAAGTTGATTATACTGATAGAATAATATAAGGGAAATTGCTGTATAATTTTCTATAATGATTCAGACTCACTGGCTTAATGTCTGAAGGTTTTCAAGTGCCCTGAGATGACAGAAGTGCCTATAATTAACTCTGCCATGTTAAATTATGAAGTTGCATGTTACAGACTAATTGAAAGTTTGAAACTAAAGTTTTTTCTTTTGTGGATTTTGTTTGTTAGTTCTGAAATAAAATAAGTTCTGGTGGTCTAGATGGTTTTACAAGTAAATAAGTTTTTTGCAATTTCCTCTTCAATGTCTTTGCTTACCTAACACAGCAATCATGGCATTGAAATAAGAGTAATCGGCTAAAAGTGATTATCACGGTTTGAAAAACATTTTTTTTCTGTGTAATTCTTTAGATTGTTTGTTTGTTTTTTCCATTTTTTTTAAATTGCTTTTAGATTTTATTTGTTGCTTCTGAAAGGTCTCTGGCAGTAACAGAAGATGAATACTATTAGAAAAATGTAAGAGATCTGTAAATATAACAATTCAAAACATTATAACAGTAGTGTTATGGGAAAGAGAAGATATTAATTTCCAAAAAAATATTTATCCCTTGAAAAAAATGTTTATAATTGCTGAACTAACAGCCTGTCTTTCAGGGTTATAGACTGCTGAAAACAAGAGCATCTCGGTTACCTGGCTCATCATTAAATAAGTCAAACATTGTTTTGATCCTTATTTTCAAAGCCCTCCATGATGCTTTGAAACTAACTAAAGATTAGATAACTAAAGACTCTACTCTGTGCAATTGAGCCCTCCAGTGTTTTTTCGATTTTGATTAAAATAGTGGGACCTTTGGCTTCAAGAGTGAACTGAATGATTTATTAATTGACCCGATACGTGGAATGTGGTCACAGAAGAGATTAAGATGAAACTGAATTTTAATACCTTCCAAGTAAATGCAAAATACACCTCTTGAGAGTAGATGCTGGATTCTGATAAAGAGAGAATTATGATCATGCAAAACAAGTTATAGTAATTTTACAACTGCAGGACCACTATGATGATTTAATTTGACCTTCTGTTTAACAGGTTACCGATTCCTGCCAAGGAGGGATCTTTCAGTTTCTCTCGACTTTTTTTTTTTCCCCGGGAATCAGTGTACCCATTTTATTTTGATCAAAATTAATCTTTCTAGCTCATACACAAGTGCAAAATGCAAATACAAAACAATTAGGCATGAAGAATGCCTTTAATGGGCAACAAGTCTACTAGTCGCATCTGTGGCTCATAATTGAAAGTACCATTGCATATTAAGCTACAGTGATGCAGGATATCTCATGATTCTTCATTGTTCTTTGGGGCTATTTCAGATAGCAAAAGGATAAGCTGTCCAGGTACTCCTTTGCCTGTCTATTGATCAACATAAGTAGCAGCTATGATGGTAGTTTGTCACGTGAATACTACCTCACTCAAAATCAATCTGAGGCCACCAATTTGCTTCACATAAGCCAATAAGCAGCCTGCAAATAGTAACTTCAGATTATTACAAGCTTGGTTGGAATCATCTCGTGACCTTAAGCTCTGAAAGTCTACCTTGTCGCATTGCCAGTTCCAGGAACCATCTGTTCTTTTTTGTTAATGAATCTTAAATTGGGATGGTATTGTTGGTTTGTTTACATCCTTATGCAATAGCATCAGCTGTCAGTATTTCTTTTGGAAAAACATTAGTCAACTGGTGCTGCAGAGCGACTGCCAGACTACAAATATGATGTACATCATCCATTACTACTATAAAAAAAAAAAAAAAAAAGTCAGTTGTTTTATTTAAAATTTTATTGCCATAATGCTGAGGGAATCCATGACAGTCCAAAGAATGCTTCTTAGAATTTTTTCTTTCTGGATTGTCTAGTGCATGAGTGGCCAGCTTGCAGCCTGAGTGCCACAAATGGCACAGGCAACCTAGCTGACTGGGGAGGAGATGCAGCAGCAGATGGGGCAGAGAGCAGAAAACAGAGCAGCCAATCAGGCAGGGGAAGGGAATGGGAGTGGCATACTGGGACAGTCCATGTCTAACTTGACATGCCTGCCAAAAAGGTTGGCCTCCTTTGAACTAGTTTTATATGTTGCTAAGAACCTAGGGCATTTTTACACATGCTCCGGGGGTATGGGAGGGGGCAGAGGACACTGTAATTAAAGTGGCTCTGAGAACCGCTTTAATTAAAGCACCCTCGGCATCTCATGCATTAGTGCCCCCACACTTCAGAATGGCAGTAGGGGCGCTTTAACAAAGCTCATTTGATGAGCTTTAGTTAAAAGTGCCCCCACTGCTATTTTGAAGAGCGAGGGTGCTAATACATGAGAGATGGAGGCTGGCTGGAGCACAATAATTATCACGCTCCAACAGACTAGATTAATGGAGTCTGTTCCAATGTGCTGTAATTGCAGTGCATCAGAGGAGCCTCCCAGCTCATCTCAGCTCTTGACACACCCCTGTTTCTTAATCATCTATACTTGGAGCTGTTCTTCCTTTTAGCAACCTTGTATTACATGGCAGATTTAATGAGTAAATTATTTCAGGTATATGTTTCTGTTAAAACCTTATCTTATAATGAAAGAAGTTGCCATAGGTGGCTTCTGACTTGTTTCATTCATTTAGTCTTGTTATCTTATACAACTTTATAGTTAAAAATTGCATCTTGGAATTCTGTAGTGTGAAGTTGTGCCTGAATTGCTGCTTTAACTAGTGTTATGTGACAACCCACATGGGTAATCTTGATTTTTAGTACTGTTCTCTGGAGAAAAACATTTTAAAAATTATTAAAAGTGATTCAAATGCCCTGCCCTGTATTGCGGTCAGAAAATACATAGAGGAAAGGATGTACAATTTACCGAGGACTGAAGTAATACAACATTTCCCTTTTTGAGATCTTTGGCATAGTCTATCCATGTTTAATCTATCTAATGTTCAGTAGTTTATCCAGAAGTTTCAAATGCGTTGTACTTATGCAAATACATTGTATACGAGTTTAAAAGGATTGCTTTTCATTTAAAATATAGTCTTGCTAATTCACATTGACTGAAATCCTTTGTAAATTATTATGTTTTGTGAAATAACATGCAAGTGAACAATACAATGGGCTGGGATTGGAAGAACACCAGTTTTTAATATAGACCAAAAATGTGCAAGTTTAGTTAAATGTGTTTGATAATGGTAACCTTGTCATCAAGTTGGAAATAACTTGTCTGGTTTTGCATATTGATGTTCACACTTTAGATTCTGTGACTAGTTCAGTTTTTACCAAAATCTGTCTGCTAGGACTCAGTTAGACTATTAAACATTTATTTAAAAAGCATTGTTTTGGCCAATTTTTTCAAAATAAGTAATGATTTTTTCATTATTGTGCATTGCTTAAATATTAATTAATTTTAACTTTTAAATGAACTCTCTCTGAACAGATTAATAACTCAGCATTTCCTGCTGGTTTTTGTCATTACTTATTTGTAGTATTTTAATATTTAACAAGATTAATGCTTCTGCTGCATTGCATAGTGATTTTTAAGCTTTTTAAAATATTTTGAACTTCATCTCTCCTTTCATTTCTATGCTGAGGAGCTGCATGTGAAGCTGTGAAAGCTGAATAGATTAACTATTTTTCAACTGGTATTCATTTGTCTTAATTACCTAGTGACAGTGGGTTTGGTGTGTGGTGAGGTAGGAATGTAGTCATTTAGTATAGTTTAGCTCTAGAAGCACTTTCTTCTAATCATTTCAGTCACGTGTGTCACTTAGATTAGGTTTTGTTGTTATTTGATTTAATGAAAATACAAATTCTAATAAGCTCTCAAGTCCCTAATCCAGTGTAAATACCTATTCTCCCAACCATTTGACATCTGCAGAAGGTAATATGTTTGAAATATTTCAAAGTGAAATAAGCCATATGAGCCCAAGAAAGCAAGTGTAGGATATTTATTTGTTCTTTGCTAAAAAAATGCAAGACAGGGGAGTAGGGGGGTGGGGAAGATGTTTCCATAGTGATGTCTGAATAGAGAACTTATACTTCCTTGACAGTGGCCAGAAGCCAAAAACCACTGCTCAGTATGCATGTTTACATAGTCTGAACAATTTTTAAAAATTTGTATCTTTTTCCAGTGAGTGTGTGGGATTGTGTGGTATTTTGTTCCCCTTTTGCATTTCTAAGCACATCCATAAGCAGGTAACATTTAATCTCACAATCTGATCCTGCAAGCACACTTAAAAGATAGAAAAGGTGTTATGTATAGCAGTCGGTTATTTTAACCTTCCCAGCTTCGTTTTGGTACAGAATACCTCCCAGGCGGTGAAGATCAGGGCACCAGCTGATGGGCTGTATGACTGACACAAGTTAGGGTCATGCCCACTTCACAGTAGTCTTTATACCACTTCTGGTGGTGGTTTGTTCTTACCCTGACATGTTGAAGTATCTCAAAATGAGCAAGATACGAGAGTCCAAGCACGATGCTGCTGCCAGGATTTTTCATCACTTGAAATCAGGACAAGTTTGGGTTACCAAGTGAACCCTTGGTGAGAGAGAAATTGCCTACTAAAGTTCCAACCCGAAAGTGTTTTTTTCCTTTTGCATTCACTCAGTGCTTGAGTGACAGAAGTCAGCAGGAAAGCACCAATGTCTAGCTGGCATGTGGAAGCAGAGAGACTGAGTGAACCCAAGTTTAGTTTCTATCAGGTTTTTAAGCTTAAATTCACCTGTCAATTGTTTTGTTTTTGTTTTTTTTTAAATCTCTAAATAGTTGAGGGTCTGATCTCCAAATATTTATTTTCACTAGAGCCAATAGAGATCATGTTTCTTACACATTTTCAAACCATGGACCAGAACAACCTGGCTTCAGTCTGGCAGAAGTTGGGTGGCCTTGGTGTGTCAGCAGCTGGGAAGGGGAGGGGAGTTTGCCTGTGCAGGTGCTGGTGCCAAGTAGCTGGGAGCTATTCCTGCATCACTACAAGCTTTTCCAAGCCCCTTGTTTTCCTCAGCTAGTGTGCAAGTGCAGTTTTCAATTGCACTGGGATTAATCAGATGGGAACTGCACCCATTCTGCTGCTGCTGCTGCCTCTCCCCACTGCCCCACTTTCAAGCCAGTAGGGAGCTGCACCAGAGTTTGGCAGCTGGAAACTGCATCCGCACTATATGTGTTTCTGCCTGTGCTCCCTGCCCGGCTGCAGTGCAAGCACACCTGGAAGCTGCCCAGCCCTGGGTCATTTCCCCACCAGTTAGAAGCTGTGCCTGTGCTACAGCTGGGAAGTCAGGGACAGAGAGAAGCAGTGGCAGTGCAGGCGCAGCTGTCAGCTGTGTGTTCCCAGCGCTGCTCTTTGCTGCCCAGCATCAGCAGAGGCAAAACCTTCTGGGTCCCTGGGACAAATCCAGCTCCTCCAAGTTGGATCCTGCCCCTAGGCAGTATGTTGCCAACCCTTACCATTACAGATTATTCTAACCTGAAGTGGGAAATGTTTATTAAATGTATCCCCATCTAAAAGTTAGAGAATGAGTAGCTAAAAAAAAAAAAAAAAAGAAGCTGGAAAGAAGTTTTGTATAATCCATAAGATCACCCTCTTTGTGCTTTCATAATTAATGGTCTTTCAGGGCTTTCTCATTACAGGAAGAAGTATGATTATCCTTTTCCAGAGGTTATCCACTGATCATCTTGTCAGGACAGTCCTCCTTCAGAACAAGTGCACTAAACTCAGCTTCTCTGCTCAACTTCACCTAAAACCATGACGTTTTCTTGCAGTTAGATCTTAAGTACCTTTTTCGATTTTCGTTGCTCTATTCAGGTCTGTTGCTTTAAACAAGTGAACATTAGCAAAATTACCAATGAACAATACTTGACAAGATGTTCAGTACCCTTGTTCATTCAGATACCAGTTTTATCACATCTTTCATATAGACTAGTATTTTAAAGCCACTTAACTATTTTTAGGAAGCGGTACTTACAAGATTATCCTCTTCAGTGGCACCAGAATCAAATCTTGATTTCAGGTTTACCTCTGATGTTTTACTTCACCATCTATACAGAAACGCAGAGGAGAACAAAAGGGTAGTTTCCAACCCCAGTTAGATATTTAAATCCTTTCAGCCAAGTTCTGTTTTTAGAAAAACAATTCCTTGTTTTTTAATGTCATTTCTTATAACCTTACTTACTTGCTAAACGGACATCAGTGTGTATGCTGGACTCTAAGTAAGGCAGGCAAAACCAAGATTTTTCATGCCCATTTTCTTCCTCTGCTTGCAGGGAGCCCAATCTTCTTTAGTTTTTTTTCTTGTTTTTTCAGTAGCAGCTGGGCTGGCAAGGCTTTTGTATGGAGTGCAAAAAGTCAGGGGAACTTTCTTTGCAGTAACCACAGCCTGAAACAGCTGTGTGTAAGGAGCCCTGTCCTTTGTATAATCATTTCATCTTCTTTCATTTGTCAGTACTTGGAACCTTTTTGCTGCTGCTTCCCATCTATAGGATTCCCCTTCCTCAACCATATTATCTCTGCCTCTCAAAGCAAAAAAAAAAGTACCTATTTATGTTCCTCTCATACATAAACTGTCTACAGAAGAGCAAGAATCTGCTCTTAGTCAGTCCCCAGTCTCCTCCATCTTTTCACTGAAGTCGGTGGAAAACACCAATTGATCCAGTTGATATGAGCAGCAAAACAGGACTTTTTTTGTGATGCACTTATGTCCTGGGTCAACTTCGTGGCAGCCGCATACATAACATCCTTTATGCCATGATCACTTGTTTGAGGGAAACACTGTGTTAGATTTTATTCTTCTAGAAGGTACACACTCCTCATACAAATGTTTATGCAAGTAGAATGTAGATGCATCAGTCTGTTTTGTCACTGCTTCTTTCTTTCATCCTGCTAAACATTATAGATACAAATGAGTTCTCTGACTAATGTTTTCTACACTAAATTAGTAAATGTAGATAAACCATGCTGTGAATTAAGGATCAGGACTTTTCCCCGCATAGTTTAATGAATGCTGTTACTTCTTGGTTAGTTTAAAATACTAATTGGGTCAGATGGATGTGCATGTAGTGCAAAATGATAGTTGTCTTGAGTTCAGTTTTAACCATTGTTCTGTGTATTAAATCCACTTTGAATCCAAATGTTTGTTACAAGAAAGTCTGTATACTTTTTAATATGCAGTATGCCATAAATTACTAGCTGTCTTTTTCCAGTACTTCTTCCAGTCCCCATGGTCACCTGCCCTCTTGTTCTCTCTATTACATAATTTATCTGGAAATGTAGAAAGAAAGAGGCAGAAAGCATTCTTTCCTCATGTGTCTCATAACATGGATCTTATCTGCTTCCTGTTAAGGAGAGCTCAATATTTGAATGGTGTAGAAGCTGAAGGGTAAAATTGGGAAAATGTATGGCCTTTGGCAGATGTCTATTTAAAGGTGCAAAAGCATCTGATGTACAGTCACAATAGTTGTACCTCCTGCCATCCCACATGTACACGGCAAGAGGCGTGACTGGGATCAGATCCTAATTGGACCCTGTTGCCAGAGCAGGGGAAACCTGGGAACATGATTGGGCTCCCTCCACACTGGCAAGTAGCAAGCCAGGGACCCAGGGCTCAGAGGGCCAGTCGGCTGATTGGTGCTTCCTAGGCCCTGTTTGATTCGGATTCTGCCCAAATCAGGGACAGCGATTCAATTAGTTGATTCGGATCACTGTCCCTGATTCGATTCGGCCAAATCAGAATCTGAAGATTCAGTGCTGATTCAGACATAGACACAGCTTTAAAAAAATTTTCTACATACCTCGAGGTACCAGCACAACTCGTGATCACTGTGATGCTGGGGTGGATGGAGCGTCCCACAGAAGTGTGAGGGAGACCTCCATGTGCTCAGCAGCAAAACTGAAAGTAGATCAGAAGCACTTCTGGGCCACTTACAGGTCCACCGGGGAGTGTGGGGGGGTGCCCCCACCCCCAGCTTGGTGATCGGCTGTGGGGGGACCCTGGGTGCCCCCCCGTGCACTCCCCCACAGACCTGGAAGTGGACCAGAAGCACTTCCAGGTCTGCTGCTGAGCATGCTGGGGAGCCCTCTGTGCTTCTGTGGGACACTCCATGGACCCTAGCATCACAGCATTCATGAGCCACCTGTCACCTAGAGGTATGTAGAAAAAACATTTAAAGCTGGATAGATGAAAGAGTCCTCTGCTTTGATTCGGAGATTTGGCCACCGAATCGGGCCGAACTGCCGAATCAAATCAGGGACTGAAGCTTTGCACAGCCCTAGTGCGTCCAGCAATAGGAGCGCATTGGAAAGAATATTGGAGGCTATAAGTAAGAAAAGAATAGTGGAAAAAACCCTAGTCGTACCCGCTTTGCTCTTCCTTTCAGCATCTACTCTGCCACTATGTGACGCAGGATCCTGGGCAAGTTGGACCTATGGCTTAACCCAGTAAATGGCAGTTCTTAAACAAATGTAAAAAGAGCATTTTCAAATGGGAAAAATAGTCAAGGAAGCGTGTTGCTTTTAGGTATATCATGTATTTAATTTTGATTAGATTATTTTATTTAATGTTATATGAGAAACTATTTCTAATTCATGAACTAATTCATTCATGAATTTTACACTTCAAGTTTAAAGGTATAGGAAAAGTTCGAATTTTTTTTTTTTTTTTTTAAGTCAGCATTGATCACATGGTTGTAGATATTGTTCTGATAGAAACATGTATTATTTGTTTGATATAACTGGGAGTTGTTCATCTTGCATATGGTTCTGTATGATCAAAACTTTTTTTTGTGTATATATAAAGCGTATTGGACTTCTAGTTTAGAAGGCCTTTTCATTAGCAATCAACCTTATTCTGAGCAAGGAATATTTTTACAAACCAAAGCTAGCAAATACAAGAAAAAATAACCTTGAGCTAATAATACATCTTTAATTTTGTTACCACTAGGTATTTTCACAGCGTGCAAACCGTGAGAGGATTTTTTTTTTTTACTGTTGTGAGTGATGCTTCATCAGTAGGTGTCATTAATGGATGGTAGCACTGGCAAGGGAGCGGCCATACATTCATATAAATTAATTTTCCAGAGTTGGTGGGACTTGCTTAAATATGTAAGAACAGAATCCAAAATAGTGCCTGATAGTAGGCTTTTTCTCTGAATTTTCCTGTTTTTACAACATGTTAAACACTAAACCTCCTGAAACATCTAAAGCTATACGTATTTGATTTGCCATCCTGTGCCATCTTACCTCACTTATGATGCAGGCACTAGTTCAACAGAGTATTTGCAAAGTAATTCTGTAAGTCTTCCAGCATTCTCAAAATTGTCCTTGAAGAAAATATAACTTATGTTGAAACGCCTCACAACACTTTAAATGAGTAATTCTAATAGAAGTTTGAGGTTTTTGTGTGTGTTGAGTAAGATTATATGCTGTTTAAGGTGTGATTGACAGCTAAGGTCAGTGTGCATATATGGTTTTGTCTTTGGGCACAATTTGATTCTTCCCTAGCTAGTCTTTAATGGAGCTCTTGATTATATGGCACATTACTTTTAGGCAGTGGATCTTTTTTCCAGTATTCTCATTTCTAATATGAAATCTGAATATACCAAAAAAAATAAATGTAGCTCTATAAGGTTTGCCTCCCCTTAAATATCCATGGAGAAGAAAATAATAATTTGAATGCTCTGGCATCTTCTGAAACATTTTGTCACTATTCGTGCAATCTGGGGTTGATTTATGCTGCCACCTTGATATGTAATGCTGAACAATTAGCATTACTTCAACATCTAGTTCTACTACCCTAGTACTTTAATGTACTTATGTTTGGTTTGCTGCTTCAATGAGGATGCATAAAACTGAACAATTGAGAAACTTTGTTTCAGCATTTGTTTCCACTTCTGGTTTCTGAATTTGAATGCTGCTAACCCTGTCAACATTTAGGTAGGCAATCAACTTTAAATGATTTGGCTTGGGCCAAGTTAAAAGTTTTCAAAATATTCACCTAGTACAGTTGCACTGCCTCTGTAGATAAGCCCATATGTCTTATCTCATAACAGCAATTTTTTTTATCAGTATGATATTGTTTTACTTACTGATTCCATTCAGTTGAAACGCCTACTTCAAGTATGTCTGCTCCAGTAGCATATTGATCTAAGCTAGAATTGTCTGCTTATGACTATTCCTAACCTTACCATATTTTGCTATTCCAATTATTGTGTATGCATTTAAAATAAATATGTCCTCTTGTAGGGTACCTGTGCATGTTAATGCTGTAGAACAATAATTTTCAGTAAAAGGACTTGAGAACCCGTCTACAGTTAAATCTGTTGCCACCAAAGGCCTCTTCAACACTGATACCACCCAAAGATGAAATTGCCTAGTAATTAGGCAGTTTGGGGAGGAGGCATGGGTGAGCTCTGTTCCCTTGAGTATGCTTACAGCATTCCTTTTTCAGTTGCCTGTTGCTGAGAGTAATATTTTATTGAATGTATCTATTCAGCTATTTCTTTTCTCAGTATGAACTCCTGGAAACTACAGGAATTCTAACTACTGTCAGCATTATCAAGATTTTTTTGCACTCTGCATTAGGTACAAGTTATAAAGAGTTGTAGGATTAGAGACCCCTGCTGCTTTGGAGAAACTGCTGTCACCATGTAGTCAGAAAATGAGTCACTTTGTGGAGCCATGCTGCTAGTTTAATAAAAAAAAATCTATGAAACCACTATTTTTATTAATGTTTAAACAATTTTGATATGAAAAAGTACATGGTGGCTTTCATATAGTCTTTATACCAAGGAATGGCTTTTCCAGCACATTCTTCAAGTCCTTTGGCAACCAGCTAGTGATGACAGGAGGAGGATTGTGAGATCTGGAAGCTCCTAATCATAAATTGGCATGAAGGCAGGAGTTGCAAGGAAGTCATCTTGCACTTGGAACCACAAGTGAAATTCGGCAGCTGTAACTGTGATTGAGCAGCCCTCTTTAGGATTCTCTGCTCAAGCCACATGGGAAGGAGGCTAGAAAAGGTGTCTTAAACGTAGTCTGGCTAGCTTTTTTCTGACTGGATAACCACATCTAGGAAATCCCAGATGACCTCGGGGATGCCATGATCATAACAATCTTCAAGAAAGGAGATGAGTCCAACTTTGGAAATTACAGAGGAATCGTCGCTGTCAAACAGGAAAGATCTTTGTGAGAACCTTCTTGAACTATCTCTAGACTCCCAAAGCAAGCTTTATTCTCCCAGCTCAGTCGAAGTGTACACTTAAGAGGAGAACAGAGAAAATGCTTCAGAGATATCCCCAAGGCCAACTTCACAGAATGCAGCATTGATATCAACTCATGGAATACTGTCACCCAGGACCACTCCAAATGGAGGAAGGGTCTGCTACTAGGATCTCAGAACAGGAGACAGAAAAATGGGAATGGCAGAAACAGCATCTCAGACCAAACCAAGAACCCAGAGCCACCCACCCTGAATGGAAACGTGTGTCCAAGCTTCAGCAGAGTCTGTCAGTTCTGGATAAGCCTTGTCGGCCATCTTTAGGCTGCCAGATAAGAGTCATGGAAGACGAGCATCCCTGACTGCAAGGGATTGCTAGTAATGCCAAGGTTTCTAGTCCACTATATCCATTATTCTTTCATTTCTTTGGAGTCAGTGTGCTGTTCATGCTTTTAATGGAGGTTAACGTTAAATAAGTTGGTCAACCATATCTAGATGTGTACATACTATGCATGCATTGGTGCTCTCAGACAGGCCATAGTTCTCTGCATGAGTTGTCTCCTCCTGTGCACTGGAAGCAGCATAGCTGTGTCCACATGGCACTGTCACCGTCACTCAGCTGTACTAGTTAGCCCTGTGCCACAAAAATATGGCGCAGTGCTTCCAGGTCAGGAAGCAGCCCATGCACAGCAATATGTGCTTGAAGATGCCACTAACTGACCCAGTAAGCTTGCTGTCAAAATAGAACTTCAGGATGTCTGATTCCAACATCAAATTTGCTTTGCCGAAGTCCTACGGTAGCTGTAGCTGACATACCATGGTACAGAGATCCTACCAAAAACAAATTGGAGACGGTGACCTTCATATTGAAATGATGAACGAGGATGCATCTAAAAAAATTGAAGACTTCAAAATCTAAGTCTGTTCTTTTATTACATATGGTTCCATTTTAAAAAAATGATAGCTACAGCCAGGTGTACAATTGGCAGTTCTGTACAAACTGTCCTACGTTGTTTATAACAGTGTGCTTGTTCTGACCTGCAATACTCAATCACTGAGCCTCTGAAACAGTGCTCCGTTGTCACTTCTGTAATCAGAGTTCTGATTTTAGCATATTCATTACAGATGATGGGTTAATCACTGTCAAAATGTAAAAGTCATTCTGCCCTCATACCCTACTTGCATAGTTCATGTCCTGCTCTTGTAAGAGTTACTTTAACAAAAGAGATTTTATCTATCTATAGTACAGTGATACTAGCTAACATATATATTTGTTCTCACCCACAAACTGCAGTTAAAATAATACAGTGGTAGAATAAGAATCAGCGGCATATTTTTGTGGTGCTGAACATGAAGATTTGTTTTTGGAAATCCAGTCTCTGGCTTAGGCACACCTATTTATTTCTATGTGCAGTTTTCAATGTTCAGTGCTGAGATTTGTTTACTTTCTGGCTAAACAGTAGTTTTCCAGTTAATTTTGAATTGGAAAATCTGATTACTATGTTAATGGTGGAAGATTTGTGTAAGGATATCTGCTAATATGAGATGGATTAAGTCTGGAAAATTTTCAGAAAAACTGAGATTGAAGAGCCAAACTCTGTCTTTAGAAGCAGGCAAACTCCTTTGAAAGCCAGTAGGCCAGTGCTTCGCAAACTTTTTTCCTCAGCATGGCCACATTTATGGCCCAATTTCATGAGCATGACCCCGTTTCCTCAGCGTGGCCCTGTCTTAATGCATAGCCCCCCACCCCCACGACCCCATCTGCTGATGTTGCAAACTTATTTGGGGTTGCAACCCACAATTTGGGAACCACTGCAGAAGGGCTTGTACTTGTGCATCTATATAGTAAAGTAATGGCAAGGAAGAATGTGTGTGTCCTGGTAAAGTAAAAGCAAGTAAGGATATTAATAAAACCATTTGTAGATACAGGCAGTCCTCAGACTTACGACACAATTGGTTCCTGAAAACCGTGTCTTAAGTCAATGTTGTAATGCGGCACCAATTTGCTCATAAGAAACAACGTTATAAATAGGGGATTGGTTCCTGAACCAACGGCTGATGCCGTTTTCACTAAAAATACCCCAGAATTTTGTACTCGATCAATTATAGATGAGTAATACAGCTACATGAATGTATTTATATTGTAAATAGTAATCCATATTAATTTGGAAGGTCTTCTTTGAGGTGACTTTGCAGGACTTTTTGAAAGGCTCTTGGTTAGACTTTTTGAAGTGTTCTTGGCTGGAGTCTTTTCAGGAGTCTTGGCTGCAGGTTTTTGTGGAGTCTTGTCTGCTTTCTTAAAGAAAGTGTCCAAGGAAGTTTGAACAGAGGTTCTCCAGGGAGATGAGTGATGTAGCAAACTTGTTCTCTGGCATGGCGTCGCATCAGATCAAGAGCGGTAAAGTTTGAAACTGACATCATAAAGTTGAAACGGTGTTAATTTATAAAGGTTGTAAGTGCAAAACATAACTCAAAATGTTGTAAGTCAAGGACTGCCTGTATTGCTTTCCTATTTATACAGTCCACCTCGGTTTGCAGGTCCTCAGTGTAGCTTTTTTATGCATTAATCTTTCCTTTTTATATATCTACTAGCAAATTACCCATCAAGAATGATGGGCAGGGACAGAGACCTGTGTCTGTGCCCCC
>NW_017728886.1:163364746-163368862 GCF_001723895.1 Crocodylus porosus | reverse complement strand
TGCTTCAGGCCAGGGTTGGTCTCCCCCACCACTTCAAGCCAGGCTGGGACTGCACCTGCTTTCCCCCTCCCCCCTGCTGCTTCCAGACCGGGCCACTCCTGTTCTCCCCCTCCCCGCTTCAGGCTGGAGCTGGGGCCTTGCCCCTCTCCCCCGTTGCCACTGTCGCCTCAGGCCAGTTCTGCTGGCCTTGCCCCCCACTCTGTTGCCGCCGTCAAGATGGCATGGCCACCAGCTCCTGCCTGAATGCTTGCACTGTGATTGGTTGTCTTTAGACAGCCAATCGGAGTGTGAATAAAGTGTTATGGACAGACAGACTCCGGCTTTTATAATATTAGAATACACGTACCCCCTGCAATTTTCTCTCATTTTGGTTTTCTTTTCTACTTTTAAAAATTGAATTTTAAATCATTTGAAGTAGTAAAGGTATCCTTCAGCAGTTCAGATACTTTTTTGTTTGTTTGTTTTGGGTCACCTTTTGGTGCATATTTTGATCTGCATTACAGATCTGTCAGATTGACTGCATGTTGCTCCTTGATGGACTTGTATATTAGTACTATTAATAACATATATAACACTTGGAGTTTTACATGTTGAAGCTAGCTTTTCAAAGTTATTCTATTGTCACTGTACCCATGTGAGTAGGATGCATATTCCTTTTTCCAAAATTAAAAAGGGAGCAACTTGGTAGAGTCTGGACCTTATGAATAGTCCTTTAAAGTTACTTTTTTGGAATGTTTCCAAGACTTTCCAAGTGGGCTTTGGACCAACCTACCTGTATGCAAGGCAACAAAGCATTGGTGGCTCAGGTGGTGTATAAACCTGCTTGTTTTTTAAAATATAAATATCCCAACTCAGCCTTTTGCTCAGATTATTAGGTATGAATCGAGGAGAACTTTGATGTCTGTCAGGGCAAAGTCCAGAGGCATGTCTTTATAGAAAAGTAGTTGCATGTAGTTGTACTTGTGTAGTTGCATGTACATATGTAGAATAATGTGTATTTTAGAATTGGACAACTTTTTTTGCAGCATTTGCTATTTTATATGAGTAAAGCTACTTGTGAATAATGGTGTTTAAATGATAGTTTACTTAGATACCAGGTATATAAAAGGAAATGTGATTCTTTCAAATGCACATTTGTTTTTTGATTTCTTAATAGAATATCTGAATAAACTCTAATGCTGTTAAAAGTTTTCGAGGCTAAACTACCAATTTCTAAGTGTTGGCAGCTTCGCTACAGAATTAACAAATACCCGGGAGGGTTGAATTGAAAGAGCATATGAAGATTAGTAGGAAAAATATACTGTAATGCCTACCAGCCAAACCCTCTGTTTAGAAGTACAGATTGCAAACACCCACTTCTGGTTCAGTTGTGATAAATGGTTCCTTAAGGAAGCAGGCTTGAAGGCTGATTGGGGAAAGGGAGGAGAGACCCGAGTCATGATCTCTTTTGCACTGGGCAGCAGAGATTTCGGAGAGTTGCTGGCGGGGGGAGCAGTCCACTCTGGGATGCTGGAAGACTTAGCAAAACACTATTACCCTGTGTGTAACATTCTACATGTTGAAATTAAAATGCAATACAAACAAGCTGCAAAGATATTCTACATTTTAATGAGTACCATCTTTGTATCTTAATCACCATTTCTGCAGCTCATCATAGAGCGATAAACTACTTGAACCTGGGTCATGTTGCAATTCATGGATCCATTACCAAGTTGATCATATTTTAATTATAGTATCTGACAGGGGCCACAGTATATGCTGCCTGTAGCCAAGATTTCTCACCTTAAGAGGAAGAAAAAAGGATCTAATTAATATAAAGGTCCTGTATAGGATGCAAAAAAGGCTTTGTTCATGGTTAATCCTTGGGGCCACACCCCACACAGGCTGTACCATGCAAACATTCTCCTATACTCATCCATGCAACCCACCCACCTTGCAACATATGCCCTCCTCATTGGCATCCTGCCCTCCCACTGCTACCGTGTGCAGTGAGCTCCCCATTATTCCTCTCTTCCCACTCCCCAGCTCTGTGACATACTCTCCCATCACTTCAGGTGAAGCCAGGAAGCAGCAGCCAGAGGAGGGTAGGTGAATATCTAAGTGCAGCTCCAGCTGTAACTCAGAACAATGTCTGCAAAGCATTGAGTTACATTACCCCAGACCAAACAGAAGTTCACTCTTGGTTCCAGGGTAGAGGGGAATGCAGCTGGGAACTGGGAGCCTGCTACTGGGTTCCCGCAGCAACGGCCAGGCTCTCTGCCAGCACTCACGGTTTTCAGAATGGGGGGGGGGGAAAGGCAGCAGAGGGAGCTCATTCTTGGGGCTCCCCAGGTGGTGCTGAAGGGTGCAGTGAATTGGAGCTCCCTCACTTTGGGGAGGGCTCCCTGCCCGATGCCCACTCTCTATTTACTGTAAAAAATAAATAAAAATTAAAAAAAGAAGTAACATTAATGATTATTAATTGTATTAAATATGCAGTGCATCCTGCCATATACCCCCTCCGCCCCAGTTTTGTTTTTGTTGCGTGCTGGCACTCCGGCACCTTACAAGGTAGACATTGTGGTTGTTTCAGCACTCCGGTCAAAAAACGTTGCCTACCCCTGGTCTAAGGACCTAGGCAGACAAGGTTTGTTGGGTAGATGTGATATCTTTTATTAGACCAACTAAATAGTTGGGAAAATTGTTCTTTGCAAGCTTTCAGGCACAAACACCCTTCTTCAGGCAGAGGGAGAGTCTACTGGTGTTTGTGTGCCCTCTAGAGTGGAATAAAAATATGCAAAATGCAGGTCTATGAAAATGCAAATATGTGGCAATGAAGATCAGAGGGGATGGGAGACAATAGGTGCAAGACAAGTTTGTGGGAGAAGGGAGTGTTGACTTGGTGATAGAATGTAGCTGGTAAAAATGTAGAGCGGTTACCTGGGGTTATCAGATGGCAGGCAGGTTGTAATGTTCCATAAATCCAATGTCTACATTTAGTCTATAATATTTTGTATCCAGTAGATTTATGAAGTGACGTTTATAGGCTTGTCTACGAAAGGTGTTTTGTAAATTCCCTTTGAGGATTAGAACTGAGAGATGGGAAAGAGAGTGGTTGCCTTGTGATAAGTGTGCACCCACAGGTAATTGAGTATTTTTGTCTTTCATGGATTTTCAGTATGCGTTCATTTTGGTATGCAGTTATTGTTTGGTTTGTCCTACATATTTTCCATCAGGGTATTTTAGTACATTGGATGAGATGTATTCCATTTCTGGAGGTTCAAGTATAAGATCCAGGAGTGGTGAAGGTACTGTTATGGGGTGTAGTTATTGTGAGAGTGCTGGAGATGTGTTGGCAGGTTTCTAAATTTCTTGTCCCACCATGGTCTGGATCCATTCGGTGTGCTTTAAGCCATAGGAAGCTTGCTTCTGGTGATGAGATTGGTGAGGTTCAGTGCCTGTTTAAAGACTAGCGTGGGTGGTTCTGAGAAGATCTCTTTAAGAATTGGGTTGTCTTCTAGTATGGCTTGCAATTGTTTGAGGATTTTCCATATAAGTTCCAGGGAAGGATGGTATGCCATAAATAGTAGTGTGCAATTTATGGGGATTTTCTTTTTGTACTGCAGCAATTATTCACATGGTATCCAGGTCCCTCTTTCAAAAATGCACTCCTTATTGAGTGAAAGCCCTTTTGAGGTTGGGGAGGTGATGATTGCGGGTGTTCTTGGTGCAAATCTGGTAGTATCAGAGGGCTTGGCTGAATATTACAGCTTTCTTGGTGTTGTTTAAGGTGTTGCTGGTTCTGTGTAGATATGTATATTGGTCCATGGGTTTCTTTTATGGTGGTTTGTATTTTACCATTCTGGATATTAATCATAATGGCTAAAAAGGAAATGTTGGTGCTGGAGAATTCAAGAGAGTCTGATGGAAGGGCGATGATTATTGAATTTTGTGATGGAAATCAATTGGAGATTGCAGTAAAGAAATTCTTCCTTATGTCCAGCCTGAAACGGTCTTGCAGAAGTTTGTGACTGTTGGACCTCATCATCCCTTGAGGCGCTCTGGTGAACAAACATTCCCCCAGATCCTGGTGGTCACCCCGATAAACTTATAGGTGGCCATCAGATCACCCCTGAG
>NW_017728886.1:163339270-163364646 GCF_001723895.1 Crocodylus porosus | reverse complement strand
TGAAGGTGATCAGCTCGTGGTCACTGTCACCCAGCTTCCCATCGATCACTAGGTCGCCAATTAGGTCGTCCCCCGTAGCCAGTACCAGGTCGAGCAGTGCTTTGCCTCGTTGGCCCATAGACTTCTTGAGTTAAGGTTTCACTTCAAGACTGGCTGTTGACCAAGGCTAAAGAGCCCAGGCTAGCCCATCATGGGGTGGACTTCAGTTAGTTGAAAAAGCCATGCAGGAAATCCAAAACACGTATACTATTCTATTTGGTGACCACCACTTTTGAACCTCTGCTTGCTTTTCTCAAAGATGCAGTGAAGTCTTTGGTGCCAAGCTCCGTTGAAATTGGCCTTTCCTGACATATGTTAGAGAAGAGAAACGTAGCAAGCACAGGAGGAGAACGGAGAGAACTGACTGCTATGTGCATGCTCAGGTTAATGCTCTGAGAGCTTTGACAGGCTGAAAATCTGTACTTTATTGTAAAGTATCTCAGATAAACCTAGAGCTCAAATTAATTTGGTAAAGTTATTCTGAGGATTGTTGAGACGCTGTTTTCTCCAGAAAACAGATAGTATTTCAGAGGGTTGCCTTGTTCATCAAAAAGACTGAAGTGAATGAATAGTTTTAACAGTAATTAAACAGTTAGCATCTCATCTTGTTTACTGTGTCCTGATTCAACAGAGATGATGTTTTATATCAGGGCTGTCAAACTTGTCTGGCCATATGGGATAGATGGGTGGTATGGGGCTAGCCTCCGGGGCTGGTTCAGGCCCACAGGGTCACTCCCTTCCCCCTGCCTTCTAGATCCAGGGCCCGTTCAGATTGGCCCAAGATCCATGTGGCACCTTGTGCCTGCCCTGGAAAATACTGATCTCACCCATTTTCAAACTCCAGCTTTAACTCTATTGGTTCCATACCAAGGTGAAAAGACTGGAAAGTGCCAAGGGAATGCCAAAAATTGGTTTTTAAGTGTTTTCTGTTGCACATGCTTGTGCACGTGCTGCTTGTTATAAAGAACTGTATTATAACATAATTCTGACAGGATCACTAGTAGTCTCTCTTTTTTTTTTTCCTTTTGGTGCAGCACCTAGCCCATGGCTGAGTACAAACCACAGCACAAATAGCAATAGCAATAACCCATTGTGAATTCTGTAAAGAATAAATACTTTCTCAGGTTCTCCTGCAGATCACTGGATTTTGTACAACATTTAAATATTGTCATTGCCTGTATTGCCTGTTAAACAACTAGACAAAAACATTGGTGTTTATAGGTGTATAAAAATAGAGTGAAATAAATTTCAAAGATTGAATTGTGGGGTGAGAGCTGGTTCTCTGTGACTTTTGAAGAATTAGGATTTTTGTTGATGTAGTTCAATCATAGTGGGTATCATGAGGCTTGTAGAAGTTTTAATAGGATTTGGTTTTTTGTTCTTGATAAATAGTAGGAGGATTTTTTTAATATTTGGAAGCAGGTTGGTGTTTTCAAGCTAACAATTTCTGCCAGATTTCTAAAGATAGATAAAATTGGTTCTAGGTCTCCTTTTTCAGTTGGAGTATTACAGAATATAGCCTGCCTCCAGGCATAAAGCATCAGGTTTTTTTTCCTTCCATTTTTATCCAATTAGTTGCATCCTGTGTACACGAAGTTTGTAAGCTGTTAGAGGTAGAAACCATCTATCTGTTCAATGCCCCTTGACTAGAATTCCTTGACTCTATCATAATTTTCATTAACAGCAATAACGAGATGTCAAAATAACAAAGGAAGCTGAAGAAAAATAGACATTATGTGACTCTTCCTACAATTGATTCACTTGTACAGCTTCTAGGTATACAACTTGTCAATACAGTTGTATTCATTTTGAAAGTGAACAATTGCCTTTGGATTGTATAATTAGAATATGCTTCAGCGTTTGAATTGCATATCTTTATGGTAAGTGTCCTTCACATTCAGGTCTGTATAGAAGATTTTTTTTGTATAGGACAAAACTTTTTTTTTCTGGTCCAAATAAGGACCACATGGTTGTGGCTGTTTGTTGCAAGCTCTGCAGCATTGAAAACAGCCTCACCCTAGCTAGGAAAGAACTGTCTAGATGCCAAGATATGTTCTTCAGGCACTGGGTGAAGGGAGGTGAGAGAGGACTGCTGATATTTGTGGTTATTTATTTTGTCAGCTTTTGTCCTTTCTTCTAGTCCACAGCATGCTTCATTTGAAGCTTCTTCAAGTGTGGTCAAGACAGGATGGATTTGAAGTCTCGGGAGATGCCAAGCTTCTTCGTTAGGAATAGTGACTTGCTCTTCACTTTTGCTTCATTCTCAATTTTTGTCTTAGCTTGTTTGTTGAATAATAAAATTTGCCATCTCCTCGTTTTGGTTCATATGCGGAGCTCCCCAGCCAGTCTTCCAAATAAAAACAAGAAACAGACAAACAAATCTGCTAATGAAGCTTGGGCTCTGGCCGCAGCACAGTGTGGCCCCTTCCTGGGCCATAGTTTGTGTTATGCCTTCAGACCGCTTCAAAGTTTCGCCCCCCCCGTGCTCTCTCCTTTGGAACTTCAAACTTGTAATGGGACACTCCCGCATGATCTAAACCTCCAAAGCTGAGCTGCTTCAGCAAGGCTGACTGCTCCCTTAAAGGGCCAACCTGCTCTGTTACTTACTATATGCTTTTTAACTTGAAGCTGAGAAAATGAGTTCTGCTCAGGATATCCTTGCTGGAGTAAAGAATCAGTCATTTATCCTTGGCTGTCGCTTGATTCTACTAATGACAGAAAATGTAACATTTCCCAGGAGTCCTTGCATAAAATCTGCAACACAGTTCCAAAAAAAAAAAAAAAGGGATAATAGCCTGTGTCACAGGAGATTTATGAATGCTCAACAATGTAGGTGTCCAAATGTCCCTGCTTCTGTTCTGCTTATAAGATGGCTCGGATAACAGGACTTGTCTGATCCCAGATACAAAAGTGATATGCTATGAATCTTTCTGAGGGCATATGAAAGAAGTGTGTGTTTTAAAGATTGTGTTCCATACACTAAAATAATTGGAAAAAGCTGTTAAGTAAAATGCACATAAGCTATCTTTGGACTATTGTACTGAAGCTGGCGCTGAATTTTTAAAATAAAGCTCCATTGTTCAAATGTCATTCTACAAAAGCCTGTTTCCTGGAGGTTACGTTAAAGTCTGTATATGTGGAGGTTTTTCTGTGTCTCAGGTTTCTGGGTAAATGTATATAATATATGTTAGAATTAGCCTGTTATAACTTACCCTTTCTCTTCTGAGTGACTTCAGAAGAAGTAGTCTATGTATTATTTCAGTAACTCTTGATAAGAGGGTTTTTTTTCTTTTTAGCACTAACTATGAAGAAACACTTACCCTGATTCAAATTAGAAATTTATATAAACAGCTGTGTATTCTTCCCTACCATATCTGCTGATGCACTTCAATACTGATTTACAATATACTGTCTTCACTACTGCTCAGACTCCCTAGAATAGATTCTGAATCATAAAAAATAGGTACAAATTACAGCAACCCTGTCCATGACATAGACTCTCCCTCTCCCTCTCCCTGTCTCTCAATAGCAGTCCGGCAATGCCCATCTCTAACGACTTTATTTTGTATTTGATGTGTTAGTGGTATATTTATTTGGTATTTCTGAGTCAGAGTTCCTGAGTGTGGCATAGATTTGCTTTTTTTCATAATAGGCCTGCAATGGGCAAGAACATCCTAGAAGGTAAAATCTCCATTAACTTTTCAAACAGTGGTATGCAACCTTTTTGGTAGATGTTCCAGAAGTTAAGCCCCAGCTTTTCCTAAGTGCCACTCTGGTCAGTTTGCACCCCGAAGTGATGGAATGGAGGCTCACTTGCTCTGTTATTGGAGGGTTGTCTTAAATTTGTCCTCCCCACCACTGCAACAGGGAAAGTACTAGTGGGGTTGAGGGTAGGTGAGGGACAGATTGGGGGGTGGGGATAAGCTGGGGGAGGAGGATGAGACGAGCAGCCTGACTCCTGCCCCCTGCCCCTCCCCATGCCTTGCCCCCTGCTCACATACCTCAGCAGTTTCCTGTGCCACCTGTGGCGCACATGTTGTGCATTGGCCATCCCTGTTTTAGAGTACTTATCGTTCTCTCAGCTTAGTAAAATTTATTATCATAGCTTTATTCTAGAAAGTTTTAACTATATTTATAATTTTATAGTTTTAAGTTAAACTGATTGAATTGTTGACTGTGTCAAAACTGGTGAAAAGAGGAAGCTGTTAATAATTTTGAAAAATCAGGTCTTGGGCATCTCAAACATCCAATAGATATATTTGACCTTACTCTTTCTTGGATTCCCATATAATGGGATTAATACCATTTCATCATGCAAGTGTTTTGTGAAAATAAATTAATCAATTATTTAATCATTAATAAATTGAGGTTTGTGGAGCACTTGGATTTATAGGGAGGATCCATAAGAAATTGATATAAGAGTAAAATTTCAAATATGTCCAGTAAATATTTCCTCAGACTTTGCAGTGAGAATAAAACAAAATATTAAATAGTTGCTCATTTGAGTACCATCAATTTGCTTTTGAGTCAATAATATGATGCTGTTGCAAGGTTCAGTTTACGATCCACTGCATGGTTCCTACATCCTTTTCTGTAATACTGCTGTATGGTCAGTTATTACCCATTTTTTTTCTTGCATTTGGTATTGCTTCTCTAAATATAATACCTTCTGTGTCTTTTGTTAAACTAAAGAAATGCGCCTTCCTCCTCCCGCAATCAAAAAAAAAAATACCAGCAGGATCAATTCAGCAAGTTCATTTTAATGCTAACCATATCATCCAAAGTGTTGGCAACACCTTCCAACATGGTGTTATTTGTTAAACTCATAATTGTACTCCCAGTCCTTCATCTAAGCGGTTAAATATATTGAATAGAACTGGCTTTTGCAAGAAAAGTCTCTTGCAAGGCCCCATGTTAAAAAGATTCTTTAATCTGAAATGTGTGTGTGGGGAGGGGGTTCCCCAGTCATTGTGCTGATTTCACCTAGACCATAGTTACTTAGGTTCTTATGCAAATTGTATAGGACAATGCCAGAAGCCTTAAAAATATCTTGTCCAGTGCTTCACAGCTGTCTATTTGGGCTGATGTAATTAGACCTCAACAAACCCACGGTGGTTCTTTCTTTTCACTGACTTGTATTTTTGGTGCTTAAACTAATTGTTTAAAAAAAACTTACCCTAGGTTTCTAAACTAGACTGGCCTATATTTTATCTGGCCTTCCTTTTTCTTCTTTAAAAGAAAGGAACTGCACTTGCCCTTTTCTAGGCATGTCAAACCTTTTCTGGCTGTGATGAGCTCTCCAAGATGATGGGTAAGAAATTAGCTTGTATCAACTTGTTCCTTCACCAAAATAGGAGAAAATGTTCTGGTGTCCTTTGCTTGTCTCCTTGTGAAAATTGTTATGCATCTGGGCACAATTAAACTTTCCTGTGAAAGGGATACTTCAGCATAATGCATATTGTCCTTTATTTACTCTTTTTTTTATTAGTAATTTTAGTGTCCTTTTTATGAGCCTTGCAATAATTCATTTTGTGCACATGCAGAAATGGGGGGAACAACAAATTCAGGTTGCATGGGCAGCCTTTAACTTTGACATTCAAGAGTTTGGTTTTGAATCTTATTAAGGGTTGTGTTGTGTTTACATTTAATTAAGCCCTGTATCTGCCCATTGGATTTTTATTCTAAAGTTGATCAGTAAAGTTGATAGAGTACCCTTGCATTTGGTAGTTATGAAACCCAGATTTCCTTTTTATTCTTGTTCCCAGAAGCTAGGTTTGCTGTAGCTATGACCCCATTCCTGAAAAGGGTAGTAACTAAGCAGTAGACCTCTTCAGTGCTCTCATCTGACCAGTGTCAAAGTAGTGGTGGGTAAAACATTTCCTCCTTGATATTTTAAAAGAGAAGAAAATGTGGAAAGTAACACTGAGCTTTCAGAGCTAGGATGTCCATATTCCTGAAGAGCTTATTACTTGATATTTATTAATTTACTCATGCAGTTATTTAGGCCTTTTTGAAACAGCGGTTAGAAAATCTGTTCTCTTACAGTAACTATATACTCATGGGAACTGATCAGAAACTATAAGTTTTACGCTTAATTGCTTTCACATGCAACTGCATTCCGTTAACAGTCAGCAATGCAAAATTAGAACTACAAGAATTTTACCATTTTAAATTATTGAAATTCATTCCCAAATTATAAAGAAATGTTTGAAAAGTGTTTTGTAGATTTCCCTTGAACCCAATGATTGTGATCTCAAAGTTAGCTGTGGTTCTGTGAAAGGTATTCTCCTACACATGTTCAAGTGTTTTTGTGCTTTACTTTTTTTCCCAGTGTTGTTCATTCTGGAGTGTGGTTTTAGTGTAGTTTCACCCATGTAGTTTCCATGATGGTATTTGGCATGCTAGGGTGAGATATGTCTGTCCCAGAATCTGGTATGTATAGAATCCATGGATTTTGATGATTTCATTGTGGGGCAGTGTTTACTGTAGTGGAACTTTGACCATGCATGGAAAGCAGTCTCCTGAAACACCTGTCTTCTGCAAAGGAGTCAGATGACTTCATACACGCATTCTTAGAAAACATTCTGGAAGGAGAGGACCCCTTTGATCCTCTTCACTGTATCATAAGATGCAGTATAGTCATCATGCAGGCTTTGTAGTGTGGGGTGAGTTACCTTTGGCATCCCTGGCCAGCTCTTGCCCTGCTGGTAAATTGGGACTGGCAGTTACTCATGGAAGTCCAGCACAAATTGTATTCTTGCCCAATTTTTCCTGACTGTTTTTTTTTTTTGTTCGATAATTTTAAAAATGAAGCATGTAAAGGTACAGAATTACTGCTAGTAACAAATATGTTTTGGCTTTGGGGGTTTTTTTGGTTTTTGAAAAAAGAACAAATGAAAGGAAGATTAAATGTATAGTTTGCTTTATAATCAGATCAAGGCTGTACCTTGCCATATAAATCAAATGGTGAAGACAGTGAGATTACAACAGCTGCTTTGCTGATTGTGATGGAAGATGCACTTGAGCCTCTTTCATTGTCTCTTGAGGCCATTAATTTGTCTTTAGGGACTTTAAAATGTTGAACTAAAAATGTCACCCAGAATTTATAGATCATTGCTTTTGAGTCAGCAAGAATGCCTTCTGTGTTCAGGAAACTGCCATTTATATAGCTTTGAAGAAACAGATGTGCCCTAATGTGGCCCTTTCTATTGGGAACTAGTAAGGTGTTGCTTTTGTTGGGGAAAGCAATTTCAGTAGATTGGTGCACATATTAGTGGCCTGTAATGGGACCATTAGGTCAGTGTGTTGGCCTTGAATGGGCTGATGTTTTTCAGCCTTGTTTCAGTCATCAGTGAAAAAGATCCACGGAAAGATGAACGGCACGTTCTATGCAGCAATAAAGCTATAGTAGAAGAGAAAGTGACCAGTTAAGTTATAAGCAGTTATTCCTAGATACAAAGAGGTTGGTTTTATCAGCTCTCTCGTACAGCAAGCTACTTCCAGTTACATTATGAGATGTCAGTAGTACATGTGTGGATGATCCTGTCCATATGCAGTGATGTATTTTGAACATGCACCTGACTTACTCTGGGTTGTAAATGGATTAAAGATTGCACTTCTAGTTTGCTATTACATACAGAGGATAGCGGTCCATCTAGTGTCACTTTTCCCTTGTGGGCAGTTGGGATTCTGTGACCTGTTAAAAGTGGGTTATTCCTCTTCATTTTGCAAGCTCAGGTCTTCTTCCTTGTTCTTAGTCTCTCACTTGCTAAATCAACTAGTGTATCTGTTCAGAGAACTTTTAGTCTTTCCTCTATTTAAAGAAGATGGCAGTTCCCTTAGGTCTGGAGCACTGATTTTTAAACTGTAGCAACAGACATTAAGGTTGGAGGTTAGGAAGAACTTTCTCATTAGGAGGGTGGTCAAGCATTGGAATGAGCTACTCGGAGAGACTGTGAAATCCTTAGAAATTTAAGAGAAGATAAGACAAACATTTGTTTAGGATGGTCTGAAAAGGGACAGTTCTGCCTAGAGCTGGTAGTTGAACTAGGTGACTTTCCAAAAGCCTTTCCAACTCTACTTTTCTGTTGTTTTATTTTTAAGGCAATGATCCTGTTTCCTACTCCAAAGGTACCCTGCTTTAAAAATCTTATTGTATTGGATTCAAGCATAGTGAAGAATAGGAGCATTTTATCTGTTTACCTAAAAATGTTTTTGCTTGTTTTTGTTTTAATTATAAGGTCTATAGGTGAGACCTAATCTGGGGACAAATTAATCTTCCATAAGAAGAGACGGACACCCCGCTTTGCATGTGCAGGTAAAGGCATGATAGGATCTAATGCGCAGTCCACACAATCGCACCTCCTGCCTTGCCATGTGTGCATAGCAGGAGGCATGATTGTGAGATCCAGCATAAGGTCCTATTGCATCCTATGCCAATATAGGGGGAGCCTGGGATTGCCATCCTGAGCTCCCTCTGCACCGGCAAATAGGGGATTCACAGTCCCGGCTGCATTCCATGCATGATAGGCAACCTGCAGCTAGAAGATCACAGCTACTGTGGTATCCCAGCCGCAGGGATGCATGGAGCCCCCCAACCCATAGCTGGGAGATTGCAGCCATGCCCTGTGCCTGCCAGGACCTAGTGTCCCACCACTGCAAGGTGCTGTGAGGGCTGAGAGTCCCTTCAGCTGTGGGATTCCCAGCCCCAGCTGTCCATGATGCACTCCTGTGTTTGGGATCTCACATATAAAATTAAAGCTGGATAGCAGCTAGCTATAAAGTTAGTACATATTTTTTAAGTCTAACTTTATAGCTTGTTGGACCTTTTTTATGGTGTGATAGGTACTGTGCACATTCGGCACTCTTGTTCTAATTGTGCAATTAACTATTAATTGTACAAGGCCTGTAACAGAGAGGGCCTGAAACTCAGAAATGTAGGTTTCCTTTTACTAGTGGGAACACTTTTCTTTTCTTTGACTGCAAAAAAAAAAAAAAAGTTGATACTTCTCTCTGCCATCCTATATTTCCCCCTCCCTTTCCTCAGTCCAAAATATATTTAACACTTACTGTAATTTAGATCATGGATTTTAATTAATGCAGCCATGGAAATATACTGGATGGAACTTCAAATGTGCCTTTTGAATTTCCTTGTTTCTAGTAATGGACTAAAGTCCCATTGTAATTATTAAAATGAAAGATGTTTTCAAATAAGTACATTTTATATATATAGTGTTATGTAAGGAATATAGTGTTATTCCTTAACAAAGCAATGTCAGATTAAACGCATGCCTCGGCTAGATCCAGACCTGGCAGTGCCAGGGCAAGCAGTGGAGGTGACAGGGCCAGTAGTTACTGAGGTTGATGGCAGTGGGGTTTGCAATGGCAGTCTTGGGTGTATGGCAGAGACTTCACTTGCCCCCTGCCAACAGGGCCCTATAGTCCTGAATTCTGCAGCAGGTCCCACCCCAAAATTACCTGGACAGCCAAGAGCCTCACAATCTGAAGGGAACAGTAGCTTCATGGTCCACATGTTTGATTGTCCCTGCCTTGCTTAACATGTGGTTACTAATGAGGCACCTTGCTGCCTGTTTTCCCTGAGCAGTTATCACTTGTGTTAATAGTTTATGTAAGGAATCAAAACTCTTGGTAGAGGTGATATCTTTTATTAGACCAACTAGATTTTTGCAGCAACAAAAAGTTTCATTTATTTGCAAGCTTTCAGGCACAAGCACCCTTCTGTAGGCATAGGAGAAAAGATTGTAAAAGTTTTCTCCTAGGTAGAAATAAAAGTTTATATTTCATAGGAGAGTTGAAGATGTAAAAATCTCCTGTTTGGAACAGCTCATTTTATGTAGATTAGACTCAGAGAGAAGTTGGATTGCTTTTCTTTGTGTTCAGTATAATGAATTGGTTGGTTAGACTAACTGTTAGTGTTGAGTGGTTGGCATTTTGGAAACTATGTTACAAAAGTGATTGTTTAAAGCTAAACTTGAATTTTTTTGGTAGTTCTTTAATTACTAAAGAAGTAACTCATTGCCACTGAAATGCAGGCAATCAGAATTTAAACGTGTACTGTTTAGCTGCATTAGGTAAAAGCTACTAATGTAATCTGAAAGAAAATGAGAGAGTAAAAATGAGAGCTGAAAATTAAGATCTTCAAATATAACACCCCAATATTTTTTGGTTATGGAAAAGGCATCAGAAGGGTGCTGAGTTAGAGGGTTCCAATTTTCAAAGGGATTGAGTGATGCCGGATGTCAACATTTTAATAGGTTTATAAATTATCCCAAAATTTCAGGCCTTGATTTCAGTACTTCAGTATGTTGAGCCACTTCACAATGTAATAATATAGTGTAGCCATTGTACAAATTGCCTTTTGATGAACGTTTGCCTCTTTCCCTTTCTCCGATTCCCATCTGTTCATTTTTGAGTATCCTAAAGTAGTTTTCTTATACTGTTTTCTATTTGCAATCTTCAGTAGTTCCAGCAAGTTTCTTCTTGTTATCTGGTATGTAGTTAATACTTGAAGAGGCAAGGGGAGATAGCTGGCTGAAAACAGCTAGTGAGAACACAAAGCAAGTGTCAGTGGGAAAACTGAGATTAGAACAGGTCCTAGAGACCAGATTGGTGCTCAATCTTTTAGCTATGTAGTGTTTTTTTGTACTCTATTTGTAAAATTTAGACGGTTCCTATTTTACAGACACATTATATAGTAGCTAGGCTTAATAAAGTACTACTGTATTTACTCAAACCCAAAAGAAGATTTATTTTTATTCAGTGGGGTGGGGTAGGGTTGTGAGGGAGAAAACACATCTTGGATTCAAGTACCATTTGGGGCAGGTGGCTGCTGTGGCTTCAGTTCCGACTCTGTTCCTGACCCAGGGGAGACTGCAGTGGAGGTGAATTAATGGGGGAAGATCACAGAGTGAGGGAGATATGGAGGAGGAGTGTAGGGACACTGTAGTGGCATCCGGGGAGCTGCTATGGTTCTGGGGCAAGGGCTGGAGCCAGGACTCACTGGAGCTGCTGCTTCTGCTGCTGCCTGGCCAGGGCTGAAGCCACCTGGTCAGGCTCTGGCCCTGGGTCATGGTTGGAGCCAGATCTGCTGCAGGGGTGGGCAGGGGAGGCAGGCACTAGGGAGAGACAAATAGGTGAGATGGGGAGGGCACAGGTGTCAGGGGGGTGCAGTCATGGGGGAAGGCAGGGAGCACGCTGCCCCCCCGCCCTGCGCTTTCCCCACTGCCTGCCAATCTACTGCTGCTTTGGTAGGGAGGATGAATTTAAGATAGCCCTCTAATAATTAGGATCTCTGCATGGGAAATAACTGCATTTAATTGTTCTTGTTATACAATCTAATTATTGGTGGGTCATCTTTAATTCAAAGTTGTCTTGCATTTGGGTAAATATGGTATATTATATCTTTGATTGAACTGACATTTAGGTTTGCATCAGGTCTCTTCAGTTATGCAAGGGTGCATATTATTTTTGAAGGTCACACAATATAAATAGAGACAAGCAATTAACTACAACTGGTGAATTTTTTGTTAGTATATTGTGTATATGTTGCCAGCCCACACTTTTCCCTGGATGAGAGAGGATATTTATCTCCTGTTCACATTCTGGAATAAATCCAGTCATTTTCTGAAAGTATTTTGATGTTTATGTTAAATAAACTCTTAACTCTGCCTGCCTTAAGAATTTTTCCCCATATGATTGCTTTCTTAGTATCTTGCTCTTGTACTTTGCAAGTCTACATGATATTCCATTCATAATTGTTCTTCATAAAACTACAAAATAGTCCTTGTGTTTTAATAGATGGCTGTAGATTCATTGTGCAATTTCTTGCTTCTTTGTTACTTGATGTTTTAAATTAGAAGTGGTTCTAGTTACTGTTTGGAAGAATCAGTGCACCTGGTTAATATAGACCAGTTAAATTACTGGTTATGATAGAAAATGCCACTTGTATTAACCAGCTTAAGTGGTATACCAAGTTGGAGGTACCTTGCTGCTGGTGTAATTTTTAGGTCAGTGTCTTTTTGATTGGGTTGTCCTTTTGTAATTCAGCCTGTGAACTCATTAATAGGGCCTGCATGTGGTGACATTTTCAAAACATCACTATAAAATAACTTGCCTCTGTCATACTTGTATGTAACTTGTAACTTCTTTGTCTCACTTTTGTAATTTTTTTTCCCTTTTATAGTCCTTAGGAGGAACACTGGGCAGGAGAGAGAAATTACAACAAATTAAAGCTTGCAGTAGCTCTTTCTCTGTTAACTACAAGAATGCCACCCATTGGTTTTAATTGCAGCTTACACAATCAGTAATCTATAAAAACAGATTCTCCTCTTAAGCACCAGTCTGACTCTGGTATTTGAGACTAGTCATCCAGCTCTTTCTCTTCTCCTAGAGCTGCAGTTCATTAAAAAGACCAATTCTAGCTCACTCTGGTCCCCTTGCTTAGAAACTAATTGGTAGGTCTGAAACCTCATCAGAAAATCCCAGGATTCTCTTCTCATTTTTTTCACAGTGTGAACAATTGCAGTTGGCTTTAATCATCAGAAAGTTAAACATATTTGAAGTCAAGCTTCTTAACCCTTGCTGTAGGATAGTGTTGCGGGCTGTTTGGTTGGAGTTACGCTTTTTACAGAACTCTGCTTGCAGATAGTGTCATTTTCCTTGGTTTTGGTACCATTCACTTTTTTTCTAATTTGGTTTACCAGGAACAAAAACATTTCACAAGT
This sequence comes from Crocodylus porosus, assembly GCF_001723895.1. Lineage (NCBI taxonomy): Eukaryota > Metazoa > Chordata > Crocodylia > Crocodylidae > Crocodylus > Crocodylus porosus. Next base: position 163,351,864 of record NW_017728886.1, on the reverse strand, counting down.
TGTAGTGTATGACTGACCTGTGTCTTTTGTTTCTTTTTGGGGTGGAAGGGTTGATGGCGTGACTGGCAAAGTGCAATGTGAATTATAGCTACATATTTTCCAAGAGTGCACAACTTTATAATTTTGAGCAGGATGTTGTGTTACTTATTCCACACATACCTCTCTCTCTTTTTATAGTCATGTTTTATGGCAGTGGTCACCAACCAGTTGATTGCAATCAACTGGTGGATCCTGGAGCTTCTTGAAATTGATCCTTGGCTCGGGTGGGGCTGACTGAATGCGTGCGGCTCTGTCCCCCGCCCCAGCTGTGCAGGCTTGCCCCTCCCTCACCACCGTTGGGAGTGCAGAACCAATCGAGGCCGGAGAGGTAAGGGAGGGAGTGGGGCTAGGTCTGGGACCTCAGTCTGCCCACATACTCCCATGGTCCTTTCTCCTCCCTTTTCCCCTCCCCTCCCCACAAACTTACCTGCTGCAGGAGGGGGGTAGATCTTGGGTTCCTCTTGAATTCTAAAAGTGGTCTCTGACCTAAAAAGGTTGGAGACCATTGTTTTATGGCTTTTCTTAATCAACTATGTAGTGTTAGACCAGAGTTTAGCATGTATGAAGTTTTACAGGTATAGCTTGCTTTATTTTAGGACATCTGTAGATACGTCGTCCTTTAATTCTGGGTCCATAGGATAACATCCTGAATTTATGCTGATCCAGCTGCATAAAATCCTGGCCTGGCATTATGTGGATTCTGCATTACTCATACTAGCACAAAATGTTCCCTAGAAGAAACCCATAATGCTCTGTCCCTGTAACAATTTTTAAATTTTGTTTCAAAAGAGTTTGTCACTGGAAGCCTGTTCTCCACTGCTTCTTAAAATTGTAAGTTTGTTGAAAGTAGTTTGGCAAAAGATAGTGTGCACCTTGCAGCACTAGGTGAAAGGATTCCCCCCCCCCCTTCCTTCCTCCCTCACCCCCACCAAATTGGACGCCATTGATGAGCTTGTGGAAAAGGGAGATGAGAAGGATGCAGACCCTGTGGAAAGCCAACAGTTCACCAAGATCTGGCTGAACAGATGAACCCAGAAGCAAACTGCTGATGGAGAGAGAAGCTCTTGAAGGGGTATTAATATACACTAGCTTTTTTTACTTTCCTCATGGACTTTGAGCTCTCCCATTTCACCCCCAAACTGATGGCTAAATACAGGTGGGCAGGGAGCAAAGAAAATAGTTGGATTTTAAGATTCTCTGGCAGTCCTAAGCAAAAGAAATAATAATAATAATAACTGAGATTTTCCTAAATGCATGTCCTTGCTAAAACAAGTAATAGAATTTCTAGAAACCTAAATCAGTGCATTGCAAGCAGGAAAATAAAGTCAATGAAGCTGATTTCTGAGTATTTAAAAAACTGTAAAATTTAAAATAATTCTCACAAGCCATTCAGAGAGGGATCATTCAGACTCTATGATTTTTATTAACAAAACTATATAGTGAACATGTGGTATATTATATTATGAAAAGCAGCTCTGGTTTTCCAACCAGAGTCCAAAACAAATTGTTTGCATTCTATGCTGGGATCCCAAAGGTAGAAAGAAGTAGAGGTAGCTGAAAGTGTTTGGCTTTGAATTGCCACACAGGACTACGCTAAGGCAGGTATTCTGATTCACTTACAAAGTTCTAGATTTATTTCTGGAACACATTTCCTTTTTGTGTGCTGGCAGGTATTTTTAAGCCTTGAGTGCATGCTCCAAGGGATGGCTGCTTTGATTCTCTATTGCAGGATGCTTTCTGCCACTCTTCTGTGAGCTCAGGAGACAAAATATTGCTGTGAGGCAGCCAAGAATATATGTGCTTAAGGTAACATATGCTGTTCCTCTCTGGAAAGGCAAGTAGATTGAGCTTTATAGGAGAGGGTACCAAGGTATTACCCAGCTCCTGAGATGGCAAGTACATGTATTGTAAAGATTATAAAGAGGCTAAATTAGGCTGGGCATCGCTAACCTGACCAGGACTACAGATGAAAGGGATCTGGGTGTAACAATAGACTCCAGCATGAATGAGCCGGCAATGCGACGCAGTAGCTGCTAGGGCCAGTAAAACTCTGACATGCATCAATCGATGCATCTCCAGTAAATACAAAGAAGTGATTCTCCCACTTTACTCAACATTGGTGCAGCCGCAGCTGGAGTATAGCATCCAGTTCTGGGTGCCACGCTTCAACAAGGATGTGCTAAAGCTCTAGAGGGTGCAGAGAAGGGCCACCCACATGATCAGGGACTTGCATGACAAGCCATATGAGGAGAGGCTGAGGTATTTGGGACTCTTCAGTCTAAAGAAAAGAAGGCTGAGAGGGGACCTGATTGTGGCTTACTGCTATACCGGAGACGTACATCAGGGACTTGGTGAACAAGTGTTCACCAGGGTGCCCTGGGGGAAAAGTAGGAACAACGGCCACAAACTTCTAGAAGATAGTTTCAGGCTGAACATTAGGAAAAACTTAATTACAACTAGGGTGTACAGACTATGGACCAAGCTCCCCCCAGAGGTGGTGCAGTCATCTACCCTGGAGGTCTCGCCACAGATGTCTTTCCTGCTTATGCAGGGGGCTGGACCCAGTGATCCTTCGGGATTCCTTCCAGCCCTATGATTCTAGTATCCTGCCACAGCACTGCAGGAAGAGCTTTTATCTTTTGGGAGTCTGGCCTATGGAGCATTGTGAACCCCTCCCTCCCCCCGACTGAATCCAGTTAGCATCCTTGCTTCTTTGCATGCATCCCTTCCCCTCTCCTTCAGTGGAAAATAAAGTTGGTGCACCCTGACCTGGTGATTCCAGCGCTGTTTTTCTGTTGTCAGTAAGTAGTATTTTTGTCACTTTACGTAATGTATGATCAAATTCTTACATTGTGAAAGTCATATATTTTGCATATTATATGTAGCCCTTGTGCCCCAAACTGGCCCCCTCACTCATGCGTGTTTGCGTATTTGAACGTCAAGCCATGCACTATTTGATCGCTGTCAAGCTAGGTGCTGTGTTGTATTAGTTGGGCAATTTCATAAATAACTGTACTGTGTGTGTGTGCACGCGCGCATGTATATATGTATGTATACATGTGCATGAACACAGTTTATTCACAAAACATATGTATACGTATGTAAATAAACTTTATTCACATATGTATACATGTGCATGAATACAGTTTATTCACAAAACTGCTGAAACTAATACAACACAGCATACTGCTGGACAGGCACACTACTTCTAGTTTTGTAACTATGCAATGGTATCTTCTTATAATTGCCCTGGTACCTGGCTGTTTTCTCCTCCCCACCTGCTGATAGCATCTATCCTGTTGCTTCACAAACTATGTAAAACCCAACACGAAGGAATGACAGTAGCATCTCCAGCATCCTTTGCCTTCCACAGGTACATTCAAACATTGTACCTGATTAGATATTAGTTAAGTCTCTTTGCTGCAGTCCTAGTGACCAGTGAATTATATCAGCCAGGGAAGCAAAGGATAGTCTGACTCCCTTTAAATCACAGTTGGCTCTGCAAGTAGACCAGTATGAATGTGGCAGTCTGGGGGAGAAATTGTCCCTGTTTGTATCTACTTCAGACATTTCTGTGTCCCTGATCACCTAACCCAATCCCAAACTCCCACAGTTCCCCTCAGGTAATAGTGTCCTACAGTACTCTATAAAGTGTCACAAGTTGTATACACTGCATGGTGGCAGGAGGGTTCAATAGAATGCCTACCTATATTCTCCGCTGTATTTTTTGCCAGTACAGCCACACACTGAATTAATGTGCTGCAGTGGAAGACAAATATGCTGATGCTTTACCAAAACTGCAGTGTCAGCAAGTGCATGAAGGTAAAACTTGTTAATCCAGGTGTCAATGAAGGTGCTTTAGAAGTGGTAAACGACTTACAAGATTTAAGTGCCTTATTCCATATGCTTTCTGCATTCATTATAATACTTAGACAGTTGAATAAACATAAATTTACTAGTCTTATGAAGTGAATATTGCATGTGGTATTTACAGCCTTGAGCACCTTATATTATAGGACTCCCAAATACTTCCATTTTTTCTATCTTCATTTACTTCTTCTTGATTTCTCTTCTGCCTGTTCATACTATAGTTGGTCAAATCATACTTCTTAAACTATGAATCAGCCTCCAAATCTACTTTAGTTATTAAATCCCTTGAAAGGGATAAATAAAATAAGTTGTTGCCTGTATCTTTCTCCTGTTGAAAGTTAACTCTACCATTGTAGTTGAAAGGTGCTTGATTCTTAGCAAAGCAGGCCAGATAATCAAGAGTATTCCCAATAGACTTAGGCATATAAGAAATAAATGTTGATATATGCCAACATTATCTGCCATTTTCAACCATCCAGGTAAATTTCTAAAGAGATGTGCCAGTGGCAATTTTGGGAGATACCTTGTACGTTGGTTGGAACGTGTACATTTTTGGCTCATATGTACTATAAAACACTGTTGTTGGCAGGTGCAGTGAACTGAAGTTGAGCATGGATGGCTTAGGTGCAAGTATAACCAGGGACAGTTGTATTCAGTGCCATCCAAAAGTGGTTAAAACTAATAGTACTAAGTTGTACTTTGTCCTTGACTGTACTTGCCAAGTTATTTTAGTGGTGTAGACCAGGCTAGAGCATTCTCTTGAAGACTCAGTGTCAGTTCCTGTTTTCAGTCTTTGCCTTTACACCCAAACTAAATGACTTTTTTGGTTTAAATTGTTAGAAAAATATTATTTATAATATACTTCATATATTTGGCCAGGTTTTAATAGGCCTGATGATAAATTAATCTTTTTGAAACTTATATGTAATACAAGAGACTTCTGCTCTTTTCAATGAAGAATTAATGGATAGAAAGATAACTTGTTGAAAGAGAGAGAAGATGCCTTATGTAAGAGAGAGAGTACTGAAGCAGTCATTTTCTTATGTTGCTTTTGCTCTATGATTCTAAACTATTTTTCTCTTCAGTTCTGCTCAGATTGTTGTTTTTCTGTTAAACAATCTTCCTTTAATATTATGAGCTCTGCAATTGTAAATTTTATTTCTAAAATTTAATCTTCCCCCACCCCATTAAAGGAAGTGATTTTTGTGTTTGATGTAACTGATGAGGTATGTGTAATTTTGGCTTTCCAGGAGATGCATAGCAATACAGTGGGTTTACGTGTGCTATCTATAAAGGATTCCCAATAGATGCTTTCAAATCTGATGTCTTCTAAGATAGCGGTAGTGGGTTTTGAAACGTTTCTTTCTTTAATATGGTTAAATGCTTATAAACCACCCAGTTCAAATTGACTATAGAAGTACTCTAGAGTGAGAGGCAGGCAAGGTTCTTTGAGTAGATATGATATCTGTTATTAGACTAACTAATCTAGAGTGAGAGATGCTTTTCCAGTTAATATGGTTTGTTGGATACTGAAAGCGACCTTGTGCGAAGCCTCAGGTACTCTGCTAGATTTTGTAAAGTAAACTGCTGTTTTGTTTGAATGTGAAATATGTGCATGAAGAAGTAGAACCTAGTTTGTTCATAAAAGAGAAACAAATATCTTGTCTGTCTTGGCTGACCTGGGTTTTTATTTTTTGGCTTTTGTATTCAAGTGCTTATAGGAATTGTCAGAAGACTTTTAATTCTCTTTACTAAAAGGTACTATTTGTCATTTTGAAGGGAGCCTTGAAGCAGTAACCTTCAGGGATGAATCACTTTTCTTTTTTGATCTGAATCATTCTTGCTATATTATGTAAGCCAGATAACACTTTCTAAAGCAGCCACTACAGGGGTAACTAAATAAACAAAAAACATTGGGCTTTAATATAAAGGCTTAATACCAGTTAAAAGTTCATTTGAAAATGCTATGAGATGCTTTTGTGTTAGACTACTGGGAATATGACACTATAAACAGAACATGTAGTTAGTAGCTACAGTTTTTATTAGTTTTATAACAGGTTTGTTGAGTTCAGATGCTATCATATTTACTTGAATCCAAGACAAGGATTTTTTCCCTTATCAGCATGGTGGGGGGCACCTTCATCTTGGACTTGAGTGCCAGCCTGGGGCAGGCAACAGCTCAGTTGAGCTGCCTTCTAACCTGATTTGGAATCATTCATTTGGTAAGGGAAGGGGACCTTTCCTGTTTCCTTCCTCCCCCTCCCCACCTTACTTTCTGCTGTGGCTGCAGGGGTGCGGGTGGACAGGAGACAGCCTGGGCTGGGGCTATGCTGCTGCTAAGTGCCACGAAGGAATAGAGCTTTAGCAGACGTTAAGGTGGACATGGCCAGGGAGTGGCAGGAGAGACGCAGACTGCAAGGGGTGGAAAGGCAGGCTTCACGGGGAAGCAGGGATCAGTGGAGGCAGGGAATTGGAAGGTATAGGCATGGGGGATATGGGGTAGGGGTCAGGCAAAGGGGCATATGCTTGGGGGAAGGCATGGGGAGATGACGGAGAGGTGAGCAAAGGGTGGGGGTCTGGCCTCTGACCTGCCATCATTGCTTTCTCAGCCACAGCAGTGTGGGAGACCTAATATAAGATGACTTTCCACTAATTAGATTCTGAACATAGAAAATTAGAACAAATTTCTAATTTTCCATGTATAGAATCTAATTATTGCCTTAAATTTGAAGTAATCTTAGGTTTGGGTAAATGCAGTATTTTGTCTGTTTTGAAAGCTGAATTAGAGTCATAAGCTTGCAGTATATGCCATATATGCTTTGTAGCATGTTTGTTTTGTTTTATATTTTGTTTTATGGTTTATACAGGCAGTTTTATTGACTATGATCTAATTCATGATGTAGCAGGAGCATTTTTCTACTATAAGAAAATATCATATTTACTTTAATATAAAATGGTCCCCCATAATTAGATTCTATATGTGGAAATTTTATAAATTTGTTACAGTTTTTTTCAGATATAGAATCTAATTATGAAAGGCTTGCATTGGATTTTTGTTCCTTTCCAGCTGCTACAGCAGAGAAAATAAATCTGATGGGGTCAGGTGCCCTTCTTTGCCCTCTGCCCCCCAGCTTCTTGCCCCTGCAGCCCTTTCTCCCCACTTTACTGTCGGACCCTGCTTTCCCCACGTATGTAGAAGTGCAGAACAAATTTGAAAACACTCTTTTTTGAAATTTGAAAATAATGCCTGTAGTAATTTAGTTCATCCAGAGTGTGACCTTTTTTACCTTTTTTTTGAACCTGCTGCAAGTTTTAGCAGTTACTCCACAACCACAACTTTAAGCAGCATTTTGTACCTATTTCTAATATAGCATGTTCTATGCATGATACTAGTTCAAAGCAAAAGGGTTATGATTTACTATGTAGTTCATAACTGGGCCCCAGCAGAGTCAACAGTGTTTCAAGCTTTTGTGACTCTACAGCTCAGCACTGCTCAGCAAGTGTGTAGTATTCCAGATACCCCCTACAAAGGATTTGTATGCTAATTAATTAGCTCCAAATTCATGACAGGAACCAGGTGTTCTTGTTGCAAGTCCCGAGATCCTCCAGAAATTTATGTGCAAGTGAGGTGCAAGGCAGCCTGGTTCAGCTGTACCCCATGGAGGGCAGAGCCGCACTAATTGTATGCAAGAAGCTGAGAAAGGGGATTACAGGGGTTCGGGGTGAACTGTTTGGGGCCCCATTTGGTGGTGTCTGCCAGCCATTTAAGAAGGACCAGGAAATGACTGGGAAAGGGAAAGAAAGGTGCAGCTCAGCTGTGGGAGTGAAGAGGAAGTCTAAATGTATTCAGTTTAGTGGCTTGCCATGACCTGAAAAAGAGTTGACACAATGAGTACTGTCATATATTTTGTTCAAATGGGCTACACCAAGCTACCTTAGTGGTAAGTTCCCATCAGTATGTTTCCCCAATATGGGGCCTGTGTTTTCTAGACATGCTCAGTGTTAGATCCATTTAATCAGCTTCTAAGTTGGTTCCTATTAGCGAGCACATGCTGCTTTTGGCAGCAGTTTAATGACAGGGTATTTAATGAAGTTTCCCTGTATGTGAATGTAAAATGAGGGGCTTTGAGCCCCTCCCAGTCAGTATGGGGGAATCTTATATTTGAGTAAATATGCTAAATACCAAGGAAAGATTGGTTTTTTTTTTTCCTTCATTCTACCTTTTATAAATAAGGTTTGCATCTTAGTCTGAGGCATGCTGTATGTAAGAATCTGCAGTAAAGGCGGGGTAGTTCCTTTTTTGAGTCTTATTGTGTTTGTTGCTCCCATGATTAATAATGAATTCAGTAGTTAGGCACTTTCTGTCATCTCTCTTGGATTTGCTACTCTGTTCTCTTGTTTTTGTGCTATAAGACCAGGAGAGCAGAAGGTCCTGATTTCCCTTCTGTGCACTGCACAATTTGCCACCTTTTAATAGGCTCTCCTCTCATGCATCTTCTCCTTGTTCTGATGTTTTTATTTTTGGTCATATTGAAGACACTTGTGGTGTTTTGAGGTCACATTTTAGCTGCCCTGAGCAGTTGCTATGTTGAAGTAAGTTGTTACAGTTTCTTCACCTGTTCAGCTACTAGACACCACTTGTCCTTGACCACCAATATCTGGGGGAACATTTGTTCACCAGAGCGCATCAAGGGATGACTAGGTCGAACGGTCATAAGCTACTACAAGACCATTTCAGGCTGGACATAAGGAAGAATTTCTTTACTGTCCGAGCCCCCAAGGTCTGGAACAGTCTGCCATCGGAGGTGGTTCAAGCACCTACAATGAACACCTTCAAGAGCAAATTGGATGCTTATCTTGCTGAGATCCTGATTTCCTGCCCTTCTGGGCGGCTGGCTGAACTCAATGATCTTCCGAGGTCCCTTCCAGCCCTAATGTCTATGAAATCTATAAAATGGGGATTTGGCCTTTAGGGTCTAAAATCTTTGAATGCAAAGATCATACAGCAAAGTGCAAAGAAAGTGAACTAAAAAAACGGGGGCAGTCGGTTTACGTCTAAGAGGTTATACTTTATTTCTAAGAGGTTATTAAACAGCCCTATTAAAGGAAGAGACGAAGCGCAATACTGCACACATTGAACACAGTAGCTTTTTCTCACGTGTTAAACCTGAAGCAGCAGAAATATAAATAATTAAATTGTGGCTGTCATGGGTTTTAACTAATACAATTTTTTAAATGTTCTCACTGGATGTGGTCTCTTCAGATTTACTTGAATTTTAGATTTAGACCAAGGGTGGGCTATTAGTTGGACCTGAGGGCCCCATAGGGGGTTTTGTCGTGTTAAGGGCTGGGTCAGCATCCTTCCAGCAACAACTCTCCAGGACTCCCTGTGTGGGATTGGGCCATGGGCAGGCGAGATGTAGTGTTCGAGAGAGAGACCGGTGACCAAGGCCAGGATCACAAGGCGGTCCCTGCCTTGTGGGGGCAAGGAAGTAGCATGCATGTGTGGTGGTCTGCCTGAGCACTAGGTCCTAGGAGCCAGCCAGGGGTGGGGGAGGGAGGAGGAAGGCAGGGAGCACATGCAACAGAACATAGGGCTGCTTTCAGCTAGGGTAGCCCATGCCCACTACCCCAGCCCCGGTCCCAGCCCCAGCCAGCACATACAGCTTCTGGCAGGGCTGTTCCCAGTGTGCCTGCAGCCCCCTCTGTGCTGTTCCACTCCCTTCACCTCTACCAGCTCTTTCTCCTGCTTCACCACTCTGGGTGGAAGAAGCCTCAGCTGGGTGGCTCCTGCCCACAGCACCCAAGGCTCTGGCTCCAGCTCCTGGCTGCCTCACCCCCCACTCCACCACACCCAGCAGATGGAGTGGGTGGAAGGCAGCAGGAAACTGCAACCAGAGGCTCACATGCTGCGGCAGGAGCCACCCAGCTGAAGCTTACTTCTGGCCAGGAGCAGTGCAGTAGGAGGAGATGCTTCTGGAGGCAAGGGAAGCAGAGCAGTTCCCAGGCAACTGCACCAGGAGCAGCCCTTCTGGAAGCTGTGCGTGCTGGCCAGAGCTGGGAGCAGGCTGGTGGGTGTGGGCTAAAGCATGGCACAGGCTGCCCCAGGCTGGACTTGGCCCCATGCAGAGTGCTGTGGGCGCAGCCGCAGGCCAGATTCGACCCGCAGGACGTATTTTGCCTATCCCTGGTTTAGAGGCATGCCTGCTGCACTTCTTTTATTTCCTTCAGAGCCACCTCCAGAGAAAGCACCAGAAAGCAGTGGTGTAACTAGGGGGGCAACCCGCCCTGGTGCCAACTTTGGGAACAGGCAGTGGTGAAAAAAACCAGCTACTCGCAGCCATGTGTTCACAATTGTGATTATAGCAGCAAACAGAAGCCACTTCTGCTTTGCCCAAGGTCCCAGCTGCATCCCTACACTGCTGAAGTTATCGGGGTATTTTGAAGAAATTAGACATGAGGTTTACATAGGAAATGTGAAGTATTTATTATCCTCTAAAACATGTCTGATAGGTGTGGAACAGAGAAATGCTTCCTTGCCGTCTGATAACCACAGTCGGAATGTGGGGGAACATTCTTAGTTCGTTGGTAAAACTGCCCCACGGAGCTTTCTTTCATAGATCTGTCTGACATTCCTTGCTGCTGTGGTAGTGCTCTCTAGCCCACCTGTACGGTCTGCTGGAGGGGTGGATACAACAAGCCATAATTCTTGTGTGACATTCCTAATCTCTTCCTCGGTCTTATTGTTCCTAACCTGTCTTTTATCTTCCATAGCTTACTCCTTCACCAAAAAAGGATAGATATGCTTGATCTCTTTTTCTAAAGCGGGGTGGGTTCTTTTACCTCTTTAGGAGGCAAACTGACATTTAATTCACTTCCTTTCCATAGAGACAGGTATGCATGCTGGATTAATTCCATGATAACTTGTAAAATTGCCCTGCTTTCCTTCTTTATCCTCTCTCCCTTGTCTAGCTCATTTGGGATATAGGTAGGGAAAATGTGCTCTCTTGAACATACTTCAGCTGTTTATTTTCTAGAGCTGCAGGCTACTTTTTCATCCATTATATTTTAGGCATCATCAAGATGCAGGTCACTACTGCCGAGGAGTAAGTTGTATGTCTTCAGCACATGTTTTTCTTGCTGCTGCTCCTCCTTCTCAGTGTCCAGCGAAGTCAGTGATACAAGCCACACTTAAAATAAGTAACTGGACCGGGAGGTGTTCTCAGTAGATTTGATCATCACAGAAGTTGTACTTAAACCATTCACATCTTCTGTTTAGGACTTGCAAGAGGAATTATTCTATACAGAAAATTTTAGTAGTGTATTTGGCCCAATTTGGAAGGGGTGGAGAATGTTCTGTATGAGAAATAAGCTACTTTTGAGTTTTGGTCACCTGCGTCCTAAATTTTCCCATTTATTTCCACCGAAAATTAGGGAGTCACATTTGTGTGTTGCAGAGACCTAAAAGAAAATGTCCTGTAATACCATTTATTTAATGATTTCTCTTTTAATGCCATAATTGGGAAAATCTATAGAGTTGGTATATTGGCAAGTGGATCAGTATAAAACTTTCTGCTGAAACTGTATTAAAAATTCCTAAAATTGGTGTTAGTCATCTTAGAAAGCAGTACTTTGAGACTTCAGAAGAGTTCATTCCTTTTTATGTTCCATCCTATGCATATACGTTAAAGCGTTTAGAGAGTTAGAACACAACTTGTCAGGAAACAAACTTTCAGAAGATCTGATGTGGATTTTTGGGGTCAAGTTTTATATTGTTGGAGAGTAAAAAAGGCCTAAAATACTTCTTGAAGTCTTGAAAAATTCAACTTGAAGAAATAACATCCAGATCAGGTGGAGATACAATGGTGTCCCCCAGTTTTTCAGACATTAGCAAAGAGGTCTGGTTTGTCATGCCCAGGGATCCTCGTTTTCCCTGATTTAAAAAAAAACAAACTGCAAATTCTCTGATTTTTAAAACCCCCAAAGTCTGTGATTTAAAATAAAAGATCACCCACAGCCCCTACCCCCTCAGCTCTGCCAGAGGGGGTCCCCCCCCCATCTGCCAGGGCTATGTGGTCAGGGACCCAGGTCTGTAGCCCCCTGCCCCCCAATAGAAGACAGCAGCTGCTGCAGTGGAGCATAGCCCAGCTGGGAACTGCCTGCTGGGGCCTTGGCCAGAGATAGGGCCAGCTCCCTGCCACTGCATGCACTCTTGGGTCAGGGTGGACCTGCACCCTCCAGATTTGTGCACGGGGCAGGTGCCCCCTGGGGGCTCAGGCTTGTCCCCTGCAGGCTCAGGCTGCCACCCAGCTGCCCTCCCCCAGGGCCTCGGCAGCCTGGTGGGCACACCCTGGCACTGCAAGGAACAGTGGAGCCACACAGGAAAGCTTCTTGCTGCTGTGAGCTCTGCACTGCCCTGGCTATGCGTCTCCTGTGCACAGGGGGGCAGTGGGGACAGCAGCACAGGGTTGTGTCCCACGCACACAGGGGACATATTGTCAGGGTGGTGCAGAGCTTCACAGCAGCAAACACAGTTTCTTTCCTGCACAGTTTTGCTGTTACCTGCAGTGTTGGGTCACATATGCTGGGCTGTGGAGGCCCTAGGAAAGGGCAGCATGGCAGGAGCCCAAGCCCATAGCAGGCATCCTGCCTTGCCGCCACTCCGCGCACAGATCTTGTGGGTGC
>NW_017728886.1:163333351-163339170 GCF_001723895.1 Crocodylus porosus | reverse complement strand
GATGAGCCACCTGCATCCCCATCCTGCTCTCCCCCAGGGCCCTGCAGATGGGCATTGCAGCCCCAAGTCCCATACACTGCCTGGCTGGGCAGCAGCCTCAGCCCACCCTGGCCTAGCCCAACCCCTTCCCTGTGAGGGCCTCAATTCCCCTGTGCCTCCCCGCGCTTACCCATGGGAGTTGCTCTCTTCTGGCTGCCTGGGGCCATGTACAGTATATGTACAATGGCATTCCCTGCCTGACCAGCCCCTTGCTGGCTGGAACTCTGCTAGGCTACAGAGGGCTTGTTGCAAAACTGCACAGGTTTCTCTGCTAAAATGAGAAATCCACATTTTACTCAGTAAGGGGAGGTGGGGAGGAATCCACATTTTACTCCTACATTCCATGGGAAACGGAAAACCCTGATCCCTCGTCATGCCAATCCGTATTATGTAATAGGATGAATGGGGAATTTATCGGCCCGGTGTGCTAATCCAAGAATGGCCATTCTTTGTCATGAAGCCGCTGCTGGTTAATTTCCAGCACTTTTCAAGTTTTCACTTTCTGATGAAGGACCCACTTATGTAGTAACAGCAGGAAGTGGCCCTCTTCTAGTCTGCCCTCTGCTACTGCAAAATCCATATTCCAGTTTGGTTGTGTACCGTGTAAGTTTTGCCACTCTGCTTTTGTGGACTTGTTTGAGTTAGAAGGGGTTGTAGCATTCATAGACATTCAGAACTGGGACCACACAGCCAAACTTTGTAGCAATTGTTGTTTGACTGGCTGGGAATCTTCGGAGCTTATAGTCATGCTGTTGGTTTATCTGCATTCATGCAAACTGGAGACTTGGCGGCTGTTCCTGGCATCATGAGTAATTTTTTTTCCCCAAGCGGAAATAAAACTAAATGGGGGCAATGGGATGTGTTCCCCAAGCCACAGAAGTCAGGAGTTGAGTATGGTCATTGTTTCCTTTCAGTTTTCCTCTAGTCGGAGTTTACTGGAGAAAGGGGGTTGGAATCCTATCAAGACTCTGGTGTTCTTATGAGGTCCGTTGGTTCCGTTTCAGCAGTGAGTCTCAACCAAGGTGTCCCAGCACTTTGGGGTGGCTTGGGATCCTTTCAGAGGTGCTGCAGCTTGCCAGATACTGTTTAGATGTGCAAACATGATTTGCAAGGTAAATCCAGAGATTTCAAATAGAAATCCATAGTTGTGGTCCTTCTGCATTCTTTACAAAAGAAAAACTGCTCTCCTATTTTTCTGTAATCCAAAAAAGTGAACACCAAGATCCAGAAGTTTATCCAGACGTGCCTCTAGCCTGAAAGAACCACTGACTTGCATAATAGCTCCGAATAGGGCTTTTTGGATTAAAATATTGGAACGTGAAAGGACTCTTTATAACGCTGAGCTGCTGTGGCCTTACTCCCTCTCCTTTGCTGTCTGCTGCAGTAGGTTGCTGTTAGGAGAAAATTTAAGGTTCAACAAAGCTCCAGCCACTTAGCCCCCAAAAGTAATCCCATCTCCTTTCTCCCTTCTCATGGTTTTTACCAGTTGCAATGGAAAGGTGAATGTATCATCATCACTTACACTTTCCTATTCCTTTTCCACCTGTAGTTCAAAAAGGAACATGTGACTTGCAACACATCACATTAAGTTTTGTTTTACTGGTTTCTGCAGCTGCAAACCTCTAGAATGAATAAGGGTGTTATAGGCAAACATAAAATGCCATGCTAACTTAAGAGCAACATTCAAACTACTGTTTATTGAAATGTCTAAATGTTTTGATACACTTGCCTTAATTAGTAAGCAAGTAGACAGAACCTCATTAGAATAGTATCTTCTGTATTTTCAGTTCCTTTCACACAGTTCCTGTCATTTGGTAAAGCCCTTCTTTAATATTAGGGTTTTAAATAGGGCTATCTGAAGTGATAAAACTGCTTGTTAACTTCAGTATCTTTCTTGCATAGATGACCAACTGTTCATTATTTTCTGGTAGTTTAAAGCATCTGTCTATTTAATTTCTCAATAACTTGCACAATTCCTATAATGATTTCTGTTTATTTCCTGATTATCCCAACTCAAGAAAAAAAAATCAATAACCTTAAAGTGGAATGTATTGATTTTAGGGTACTTTAGTTAGTATACATCTTACATAAGTGAACATAAACTTGAAATAATTCTATAATTTTTAATTTAAACAAAACATTGTGATTGTTGTGGAAACTTCTTTAAAGACCCTTGTCTTCATTTTTAATTTTGATACTTTTAATACTTTTATATTTTCAAGAAAATAGAGCAAGCAATCTATTGAGGCATTTTAAAATGCATATTTAAGACTACGGCTCTGTGAGAGTAGAGCACGTACTGACTCTTGACCAATTGGCAGGTCGATGACATCTTAGGAGAAGGCAGTGACGATAGTGACAGTGAAAAAAAGAAGCCAGAAGAGGAAGGAGAGAAATCGCAGAGTAATGCAACAGAGACGCTAGGAATGAAAACAGAACAGAGGCCTGGATCATCATCGTCATCATCAAGTGAAAGCTTAACGGGCAGTGCACCCAGGTATGAGTTCTTCAAATGTAAAAAGAAGTGTAAATGACATCTGTGTTTCACACTTGATGATTCCATCCCAGAATTTTTTTTTCTCAGGTTGTAACAACCTTTACATAATTGTTGAATTAAACTGTAGAATATTTTTTTTGTAAAAAGAAAAATCGAACCGCAATTAAGTGTGGTGCTTTGGGATGGATGTATGTAGATTATCAGAGCTGTTGATAATAAATACTTGAGGTGGATTAATGTCTCATCTTTCTGAAAAGAATAAGCTGTAAAGAAGTGCCATGCTTATTCTATACTGGTTTTGATATTAAATCTGATACCTATAGGGCATGTCTACATGTGACGCTATGTCACTGTAGCAACATGCTACGGCGATGTAGCATCAGCAGGCACAAGCTGTGAGGCCGCTGCTATGTTGCCGTGGCAACGCACTCCCTTGCTATACCACATTGCTATGGCAACATAGCGGCTAAAAATAACCATGTGCCACTGGCACAGCACAGTACAGGCTGTTCTTCACCGTCACTTATTACTTCTAAAAGGAAGTACTAAATGACAGCGCAGTAACAATGGTGCTATAAGGGCACGTGTAGACGCACTCATACTGCATAGGGAACGTTCTGGATCTTCTTTGAAATAGGTTTTTGGGGGTTTTTTGGAGCCAGTTATTTTATATCTGATGTCTCTGATGTAGTTGTGGAACCTAAATTTAAGAATGAGTTTTTATATTAGGAATTGATGAAAATGGGATTATATTCTTAAGAAAATGCTGTTAACCTTCTCCAGCCCTTCCTATAATATGGCTTTCAAGCATTTGTCTAAAGCAGTGGTGTTCAACTTTTTGCCCCACAAGCTGGCTGGGCAATGCTCTATCCATCTGTGGGCTGGATCTGGCCAGTGGGCTCAATCTGGTGCACGAGGCAGATGTGGTAGGGTCCAGTCTGGCCACACGGAGTGGGGTGGGGAGCAGCCTAGATCTAGCCACGGGGGGAAGGGAACATGTCCCAGCCTGGACCTGTCCACGCTGGGGGAGGAGGCATGTCTTGGCCCCAACCCAGCCATTCAGGGCATGGAAACTTGGCAGTGTGGAAGGGGTGGCATTATTAATTTCCACCGCTCCATTGCCACCAAATTTACCAACCCAGGGGAGCCCTGTGTGCTGGATGCTGGGGCTCCATTTGTTACTTTGACCCATAGGCTGGGGGTTGAGCACCTCTGGCCTAAAGCAGGAATTGGCAGCATGCAGTAACAGGTCAAATCTGGCCCACCAAGCTTTTTTAAGTGGCTTACCAAGCTCTAGAACCCAGCAGACTGAGAGAGGCATCCTGAAGCACAGCAATGCTTTTGGATCTGTAGAAGAGCCATGGTGGCTGTGGTCGCAGTTTCTCCATCTATCTGGAGTCAAGCAACCAAGTGCCAGGCTGGTCTGGAACATTGTCCCAGTGCCTGCTCTGGTAGCTGCTATCTGGTATGTGTTGCAGAATGCACATGCAGCCACTCCTAGCTCTTTCATACACCCAGAAGTACACTGTGCTTTAGGATGCTTCTCTGTCTCCTGGGTCCCAGAGCTTCGTGTGCTGGGCACTGGGTGGCAGCTGCAACAACAGGGACTAGAACAGACGCTCCAGTAAGTCAGTAACCAGACATGGACTGGCAGAGCAATTGGGTAGTGATCAGTTTGGTGCTGTGCATGTTCAGTTGCAGCAACTGGATGCACTCTGTGGGTGTAGTTGCCAACTCCAGAAAAAATTTTAAACGAGAATCTGTAAACTTCTTTCTAACAACCAAACATTTTTAGTGGCATATGTTTTATTTATTCCCACACCCTGATTGCATCATGCTGCCCCCAGCCCAGCCTACCGACCAGCCTTACTTCTACTGGTCCTGCTCCCCCTGTTCTGACACAGACCACTTCCACCTTGCTGTACAGCTTTCTCGGCTGCATCACCCCCTCCCTGTCCTTCCTGGTGCCTTGGACTACCTGGGTCACATGGCCCTGCCTGCCATCTATGCAGCCAGCTGTTACAGTCAATGGGTTGCAGAGGGAGGCAGCATGTAGCTGGATGTGGGGAGGGTAAGGGGGCCACTGAGGAGGGCCCCATGGGCCACAAAGCCCTAATGGAGAACTCCTTGCAGGGCACCAAGCTGTGTTCCTTCCCAGACATAAGGTGGCACTGCTATGCTTTTTCTCTATCAACACTCGCATCCAGCCTCCTTCCTGTGACAGATCTTCAAAGAAGCTCACATATTCTTAGTTGTTTTATGGACAGCTCAATTTTTTTAGACTTTTACAGGCAAGCATTTTTAGCTGCTGCTTTTTTTTTTTTTTTTTTTTACTGTCTATCCATATGGATTGACAACTTTTTCTGTGATTTGAAGTGCAGGGGGGCCTGCCTGCAGTCAGTGTATGAGCAGGGGCTGCCTGTCCCAAACATACCTTTGGTCTGCAGGACTGAAGACAGCCTCTTCCATGTAGTTTCTAGAGGGATGGAGATTACTCTGGTGCTGCATGCGTATTTCCCACTACTGAGAAGATGCAAGACATTGGTGCAAGTTCTGTAGTCCTTGTATGCGTACTTTGTAAAGGAACCACCCGCTGTCACATTGCTGTTGAAGAGGCCCATGATAAATTATACGCTCTGGCCCTCCTTTTGACCTATTTGTGTTGATTCAGCCCCCCGTTACTGAAAGGTGGCTGAACCCTGAGCTAATGAACTGGAATTTTTCTTTAAATGGTATATAACAACACTATTTGAAGGAATGTTGCTGAAGTTGAATAGCTCTAAAATATAAGGCACCTCATACTTTAAGTTTGAAGATTCACAGAAAAGTATACAGTATCACCTTCAAGGCAAAGGTTGTAATATTCTTAAAGTTTAAAATGATAGGATTAACAACCTTCTATCACCAATTGCTAAAGATTGAAGTATAAGATGAGAGTGCTCAGTGGGCTTCCATTTGCTTTCTTTTTCAATTTTATTTTACAAGTATAAGAACTTCACCTTAGGCATCTTAGTTATCAGTTCAAAAGCTTATACTGCTACTATATGGTAGTTCGTGTTTTTAAGATGGAGTATTAATGTATATATTGCAGTCCTGTCAACCCATAGGATCCTCTCCATAAGTGGGAACCAACCTTTTGGCAAGTGTCCAACAAACTAGCCTCTCCCCTGTGTGAGCTCAATGCCGAATTATATAGGACTGAATTAAGCACAGGCTCAGACCTGTTCAATTTAAAACTTTTATTGTTTCACAAAGTCATAAACTAAAGGAGGTCTGTTGGTTC
>NW_017728886.1:163306209-163333011 GCF_001723895.1 Crocodylus porosus | reverse complement strand
AGCGGCATGTCTGCTATTTTTATCATTGTTTAAAGGTCAGAAGTTCAGTATTTTCATCTAAGGGTCAGAAAGTGATTACCAGAATGTCAGTCGCTGACCCCTCAACCTCCTTGAAGCATTCTGGGAGTTTTAGTGCATTTTTTTTAATGCTAGGCCTTGCTTAGCATAAGCACTCTCTCACATCCCCCTTTGTAAGTGTCACTTCAGTCCCCTTCACCTGATTGATCTGCTGCTCTGATTTTTGCTCCCTGCCCTATCTGCTACTGTGCTGCTTGTCCCCTGCTCAATCTGCCACATGCCACACTACCTGTGTCACAGGTTGGTTACTTCTGCTCTGCATCACCTGTTTAAAAATAATATGGACAGTTTTATATATAATAAGTTCCTATGCTGGGTCAGTTTTACTACAGATTGACCTGAACACCACAATCCATGGGTTAAATAAGTGTGAGATTGAAGCCCTGGACTCTCAAAGTACACGATCTGTCTGGCATTAGTTTAGTATATTTAAGTTACCTGAGCCTGAGTTTTACTGTGCTGGAGGGGAATTTAACCAAATTTCAGTTAGATGGGGTGGTTAGAAATTTCAGGAGCTCAGTAGCAATCTTTGGAGTCACTGACTTGAATGTGTTGCACTATGTATAAATGCAAAACGGAAATAGTCCCCTTCTTCAAGGTAATTGTGCAACTAACCAGTTAACTGTGCAATACCTGTAACATGTAGAGGTGGCCTATGTGACTGCTGATTTTGTTTTATTCTTTATTATGGATTCTATCAATTTGCCAGGGATAGAAGTGAGACTCACTGGTCTGTAGTTCCAAGAATCACCTCTGGAACCCTTCTTGAAAATGGATGTTAATGTTGGCAACTCACCAGCATTATGGCACAGAGGTTCTTTGTAACAGCAGCTTATGTACTATTGCCAGCAGTCCTGCAATTACATATTAGTTCCTTCAGAACTCATGGACTTGCCTCATTGACTTACAAATGTTGAATTTATTGCTTTTGTTCTCAAACGTCATTTTATTGTCACTTCAATTTGGTTTAATCCTTTAAATCCATCTCCTGGGAAGAAATGATCTGTTGTGGGAATTTCCCAAATATCCTCTGTAGTAAAGACACATGGAAAGAATTAATTTGGCTGCTTTGCTATGGCTAGCTTTTATACCTGGGTCATCAGATGGTCCCACTGATTCTCTGGCTGGCTTTCTGTTTGTTGTATTTTTTTAAAATCTTATTGTTTAGTCTCTCTTTTTTTTTTTTTATAAAACATTCCTCAAATTTTTTCTTGGCCCGCCCTATTATGTTTTTTGCATTTGATTTGCCAGAGTGTGCTTTCCTATTTTCTTCCTTCCACTTTTGAATGATAGATAACTTTTTACCTTTGATAAACTCCTTAATGCTGTTATTAAACCATCCAGGGATTTTATTGGGTTGTATGCTATACCCTTTTTTGATTTGCAGTATACACTTTTATTGAGCTTCTAGTATGGTGCTTTTAAACAGGCTTCAGGCCGTTTACATTTTTTGACTGCTCCTTTTAACTTCTTTATAACTTCAATTTATATAATTTCCTTGTCTAAAGCTCAGTGTCAGCATGGTGGATATTTCAGCATGAACTCCCTCTTGCTAAAATGTTGAATGTGCTTATATTATGATCACTGTTACAGAGTGGTTGCCTACAGATACCTATTGAACCTAGGGTTGGCAAGCCAGTCAATTGACCTCTGAAATATTGTCAGTTGACCACTTCATGTTTTTTGACTGATCAAAGATTATAGCAATTCTACAAGAAAAACCTGGGAAGGTAACTCACCCAGAGAATGGAGGTAGAACAAATAAAATGAACGAAGGCAGGTAGGGAGACAACCTAGAAGCAGTGGACTGCAAACAGCTTGGATGTCCTACCAGGGAGAGCAGATGTCATCAAGCACAGAAGGGAAACTCCTGTGAGTGTCTGCAGAGTCGCATGATGGGATGGAGCAGGAAGTCTTGCCCTGCTAGGTACAGAGTAAAGAGTTCCTGCCGTGGAAAGCTGTAGTAGGGGACTCGGCTGACTCCTGGAATGCTCTGATAATACCAGTAAAGCACTGAATACTTGCTGCAAGGGGGATAGGAACTAGAGCAGGGAAGGAGCTTGTTATACAGCTTGGTTTGGGTTTTTTAGAGCCAGAGTGCTTATGTTTTGTTTGAGTTTTGACCAGCAGTTTGGGTTTGGGACTGTTAGGGTTATGTGAGGGTCCCAGCAGTGCTTAAATAGAGCAGAGAGAGAGTGAGCACAAAGCCCAAGAAGGCCAGTGAATAGACGAGGCTAGTGTGCATGCAGCCCAAGAGGGGCAGAGAATCAACAAGGCCAGTGACCCACAGCCCTAGAAGATGCAGAGAGGAGCATGGGCCAGGGGCTCAGAGCCCAGGAGGGATGGAGACTAAACAAGGCCAGTGAACCCACACCTCTAGAGAGGGCTGAGAGTAGAAAGGGCCTAGAGCCCAAGAGGGACAGAGATTAATAGGGGTACAGAGGTCTGAATTACAGGCAAGGAGATAAGGACCTAGTCCCCCCTGGTATAAAGAACTAGGAACGTCTGTGAGGTATGGGCATGGTTTTAGGAGAGGTTGGAGGCTGTGAATAGCCCATAAGATGATGGGTGCCCTGAGGCACATGTGTGCTGGCAGGGCTGGCCTAATGAGAAGGATTGTTTGGGATTAGCAGGGTCTGAGAGGGGATGTCCACTGGCAGAAAAATAGACCAAGACTGTCTCTAAGACCTGTGGGCAGGTTCCCTTTGTTAAGAATATCAAGGCAGGGGAGACAAAAGCAAAGAGAAGGTACCTTAGAGACAGAGCAGAGCAGGAACCATACAGACACCAGGGGCATCACAGCCACCCCTGGGGTGTGGACCTGTTACAGGTAAATAGAAAACTGTCTGGATCATTGGGCTCAAAGGGTAGTAATCTATGGCTCAGTGTCTAGTTGATAGCTGGTATTAAGTGACGCCAAGGGTCAGTCCTGGGACCAGTTTAGTTCAATGTCTTCATCAGCAACCTGGAAGATAGCATGGAGTACATCCTCAGCAAGCCTGCAGATGGCACCAAGATGGGGGCAGTATTAGATGCACTGAAGGTTAGGCCTAGTATTCAGAGAGACTTCAGCAAATTGGAGGATTGGACCAAAAGAAATCTCCTGAGGTTCAGTAGGGATGAATCCAAAGTTCTGCACTTAGGATGAAACAATCCCATGTACTAGTAGAGGCTGGGGACTGAGTGGCTAAGCAGCAACTCTGTAGAAATGGACCTGGAGGTTACGGTGGACAATAAACTGAATCTGACAGTATGCCCTTGTGGAATGCTAACAGCATACTGATCTGCATTTTTGGTAGGAGTGTTGCCAGCAGATCAAGGGAAGTGATTATTCCCTTCTATTCAGCACTGGTGAGGCCACATCTGGAGTACCACATTCAATTTTGGGGCCCTCACTACAAAAAGGATGTGGACAAATTGAAGAGAGTCCAGCGGAAAGTTACAAAAATAGTGAGGGAGCTGGGGCACATGACTTCTGTGGAGAGGCTGAGGGAACTGGGTTTGTTTAGTCTGCAGAAGAGAACACGGAGGGAGGATTTAATAGCAGCCTTCAACTACCTGAAGTGGGGTTCAAAAGAGGATGAACGTGGCTTGTTTTCAGTGGTGGCACATGGCAGAACAAAGGAGCAATCATCTTGAATTGCAGCAAGGAAGGTCTACATTGGATATTAGGAGAAACTCTCACTAGGAGGATAGTAAAGCACTGGAACACCTACGTTCCCTGGGCAGGCTGTGGAATCTCCATCCTTGTTGGTTTTTAAGACCCAGTTAGACAAAGCCTTGGCTGCGATAATCTAGTTGGTGGTGGTCCTACTTTGAGGAGGGGTTTGGATTAGATGACTTCCTGGGGTCCCTTCCAGCCCTAATTTTCTATGATTGTGTAATAAATAATATTGTACTAGGATGCTGTGGGTACTAAAAATAAAGGATAGCACATAAGAACATTTGGCACTTACCTCGCTAAGTGTAGTATTGATAATTATAGCATCATTCTTGCCTAATTGTAATGTAGAAAAAGCCCAATTCAAGTTATCTAAAAATACCTAGAGAAGTAAGATGTGGAAAACCTGCAGTAGAGAACAATGCTTCTATTTCAGATATTATAATCCAACATACTGTTATTGTGCACTACAAAGCATGTACTCTTGTTTAACAGCTCAATGCTTCCAATAATGAAATTTGCAGAAAACCATGGTGAGATGCTGACCTGGGCTGTGTTGCACTGGGTATTCTTTTTAGCTACCTTTTTTAAGGAACAATTGTATGCGTAGCTTCTACTGTCTGCTTTTTAACTTAACAATATTCAATTTATTGAGTTTAGCAGAAATTTAGAGGCTTAATTCAAAAATTCCGTACAAATACTTACTTTTAAATAAAATCAAGTCTAAATTCCAATAAATGGTGGCAAACTTTTGTGAAAATAATAGCTTTCCAAAAGTGTCTGTCAGTTTTAAGAGCTGAAAAATAATATCTTTTTGTGTTTCACGTTCTTTTATGACTTATTCAAGATATGGTGTTGTCTGTGCTATGTTCTGCATGTCTAGAGAATCCTTTAGAAATCATAGCTCTCTCTGTAACTTTATAAAATGCTGGTCTCTATCTATAGGCAGCTTTTCAATTAAAAAAACAACCATCTGCCTACACACACTGAAAAGTGAAGTTGGACTCTGTACTGTATAATAGATAACATAGAAATCAATCACTGGAAAAACCTGGTCATTATAATACTCCTCTACATTTATTCAGCCATATGAATACATTTGTTCAGCTGTATGAGGTCATGTTGTGCATAAGATGCTTTAAAAGGATAAATTTGAACAACAACTGTTTATTATCTTTTTTTAAGCTAGATATAAACTGTATATTTGTTCATAAAATATTTTTCTTTGTTGCTTGCATTCTTCCTGCATTTTTCTTTCCAGTTATTTCACTTTTTTAAAAAAAGAGAAGTTGAAGTAAGAGACCAGATCCAGCTTCCACAGAAGTGGAATTTTACCACAGGCTTTCAGTAGGAGATGGATTGAACCCCAAATGTGTCTAGTAAATGTTTCCATTCAGTGAGCGATAATGAAGTACATTGTTAATGTCCTAGAAACATCCTGCATTGCTTGTTAGTGTAATTTTTGAACAACTTGTTATAAATTATGAAAATCCAAAGGTACTTTCAGTAAACATTGGCAATGATTAATGGAATCTTGTATGAAAAAGCTTTTCAAGAGAGTAGTATACATTTAATTATGACCTTTTTTCCACTGTAAAGGCAACAGATGACCGTTTGGCTTCAGTTGATGACTTTTATCAACAGGAAATATCTAAGTAGTGGACTGATTTGATGTTTTCTTTACATGTTAAATTAATATTTTGTTTTATTTTTAAAGCTGAAACAGTTCCTGCCACTTAATTGTCTACAGTGAGAATTAAGTGGATGGGTAATGCCAGGATTATTTATCTTAGTTTGACATATCTTGTACCCAGTGTGAACTTCAAATTTACATACTCTAGGAGCCATGCAAGGGCAAAATGTATTGAATGCTATTTTTGTACATCAGTAAGTTCTCAAAGTAATTTTAGTTCATACTGTGAGGAAGATCAGGTAAACAAGGATATGCCACTGAATTAAAAAAAAAATTGGCTGGAGGAATGGACAGCAAGGAGAAAGTAAGTATTAATATTGATAAAAGCAAGTTGTGTGTGAGGTAATGAAAGGTCTGCATAAATCTCAGTAAGGAGCTGAGTGTGGTCTTAAGTAGTTGAAATGTTAGGATGCTAATTCAAGGAGCTTTGGCAACTAAATGGAAGAACTTTAACTGATGGTGCAGGATGTGGAGGTTCTGGAGATAATGTGCTAGGGTTATTTTGGGGGTAACAAAACTAGGGTAGACAAGCATTGGGACTGGCATACAAACATAGTTGTGTCTGGTACTGTTGCAGAAAGAGCAAAAAAATGGGGAAAGAGAGAGGGTGGCATTATTTGTTAATGATGCAACAGACAGTAAGGAAATAAGAAGAAATAATATGGATAAAACAGTTTGTCTGAGTCTAAATCACTTTAGTCAGAGAAGTTTTATTGGGGTAGTGCTGGGACTCTATTATAGAACCAGAGTCAGATTTAGGTATGTACAGAAATTTCTGCAATATTAAAAGTCAGTTCTGCTCAGATTTCATTCTTGTAGGAGACGAGCTTCTCAGAGAATGCTGGAAGCAACTGCCAACAGATCCCCCCCCCCCACTGAACAGTTGTTGGATCAATAAGAAATGATGCTGTTTTAGACTTTGGTTAGTTTAATTAGTTAATTTGTTGGTTAGTAATGAGGACTCCAAAGGAGAGCTGGCCAT
This sequence comes from Crocodylus porosus, assembly GCF_001723895.1. Classification (NCBI taxonomy): domain Eukaryota; kingdom Metazoa; phylum Chordata; order Crocodylia; family Crocodylidae; genus Crocodylus; species Crocodylus porosus. The sequence goes on along the minus strand of NW_017728886.1, from coordinate 163,326,597 downwards.
GGAAGATAACTTTAAATGGAGTTGTGATCTGATTCAGTTTAAATTCCATTGGATGATAAATAAAGTTACCCCTGTCACTGGGGTTCTTGATTTCAAATGGGCAAACTTTGACCTAAGGGAATTAGCCAAATTAACTGAACTGAAGAACTTTGGGACTTCACGTATAAGGGAGGCTTGTAATTGGCTCAGAGGTGCCCAGCTAAAGGTGCCAAAACTATCAGGGATTTGTCAAGCAAGTGGGGGGAAGCCTTACAGGGAAGGGCTAAGTGAATGAATGACCACCTCAGGAAAGGTATTAGAAGTAGACAGAGAATCTATCTGGTATAGAAAAAGGACTTTCTAGCAGCACTTAATTATCAAAAATTGGATCAATAAAGAATTGGCAAAAGCGCGGCTGATCTAGACCTTGCAAAGAATATTATATAGAGAAAATGCCTTTGGAACTTGAGGACAGGAATAATAGAACTGGGATGAAATAGTGAAAAATGCAAAGGTGTATATCTGGAGACTAATAATGAGTCCTACTATAAGCTGAGAATTCATCAGTTGGGAACTATATAGAAGCAGAAGGATTTGAAATACTAGTTGGCCATGGGGCAGCTAGTAGGTTGAGGGGGGCAAAAAGCAAATGTGATCTGGGAATACATTGATCAATGTCTTCCCTGTCTCAGCAGGGATGTATTAATACCATTATATAGGTACTGGGGTGACTTCATCTGGAATACTGTGTGCAATTCTCATCACTGATATTCAAGAGAGATGAACTCCAACTGGAAGAAGAGCAAAGAAGAGCTACTAGGCTGGTCACTTTCCTTGATCAGTCTAGGGGTTCTGTCTAGTGCCTCAACAGGGACACTATCTAGCCATGTTTCCAGCAGGTGTTTAAAAATACTATTGGTATCATTTAGAAGTACCAAAATGTAATAGTGTGAAAGGCAAAGATATTTTTGTGTGATACCTTTTTATTGAACCTTCTGCATAGTTAAGGTAAACTTAGTCAAGCTTTCAAATGCAATGCAGTCTCCTTCAGGTCAATTAATAATTATGTTTTCTGAGCCATTTTGAAGAAGTCCAGTGTAGAGTCCTGAAAAGCAGCTTCTGATATTGGCCATTTCTGGTAAAGTTACAACATTTCATTAGAATATTTTTTGGTCGGCGAAAATATTTCACTACATAGGAAACAAGATGCATCCTGATCTTTTGTGGTACTTCCTGGTCATAAAATAAGAGTTCTGCTCTTATATTATGGACTTGAATGTCCAGAAGAAAGCTGCATTGCTAGCAATAATAGCCAGTCCTGTGCTAATGCTGCTTGCCTTTCAGAAATTAGAGCTTCCTTTATAGGCAAACAGTTTGCAGGGGGAGGAAGCACATTTTTCCTAAGTCTTTTAAAAATAAATTTTTGCATGAAATCATACTAGAGGGCAGCTATGAAATGCCCATTCCAGACACCTTTGAGAGCGTTTTATTGAGACAGTAACTATGCATACTTCATTTTTATGTCCATTTTTATGTCCATCTTTGATTTAGGAATACACAGGTAAATGCTATAAAAAGGATCATTTTAATTTCTTCTTTGTTATCTCTAAAACTTTAAATATAAAATTAAAATTGTTTTCTTTCTTTCAAAAAAACATTTCCTTCCTTTTTCACATACCAAAGTTGAAGTTGCTCAAAGTTTTCTTCAAATATTTCAGTCTTACATTTACTAAATTTTTGTCTACAGAGTGACAAAGACATCTGCTTTCCAAAAAGGGTTCAATCTCTGGAATTCTGCATGGAACAAAACTTTTATCTTGCTTAAACTAAAACTATTTTATTTGTTGACTAAGAAACATCTGTAAAAATTCGATATGTTCAAAATGTCCTCAAAGTTTCACTATTTCTTCAAATCCGGATTGTTTCTCAAGAGTTTTTTTTAGCTGTAACTGTAAAAAAAAAAAAAAAAAAATCTGGTGTGTGTGTGATAGATATATATATATAAGAAAGCTAGTGTAATTTAAAGTACTGATTCCTCTTGTTGAGTAGTGGCGTGCTCTCAGGAAGAGGGGTATATGTGTAGGAAGCAAGTGTAGCTTAAAATCTCAAAAATGAGATTACTGACACTTTTTTGGAAATATGTAAAGGCTTTATACAATGCACTTTTAACTCAGTTTCTTGCAGAATTCCTTAAAATATATATATACACCTCTTTATGTTCCTTTCGCAGTTAAACTTATTATACGATAAGAAATGTTATACAGGGTTAAGCCACAGGTCTATCTAAGCAGAGAGCAGATGTTAAGGGGGGGCAGTATTTATAAATAGAGTCCTATCCAGACTGGTCTCTCTCCTGGCCCTCTTCCTTGCTGCTTCTAGCATTTGGAGGCCTAGGAAGTCTTAACTTGGGTGTAGTAGATTTACCAATATGTCAAATATCCACTAATGGGCCTATTCTGCATGAATTTTTATAATCCTCTCAAAATTGGTTTAGCTGCTTGCCTCTCCATCTTGTAGCAGCGAGTTGCACAAATTAATTACAAGTGTGTTAAAAAGAACTTCCTTCTGTTTTTTCAACCGCTCCTTAGAAATTAGATTGCATGTCCCTTTGTTTTCATATTGAGAGATGGTAAATAAATAAATCCCTGTCTACTCTTCCCACACAATTCATTAATGTATAGATCTCTGTCATGTCCCTCCTCAATCATCTTTTCTTTAAGCGGAAGAGTCCCAGCCTATTTAGTCTCTCCTTGTATGGAAGCTTCTGTAGGCTGTGTGTAGATTATCCCTGTTGCCCTTCTATGCATCTTTTTGGCTTCCATTTCCTCCTTTTGGAAGGAATCAGGGGGGACCCCAGAACTGTAGTCAGTATTCAAATCATGGGTAACACTTTCTGGGGTTTTTTTCTATGTCCTTCTTAATTCCTAGTGTTCTATTTGCCTTTCTGAGTACTGCTGAGCACTGGGTTGTTGTGTACAGTTTTCTGAAGACCGCAATTCCAAGCTATCTTTTTTTGGAGTAGGAACAGCTAAAATAAAAGCTATCGTTTTGTGGATGCATCTCAGGTTTTCTCACATGCATCACTTTGCACTAAAGTGCCACCCTGCCCTGCCTTCCGTTTCACTTTTACACTTTCAAACATTAAAAGTCATTTCCATTTTGTTGTCCATTTATTCAGTTTTATGAAGTCCTTCTGCAGTTCTTCAAGGTCAGCTTTGTTTTTTACCACACTGAGTAATTTCAACAATCCACAAACTTTGGGGACTTCACTAGTCATCCTTTCCCCCCAGCCTCTTTCCAAATAATTTTATAGTATTTTAAATAGCACAAACCCTTGGGGTACCCCACTGCTTCATTGAGAGAGACTAAATACCTCCTCTTTGCTTCCAGTTCTTTAGCCAGTTGCTGATCCACAAGTAGACTTTGCCTCTTATTCCACGATGACCTAAGTTCAGTAAGAGCCATTGGTGTGAGACTTTGTCAGAAGCATTTTGGAAGGGCAGCTACACTATATATCAGCTAGACCATCCAGATGCTTGTTGATGTTTTCAAAAAATTCTAGATTTGTGAGCTGTGACCTCCCTTAACAAAATCTACATCGACTCTTTCCCAGTCCTAGTATGTGATGGACAGTTTTGCTTATTAGGCATTCTACCTGCTTGCCAAGAACAGCAGTTACATTCACTGGTCTGTAGTTCTCTGGATCCCCCCTGCAGCCCTTTTTAAAAATTGGCCTTACAATGGCTACCCTGCAGCACAGAGGCTGTTTTAAATGATAGGTTACTTACTAGAGCCAGTAATTTCTGTTGGAGCTTCTTCAGGATTCTTGGATGAATACCATCATGTACTGGTGAATTGCCACTGTCTAATTTATCAGTTTCCTCTATAAACTGTTCTACTGACACCTTAATTTGAGACCTGTACCAAATTAGTTTGAGAATTCCATTAGAAGGAGTAGCATCAGTATGGAAATCTCCCTAACATCTTCTATAGTGAAGATCAATACACAAAAGTTATATAGCTTTTCTGCAATTTCCTTATCCTCCTTGAATACTCTTGTTGTTCCTTGATTGTCCAGCAGCTCTGGCAGGCTTCCTGCTGAATCCCTGGCAGGCTTCCTGCTTCTAATGTACATTTTACATATATATGTCTTCAGCAAATTGCTCTTCTAATTTTTTTGGCTTGTATTATAGATTTAGATTTAGCTTGCCAGAGTTTTTACTCTTCTGTTTTTACTTGCTTAAGCATGACTTCCATTTCTTGAAAGACATCCTTTTGTCTTTAGTAACAAATTCACTTTTGCTATTTAACTACGTTGGATCTTTCTTGGTCTGTTTGCTTTTTCTTTATCTTCTATATGTATATAATTTATATCTCAATTATGGTATTTTTAAATGCCCCCCATGCCACCTGCAAGTCTTTAGCCCTCTTGTAATTATTTCTAAAATGCTTTATTTTTGTGTAGTTCCCGTTTCTGAAGTTAAATGCTGAGATGGTAGATTTCTTTTGTTTTCCCTCCTGCAAGAGTATCAGACCTGATTATTTTTTGATCACTGCTACAAGGGTAGCTTTACAACAGTTAAACCTTGGCCTTAATCTGGGGCAGTGTTTAGAATTAAAGCTAGAGTGGTCTCTGTCTTGTGAGTTCCAGGATTGTCAATAGCATAAACAATGCAGGTAGTCAGGCACCAGTTCTGGTGCTAATTTATAGAAGCAAAGTGGCCTGCTCATAGGAAGGTTTAACTCTGACACTTCCAACCTCTTCTCAAACCATCATTGTTCAGTGCTTCAGAATTCCTAGTTATGCCTCTAATTGTTAAAAAACAAACAAACAAACAACACCCCCCCCCCCAACAAAACAGTCATTTGTGGTGTGTAAAAAAAATTTAGTTTCTGTATCCCACCCTAAAGTGACATTTTCCCAACTCTCTATGGGGATAAATGAAGTTGCAGGCACAAATGGGATGTGCTTTTGCTGCAGTCAACACTTCTGCTAAAAGTTAGTATCTCAGTCCTGCTTCCCTTTTCCTTTACATGCTGTCAAATGAAAACTACTATGACCTTGTTTTAATTGTAACTTTATCTTTTTAAACTAGTGTATTTTCTTTCCAATTCCTAGTCTGAGTTGCTGTGTTCATTGTTACATTCATCTTTGTTTCTTGTTTGGGGGGGGGGTTGGGGGGTTTTCTGTGGGGTTTTATCTGAAGAATGGAAAGAAAATATCCTCCTAGGGTATTCCAGAGGCAGAAAGTACCAAGGAAGCGCTTTTTTTTTTTTTTTTGAGGCTGCCAGCCTAATTTTGCTCCCCTGTGTGTTTCTGAAAAAGTCTGGATAAATAGTTACACTTACTTAGCTCAAACAAATATATTTGAGGGTGATCCAGCACTGTTCAGTGCTGCTCAGTGTTATGTTACTTTCAGTGATGCAACTAATAATATAAGACAGCTCTTCAGGTGTATTTTGAACTTTAATATTAATGTTGTTTAGAAGAAAGTATGGCTCCCTATGCTTTCTATCCTCAATCAATATTTAATTGAAATATCTGTAGTCAGCAGCATAGCAGTGTGGCTGGACACCCCTCTCCTCCCCAGTTAAATAGTAGTCATAGAAAAATAGGGTTGGAAAGGAGGTCATCTAGTCTAACCCCCTGCCTGTGAAGACTGAGGCAGAATAGGCATTGAGCACTTCAGCATTTGCTGCATCCTCAGTTGCAAGTGTCTTCCTCATTCAGGAAGGGTCCCACACTTTCACCAATCCTCCTCTTGCTACTGACATACTTGTAGAAACCCTTCTTGTTACCCTTCAGGTCCCTTGCTAACTGCAACTCTAATTGCACTTTGGCCTTCCTGACTTCATCCCTGCATGCCCAAGCAAACTCTTATATTCTCCCCTAATTGTTCATCCAAGATTATACATTGCCAGCACACCCAACTTAAAGCTCTCCTCACTAGGTTAGTGAGCCTATCTGCGAAGACGCTCTTCCCTCACTTTATCAGGTGGATCCCATCTCTTCCCAGCAATCCTTCTTGGAAGAATATCCCATGCACCTGCTCCTGCCTGGGCCCTTTCCCTTGACTGGAAGGATCAATAAGAACATAGCCTGAGCCCCAGACCCCCTCACCCTTGCACCCAGAACCTGGTAGGCACTTTTGATATGCTCAGGTTCTCCCCTGGCAGTATCATTGGCACCCACGTGAATGAGCAGCGTGGGGTAGTAGAGGTAGTAGTCTGTCCATAACATCTCTGATCTGGGCTCCGGGCAAGCAGCAGACCTCTGGAGACAACAGGTCAGGTCAACAGATGGCTCCCTCCATCCCCCATAGAAGGGAGTCTCCAACCACCAACACCCGTTGCTGCTGCTTGGTGGTGGTTGTCTCAATTCTCCCTACCTCGGTGTAAGGCCTGGCCCATCTTCCTCCACCAATGAAATGTGCTTCTGCTTCTGCTGCTAGGGCTGCATATCTTTTCTGCAGACAAACCATTGCAGGTGGAGGTGAAGATTTCTGCTTGCTGCCAGAAGTCATAAGCCTCCAGCTTCCACCCTCTCAGCTGGATCCATGTCCTCTGTCTTCTCGAGCACTGCCTCTGGGATTTCTTTCTCCATAGTCCTGGAGGTCTCCTCCAGCATTGACTCAATGAACTCCTCATGGCAAAGGATGCTTTGGAGCCTCACCACCTCCTCTTGCAGTTCTCTTACCTGTTTTCTGAGACGAAACACCCAGAGGTACCACTCACACCACAGACACTCCCTGACCTGGCTGTCACTGGAAGGATCAGGCCACAGTTCCCACAATGTCAAACTTAGACCTGGATGGAAGTGTTGATGGTGAGCAGTCCTGCCTGGACAGAAGCCTCACAGGTGCAAGCAGAGGCAGTGGCAGTGACTCTGGCACTGTGACAACCTTCAGCCATTTCCCTAGGTCTCTTTATTTGCTTTCTCTCTCTTACTGCCCGTCTTCCAAGCACACCTTCCCTAACGAACTCACCTGGAAGCTGGCTTGTTTATTGCTCATTGGCCCCAAAGGGTTCCTTTTTTTCCTGCTTCCTCATGGCAAGCTGAAGGGCACTTCCTGGGGCCATGAACTGGCCTGCAAATTGCTTACCCTGTTTGCAGCCCCTGTTTGCTGGCTCCCTGGTCACTGTGCATTCAGGATGGTTGCTCTGATCCACCCCACCATAGTTACACTGCTGTCTTCAATGGAACCTTAGTGTTATTTTAGTGAACATTTTTTCCCAAGGGTGTGAATGCACGTTGATTTAATTTAAGCTTACTGAAAGTCTATATGTGATCTGCTGAAAGTTACAGTTGCTCCCAAATAGTTTACCAGTGGCTTCTCCAAGTTGAACTTTCAAAAAGAACTGCCTCCAAACCACAAAGCAGTTTTTACGCAGCATTTTCAGCTATCTCTTTTTTTGTTTTTTGTTTTTTTTTAATGTATAGGCTTTTATGTGGAAGCATAAGCTTTTCATGTGGTGCTTGAAAAGATGTTTCTTTGAAACTTTGCAAAGTTAGGAAAATTGCTTACTAGTCTTTAGAGTTTGATACAGATTTTAGGCTTTTTAAACAATCCAGCCTATTCTAAATAAGAATTTAGGCAGTACTTCAGTTCACATGTAGGCATCTCTAATTCAGCTTTTAACTTATTATGGTACTGGCAGGGGTTTCTTACCCTTCTCAGATGCATGAATTCCAGATAAAATGTGTGGGAATTGTGTCTGTGCAGAAGTATTTTGTTCCCTTAATAAATAATCATGTTATCAAGGAAGTATCAGATGGCTGCCTTCATGTCACGGAAACGACACAAATCAAAAACATGCTCAGTTCTGCAGCTTTACACAATTTAAGAGCTCTACAGACAGCTGAGGGTGGTAGTTTGCACTTAATTTTTTTACATGTCCTCTTTGGTTTCAGCATGAATGCTTAGTTCAGAATTAATTGTATGTGGTGGATGGAAAGCATGAGCATTGGGTGCTGAATCCTTTATTGCAAGTGAAAATGTATAGTGGCTGGTGTAATCAGTAGTATATTGGATTGCCTGTTAACTCCACCTGTTAACCACATAAGTGAACATAGATGCTGAAATCCAATTCTGTTCTACCCTGTTAGTAACTGAAAAACAGTTAATGTAAAAAGTGGGTGGATCCTCCCTTCCATGGTTTTTCTGTGGCTCAGGTCTATGGGTAAGTTGATGGTGTTTTACAAAAGTAGATGCGTTAATGGATTTGTTGTGATCACATATAACTTTAAGGCTAGAGTCATTTTTATCAATTTACTACACAGGTTTGAAAACTTTCTTCAGTGTTAAATACTTCAAAAGATACAGGTCATCACACATCACTATTATAGTTGATGAACTTTTAAAAAAGGCCAGTCTGGAATAATACTTATGTCTGTGATGGTATTTAAAATCCTGTTTCTTTGACATTTAGTAGGCTATGGTTTTTAAAATAGGTGAAAGCATTAGAGGTTTCACCAGCTTAAGAGAAGAAAATAGATTTTGTCATAGTAGAGAAGTGTTTTTGTTTTTGTGCTGGAAAGTTGCCTCTGAGTTGTCCCAACTCCTACTATGCTAAGTATAGGAAACGGGTAATTTGGATAATCGTACGTGGAAAATGTTGGGGAATGGCAACTGTTGAATTTAGTTGTGTATGTCTTGTACTAGTACTCCTGAAACAATTCTGTGACTTTTTTTTTAAGTGACTAATCAAAAATGATACTGAGATCTGAAGAACTGAATACTTTTTATTCCCTGCCCCCTCTTCCCCTCCCCCCCAACCCGGGCTCCTCCCATATTGCATAAAATACTCAACATTGAGAGAGATTCTTCTTGTGGTGGTTGGTTATAGAATATCTTCCTGATATTAAGCATAATTCACAAGAATTGCAGCAGATGGGGCAGACAGCTCTAAAATGACGAGTGCCTCACATTTCTGATGGTTTGGAAGTGAACTATGTTCTTTGTACATAGAGTACATAAGAAATATAAAAAGAATTATAAGCAGCTTTGGTTAGGTTTTTTTTCCAGAGGCGGTAGTGACATATTCCAGACTGAAATCCAGGATCAGCTTCTGAAGATAAGTGTTCCAGTTGGCAGCACATCTTGCTGTTTTCACATGATCAAGCTGTTCTGCAGAATTTTAATGTCACTTCTCTTTGAAAACAATTTGGGGGGAACTTTTCGATGGGAAGGGGCTCTCAAAGTGCAACATGATTTGCATAAATACTTAGCCTTAATTAAGAAAGCTATCAAATTTGAATTAGTATGCACTGTAAATATTACAATACTTACCATTTAAAAATATCCTTTTTAGAAGGTCTCCTTTTACCCAGTATCTCTACATCAAGGATTTAATGCTGGCTTTTGGCACTGTTTTAAACTTTTTGAAGTCTTTTAAATTAATCCATTTGTTCCTATAAAAGATAAGTCTGGGGTTCTGCTCCAAGATGCTGTATCCTCAGTAAGATCAGAGGGACGTTTTTTGAGTCCTATCAAATTTACCAATTTGCACTCATTGCCAACCAGAAAATTGAAGATCCCGGTGCCAGAGCATTTAAATATGTGAGAAACAGCAGGGGTGACTGTTAAACAAATGCATAAAGATTATATAATGAACCAATTGATAAGAAATCAACAGTTGGTATTAAAATATATTTTCTTATTGCATGATATTTAAATAATGAGAAAAGTGTATATATAAAACTTAACTGCAGATCTCAGATCTGTTCACTTCAGTGTGTGTTAATCTTCCCCTACACGTGGACTTCTTAGCTGTGTAGTACTCAGAGTAGCATTTCTAAATAGCTTTCTTTAGTGTCACAAGTAACTCCTCTTGGCTATTAAACTATATCAGGCTGTTTAGAATAGCTTTTCTGGGGTGTATAATGTGGTCTTTTGCCAATGTGCCAGATTGTCTTTTACAAGGTGTGAATTGCAGAATTGTGGAACAGTAGTTCATCCGTGATTCTTTTTGCTTGGGAAAAGTGTCTTAAAACATTGTCCTAGCTGAACCTTTTAAAAAAAAAAAAAAAAAAAAGTTTTTCCAGCTATAAATCAAAACACATCAGTACCCAGGTACTTGTTTTATAGCAACGCCTTTTAGACTTAGCTAGCCAACAAGGCCTAAAAAGGAAAAATAGGCAAAAGTGAGACTCCTGAAGTTAATTAATCATGTTGGTTGAAGGCAGAAATGACCTTTTAGATGCCTATTTTAATAGGCACACCATTAAAGAGAAGTGTCAGGCCATTTTATATGACCCTGGTTTTAGTTGCTCATAGCTCTGAAAAATTTAACTGCTTGTGCTGGTTTTGGGGGGTGGGTTTGGTTTGGTTTCCCACACCCACCCCCTCCCTACTGAGTAGATACTCATCACATAAATGTTTTGTGGAAAAATTAAGTTAAAACAGCTCAGCCATTTCTGAGATCAAGGCTTTTTTGTTTCAAAATATATATTTTTAAAAACTTGTGTGTTTCTTTGTAAAATCTGAGCTCACCTGTGCTTTTGGAGCAAGCACTCAAATTTTGGTAGAGTAACCTTTGTGTCAGGAATATATCTTTTTTTTTTTTTTTTGTCTATGTAAAAATATGCCCAGTTACATGCAGGCTGTAATTGCAGTGCATATTTACTTAGTAGAGACTAGGTGTGTAGAGTCACTCTCATTCTCTGTGACCAGTGAAGTATTTTAATTTATACAAAATGAAATAGGTCCACAGTAAAAAATGGAGAGGGTGCTTCCCTGAAACACCATACAATCAAGTGATTAAAACTTTTGCCTAAGACTGAGAGATCCAGTTTCAGATCCATTCTTCCTGATTCATAGTAGGGATTTTGATAGGTAGTGCATGATTTGAAAAGCTGGATTTAAGAAATTTTTAGCAGGGATCAGATGGAGACAGTGGTGCCAAGCCAGAGAGAGAGCATCCAGCTGTGCTGCTTCCTTTATCCTAAGAAACTCCTTTTTCTTCATCTAGCCCCTTACCTCATCTACCTCCTACCCATCATAATCAGCTTCTTAACTTATCTTCATAATAAAGCAGAATAGCAGAATATGTAATTAAATTAAAGTGTATACACACACAGAGACTAAATACGTTTTCATGTACAACTAATTCTGGCATTTCTAGAATTTTCAAATGCTTGTTTCTGCAACGTTAATTACTTGGGATTTTCTTTTCCCTGAACTTGACTGCTCTGAGGGCCTTATTACACCTTGCACTTTTTGCTACTCAAATGCTGATCCATGGTACTGCTAGTTCAAGTTTACAGCAGTTGCACATTAAAGCTAAAAACCTTCTCTGAGTGTCCTTGACCTGCACAGCTGTGACTTGCCACTAGACAGCTGCTGAGCCATAGCAGACTTCTGTTCCTGCTCTAGTTGCAGGTGGGTTGGAGAGATGAGGGGGAGGGGGGCGCATAGGTTAGATAGGAGTTGGAGAGTTAATGGAATGGGAATGCATAAGCACAGGTTCATGGGTGCTCTGGGGCTTAAGCACCTGCTGAAAAAAATTAGCAGGTGCTTAGCACCCACAGAGCCACATTTGCAGATGTTTAAGCACCCACCTGCAGAAAACAAAGTTGACACCTATGTGGGGGTGGGTAATGAGATAGGAGGTTAAAAGGCAGTGGGAATGTGGTATATGTCATGAAATGAAGGAAGTCAGCCACTGAAGGATAAAAAAATAAAAAGTTTTTAAAAAATCAAAGAAATAAATAGGAAGCAAGTTAAAGGAGGTCTCATGTTTTGATAAATTGGGATTGGGGGACTGAAGGTGCTGTTTATGCTTCTCAGGGTGGCTGGGAACAGTGAGAGGGAGGCACTTTTGGGGAGTTACTGACCTGCCCTGGGAAGGAAGCCCCAGCTCTCAGGGATCCAGTGTGGCCACCTACCTTGTTTCCTCCCCCTCCCCCTTCAGACTGGTCTGTGCCTCGAGATCTGGTCAACCAACTTCTATGCCATGGGAAATTTTCAGGTAGAGTTCAGGGAGTGGCAATTTTGTCTACACAGAGCAGGACCTTGGGGAGGGAAACTATCCTGGGATGCTAGATGATTGAAACTTAGCTTATCTCTGGAGAGTGGCCACACATTAATGGGACACAAATTTGGTAACACAGAGCAAAGAGAAACCTGCCATGGAGTGGTGTAACTTTAAATGCCTAAAGGGTGTTTCAGACTAGAATCGAGCATGGTGCTAGAGCAGTGCAGCAACTGCCCCACGCAGCATGGCCCCAGAGTTGTGGAGTGGCTGCCACATACAGCACAGCCTTGGAGGGGCCAAGTGGGTGCCATGCTGCACATTGCCTCCACTCCAACTATTCAAGGGCATGCACTGGATGTAGTGTGCAGGGCTGGGCTGTGGGCCCATGGAGTCAGATGAGTTTGTCATCCCTGCTTTACTGGTAGAGCATATGGATAGGGACAGAAATTGCACATAATCTGGTGTAAGTGATTGGAACTGGTTTAAGATAAACCTGCATGGATGTCATAGCAGACTTCACTGATTTAAGTTAAATTGGTTTGGTAAACTCCTGTCAACCCCTCCAGATTCAAGTTAACTCAGTCCCAGCATCCCAGGATGCTTTGCATCTTCCTCTGCAAACCCTTCCTTGCAGGGTGGATGGACTAGCCTTGGCCCAAACTGTCTGCTCCAAATGAGCAGAGAGGCTTGCTCTAGCACCCCCAGCTTCTGGTCTGGGTCACTGCAGGCAATTGATTGCATTTCCAGAATCAAAAGTGACTGTCTGTTCACTTGTTTATTGCTCCAGTCTACACAGCTTAGACTAACCTGAGAAGATTGAATCAATTCAGCCTCAGGCTTTTTGGCTGTCTGTACTTAGCTTATGTATACAGGACCTGTTCTCTTAGAAGTCTAACTGCAAGAGTTTCTTAATCTCTGATTTCATTGTTTGGTTTATGACTTAAGCATGATGGCTTGTGAATTTTATATTCTGCTTTTGTGTGAAGGTTCTTATCCATTTAAATGTCTAATTCTTTGTTTTCTGCAAAGTTCTTTGCTACAGCAGCATCTTGAGAGAGTGAGTTCCATGTGCCGTTTGTGTAAGAACTGCTTTGTTTAATGTATTTTAAATGACTGATTATCACTTCTAACTGACTTCCCTTTGTATACATAAACAGAGTTACCAGTTAAACTTTGTGTTCCCTTCTGATGTCTTCGCTTAAGAACCAGGCCCAAGTATTTGTCCTACTCCATGTACAATCCCAAAGTGGGAAGGAGGGAAGAGAACAAAAACAATAATTTTGTTGCTGCATTGAACAATATAAAAGCCACTTATTTTGTCAAAAGCCATTTTGGTTTTTCATTGTTATTCATCACCACTAACAATGACAGATTAACCCATTTCAAGGTGTTGGATGTATAATCTGTTCATAAACATAATTTTGAAGCTTTTTTCATGCTGTGCTCTAATCCAAGACTGTATAGTACATTTAGCAAGCATAGTTATATTATGCATTTTCTAAAGTTATCCCTTCTTATGAGTCTGCAAAAGACTGCCAGCTAGAACTTTCTAATCTCTGCTAATTTTAAAAATTATTTGCATTAAGACATGACTCAAATTCCAGAAAAGAAAATCTTGTGGAAATTTCCACTAATTTAAAATGGGAAATAAGGGGGGTTGTTCAGCAGTTGACGGATGTTCTCGAGTTTAAATATTTCAACATCTTGACAAGCACCATGATACTTCTAAAAATGTTGTCCAACAAATTTGAGTCACTGCAAAGAGCATTAAAGTTGCAAGGATGCTCTGATTCTTAAAATGTCACCATTATTGACGTGACAGTTTTGTAGTCGACTGCACCCAAGGGAAATGCACGGGAGAATAAATGAAAGTCATGACACACTCAATACCCAAGATGAGAAATGGATTATTTAGTGTGTCAGGTTGGACACTGCAGTATCCCTTCATGAGTTTTCAGTTTTGCCCTGAATGCCAATGTTGGGACATTGCAGCTGTCTTAGTAATGTCTTACTGGTGAAGCACTATGAAATTTTATTCATGCCTTAATGGAGAGGATTTCCACTGTACTTACGCTTCTCATTTAGAGTTCGTTGTTATGCTCAGCATTTTGAATGCTATAGACTGTACGTACCAGCCCTTCAGTCTCATTTAATAATAGTGGAAATATTATACTAGTGTGGCAAAGATTAGGAATTCTTTTCTTATTTCCGTCAGGTTAAGCTGCATTGGATTTTGTTGTATAATACTAAAGAAAAGTGCATCTTAGATATTCTTAATCATTATATTAAAGACTAAAACACCCTTTCTTAGAAGTTGCCTTATCAAAGAGACATTTTTTCCCTGGTTTTTTTTTTTTAATTATTATTTATAAAAGCCAAAATGGGGAGAGTCAGCCTTAATTTTACATTATCTGTGGAAACTGCCATCTACAGACAGTAGCTATGTATGTATTTTTGTTGGGCGCATAAGGGGAGGGAAAAGTACAAAGCTGTATACCGGGTAGAGACCAAAAATAGCCCTTATTTATCTTTTGGTCTCCACTGCTTCAGGGCATTTTGTTAAAGAAAAATTACTTTTTTTTGGTTCTTCAAATCTTGGAAAAATAAGGGACAGTTGATTGCAATGTGTCTTTCAGTTCTAGTGTATTGCCTTGTAACAAAATCAAAAGGAAGTTTTTAAAGACTTAATCATTAATACAAATGGGTTAATCAGGTTGAAGGAAAAGAAATCTTTCTGAGGGAAAGAACCAAAGGATTTTTGTTTTCTTTTTCAGCCTAAGATTTTTGCCTTTTTCACAAAGAAACCTACCTTTTGAAAAATGTAATTCGTATCCTTACTTTTAGTAGCATTAATTGTAAATATTTGTTTTATGTCACAATAGATTTAGTGAACTTAGCTAAGAGAATTAACATTTAACCGTATTAATTTCTGATGCCAAATATCCCACCCAGCCACGACCTCTTTGTTTTTTGGGAATGTTCCTTTGTCTATTTTTAGTTCATTGCTCACTTCTGTTGGCATTTGGTTTTGTTCTAGAAAGTTTTCTTCCTAGAGGTATATCATAATTTGATTTTTAAAAGAAAACAGGAAAAAAAACAAGCTTGGTTGGAAAGATTATACTGTTTAATGCAGTAACCTGCTTTGGGAATACATTGTCTTTAGCTTTAAGTTGAGGTGCTTGATGGGTTATGAAGGCATATATTTCTGAACCTGTTTTGTTAGGCCCCAATTCCTGTTGAATATTTTGCACCTTTTTTCCCCCTTCGCATTCCTTTTGATGTTATTTCACTTATTCCAAAGATGTTGTTTTTGTATTTTTATTTAAATCTTTCTGAATCTCTTTTTATCCTTTAAGACCAATTCATGCAGCTGCTTGATAGTTAATGTTTAAGATAATTATAGATGAAATGCATTAACAGTATCCCACTTAGTTTTCCATCTCCTAATTATTTCTCCTTACAGCTCAGCAGTTCAACTTTTCCCCCATCATATATGGGAACTGTTCTGTGTATTTCTTGGATCTTTCTTTCAAAAAAGGCTCCAAATACCAGGCTTATGAACAAGTCATTCCTAGCTTGTTACTCATTTCTGTGCAAATTCCATGGAAAATTTGTGCCTGGCACTATTTGCAAGGCATTACTTCAAGAAAAACCGCTGCATACTAATTCCCTGCAAGTCGCAGGAAAAGCCTAGTAACTTTTGTAGAAGGAAGGGAAACCACACTGAAAAGAGATGGGGGGAATGAAGATGCACTGAAAGTGAAACAGGTAAAATTCACGTACACTTACAGGCAAAGTTGTGTGTTAATGTGTACAGAGCCTATTAAACCCATGTACTTCTTACCCTGCATTTTGGCTGGCTTGACTTGTTCTGTGGTGTAGAGCAGGGGTGGCAAACCTGCAGTATAGATGCCTCAAGTGTCACAGCAGCCTTTGTCCATACCACATAGTAGGCCATGGAGGGGATAGGCAGCACAGTGGTAGATAGGACAGAGAGCAGAGCATCAGATCATGCAGGGAGCAAAGGGTAGGGAGAAGAAAGCAGAGCAGCATGTTGGACAGAGAAAAGGGATTGGAGTGGCACTTGGGCAGGGTTTAGAGCTAATTTGTGGAACACCTGCCAAAACGGTTAGCCCCTCCACTGGTGTAGATCAGTCAATTCAGATGCTCTTAACTTCTGAGTTTATACTCTCACAAAATAGCCTTCTTTTCATTCTTAGACCTTTGCTTAGGCAATATTGCACTGGATATTTGACCCCTCGAAGTCGAGGACAAAATTGGCTGCTTTGTTGCTGAATCAGGGCTATAATGTATTGTACAGAGTAATTACATTTATAACTAGGGACCTACAAAATTTATGATTTGTCAGTTTTTGTGGAAACTGCAAATTTGGTGGGTACTCCATAAAAAAAATTCTGGCCCCCACAAAAAAGCACAAAAAGCAGCAGCAACCCAGAGGAAAAAGAGAGAGCGCTGCAAAAAACAAAACGACAGAAAGCCCTGACATCCTGAAGCACTGGGGGGGAGGGGAGAGATTTTTGTGGCAAAGCACGGTGCCCCCTCCTGCACCCCCCTCCCCCCCACACACACACGCATACACCCCTCTGGCCAAGGGGTCCTGGAACTCCCCGGAGGGGCGGGAGGGCCCCTACAGCTCTGACTGATCAAGGACCCCTGGAATTCCTACCCCTCCTCAGAGATTGACAGGTGCCTGTCTGTCAATCTCCAGGGAGGAGTGAGACTTCTGGGGCCCCTCA
This sequence comes from Crocodylus porosus, assembly GCF_001723895.1. Classification (NCBI taxonomy): domain Eukaryota; kingdom Metazoa; phylum Chordata; order Crocodylia; family Crocodylidae; genus Crocodylus; species Crocodylus porosus. The sequence goes on along the minus strand of NW_017728886.1, from coordinate 163,309,885 downwards.
GCCAATCAGAGATTGGGGGAAGGGAGGGCACTGCTGCACTCCACCACAACAATGGCACCTATCGCTGTGCCTGAACCACAAAATATAAAGGCAGCCTCCATGAATTGGGTAGGCCCCTATTGATAACATAGCCTACCCAGCTTTTTAACATAGTTATGTCTGTAAAGTATTCTGTTTTGTAAAGTGAGTGAAACTAGGGTTTTTAGTGTCTTTATAATAAAAATTTTAATAAAGCTTGTTTTTACTAGATACCATGTTATTTACAAGCCTCTGATTTATAGTGGCTCGTTTTTCCATAAGCAAAAGTTTAAATGTACAGACTTTGTACAGAATAGTCTCATTCAGGAAGCAAATAGATTCTTTAAGGATATATACAGAATTCTCTCTCCTGGGTCTCATAATTTCATTTTAAGATGTGGGAATGAAAATATATGTGGAACCAGCAAATAAGTATTAATATATAAGTAATGGGGGGGGGTTCTCCCTCTCACTTTGCCTCTTCTTCAGTAACCTTGGTGTAGTCTTCTGTGTCTCTCTCCAATGCGTCATGTATGGGGATTCCTCTCGAGCCTCGCTGTTCTTCTTAGGATGAACAGCTTGGTTATTGGAATGACTTGAGGTTGGTTCACCAGGGGTCCTTGCCTGCCACATCTTTGATGATGATTGCCTTCAGATTGGGAGGACAATGTTTGGTTCCACCTCCCCTTGGTGTCTACCCTCAGTTGTTCCCGCTGTTCTGCCTTTGTGGGGCTCCGCCTCCCCTACACCCTGCCCAATGCCAACCACGATGTTGTCACCTGCATTGTTGAGGCTGATGTCCTGTGCTTTCTTGGTGCTCGGGTTCCTGGAATACGATGGCTGCCAGGTATGGGCGATGTTACTATCCCGATAATTTCCCCTGGCCTTCCTCCTTTCCAGTTACATGTCCCGGCTTCAATACCGGTCCATCCCCCAATGCATCACCTCTGCCCGGGGCTTGCTACTTGCCGTCCATCCGTCTCATCTGTATCCTGGCTCCACAGAGTTCTGCTGGGCTCTAGTCTCTGCTGCCGACTTCCTGGGTCCTCATTGGCCCTGTAAATAAATCCTGCGCTCTTGTGGAGACCCCTTCCTGGGGTAACCACCAGGTTCCCTCACTGGGACTGCTTGTGCTCTCTGGCCCCTCCGGGCTGGCTGGGGAATTCCACTTCTGGTTTCCCCCCCCCCCCCACCCCGCTTGTCTTCTGCCAGGTTTTTATCTTGGATCTGGGGTTCTTGCCACCCAATTGGTCCCAGCATGCTGTTATAAAGCATGCCCACACCGATAAGGGTGCCAATCCCGGCTCCTTTGGGCTTGGCTGGTTTTTTTCCCTTTTTGTATTTTCCTGCGGCAGCTCTGCCTGCTGTGGTTTCACTTTCACTGCTTTCATCTTCCAACGCAGTATCCCGCCGTCTCCACTCCTTATCCAGTAAGTCTTTTACACACTTGGCTAAGTCTTTAAAATAATCCTAATGTGTAATTTTAACAATGTAGTTTGGTCTGAGTAACATTATGTAGCTTGTTTAGATGCTGAGTTCAGAAAGTCAGAAATATATCAGACTACTGCAATTAACAATATATGATAGCATTTCTTACATTAAGGGGGGATTATTTTATTAAAATATTATTTAATTGAAAAATGACTGAAAAGGGAAAAGCAGAAAAATGCCATTAGAGTAAAGCATTGTCACTTCAGAAACCCAAATCTTTGACCTCCTGTTTTTCTTAATATTTTACTCTTAAACTCTGAGTGAAAAAAATAATTTTAATACATCTAAAGTTTATCCTTTCCTTTATTGTCTAGTATGGCCCTATTCCGCATTTACACAGATGCTGAAGTGTTTGCAGGATTAAGTCATACTTGACTTTTTTTTGCTTTGAGTACATATTATCATATGCATTAGAAACAACAATGAATATCCTTAGAAGTCCCAGTTTCTATTGATAATAAACACTTTGGTAAATATTCATTTAGCAAGGCAAATTAACCACTCAAGTTTTCATTTGAAATGCAATTTTCGCTTTAAACTTTTATATCCCTAGATTCTTGTTCTTTCTGCATTAAGTTAAACTATGAAGAATTAAGTCAATTTGAAAATATTTGAGTCATTTTTGGTATCATTAATACTGGGCACATGTACATGTGATGCTATGTTGCTGTAGCAATGTGGTATGGCAACATGGCATCAGTGGGTACAAACTGTGATGCCACCCACAGCTATGTCACTAGCAAATGCACTCCCTTGCTATAGCATGTTGCTACAGTGACACAGCAGCTAAAAATAACCATGCATCACTGGCACAGTGCAGTATGTTACTGCACCATTGTTTAGTACTTTAAAAAGGAAGTACTAAATGATTGCATAGTAACAACGGCACCATAGGGGCATGTATAGACACGCACACTGATTTCTACCTTACTAACTTCCATATCCCATAATTTGTCCCATACTCATCGTGCTCACCCCTCTCTTCTGTAAATTTTCAATGGCAGAATATTTTACCAAGCCATTATATTAGTAAGAATTCCTTATTTTTACTAAATATTACAAAACATTTTGCTATACTGGTAAATGATTGTCAGGTGAACAAAATAGATTCTGTGAGGTGGTTTCCTTGCTATTTTTAGGCAGTTTGTAGCCCCACCTGTCAATGTTCCTGGACAATTCCAGATATAAGATCTCATTTTCAGTTGGATACAACTCTGTCAGATTATGTATCCAGGCTGAAATTTTTCACTTCTTTGTTTTGGGGGTGGGTAGGGGAAGGCAAAATAACCAGGTTCAGCCATTTTGGAGAACAGTTCCGTGGGGAAATACGTTAAGAAACTTTTTCTTTACAGTGCTTTACATATAATTTTTAGTAAGATTTTTGCCAGGGATTTTTTTTCCTTTTTTAGTGTCTCTGAAATTTGCCCAAAATTTGCCCTTTATTTATATTCATAACCATTTTATACTCATTTGATCTTATTTGGAACATGAAGTTGGAGAGAATGACACTGGCAGGGGAAACAGGAGTAAGTAGGGAGACTGGGAACTGATTATAAGGACCTGAGACTAATTGATCTAGAGAGGAAGAAGGTTCAGATCAGAGGATGAGTCTGGAGGATCTTGGGGAGGAAGGGACAAGCTGAACACAGACTGGGACTGTGAATTTGTGGAGGGTATTGGGAAAGGAGCGACAAATCTGATGAAGGGTTACCCCTTGGAATGATTGCCCTCCAGCTCTCTGCCCTTTTAGAGTTGTACTTCAGATGCTGATCAGCTAAATGATTGAAAGTGTCAAATCATGCCTTATAAGGCAAAGTACAGACATTTGGAAAGGTTAAATTAGGTTCAGAATGGCCACACAATTTTAAACTTAGCTTATCCCCTGGTGCCAACCTTGTACTTGCAGACCCGGTCGCAGTGACCAGCAGTCAGTCAAAACCTGTAACTCTACAAAAGTTCCATGCACGTGAAACCAATCTAAAAATTGCAGAACCCAGTTTAAGATAAACCTGGATCTATGTAGTATCAAACTTTATTCTGTTTAGGTCAAACAAGTGTATGGAACCTTTTGTACACTTTCCCTGGTCAGCCCTAAGGCTAGGGTCAGTGGCTGGATTTTCCTAGCCCTGGGGCTGCTCTTTTCACCCTCCCCTCCTCCCACACTGGG
>NW_017728886.1:163292858-163306109 GCF_001723895.1 Crocodylus porosus | reverse complement strand
TCAACCTCTGTCCCACAAGCCACTTCAGGTGCAGCTGCTTTTATCAGCTTTTGCTGCTGCTGGAACTGAGCAAGTAAGTCCTGTTGGGTGGAGAGGGCGGGAGGGATGGGGGTGTAGGTTCACTGGTAGGGATCAGGGAACTAAAAGTAGTTCCTGATTTCTGCCTCCCCTCCCCAAGTCCCTCCATGGACCCTATGAACCCTCCTGATCCTGCCAGACACTTTTGAACCCCAGCAAAATGCTGTGGGTTGTGCTTGTATCCTCCCCACCTGCAGGTTGCGCTTCCCCCCCACCCCTCACAGATCGTGCCTACCTCCCCCCCACATGGGTTGCACCTCCCCCCCATCCATCAGCAGACCCCTGATCCGCTCCAACCTGCTAGACCTCCAACCTTCTCCCCCTAGCTCCGACTCACCCATTCTGACTTATCTGATATTAGGCAGCCATTCTGAATGTATTTAACTTCCCCCTAATGCCCTCTAATGTCTGTACCTATCCTAAAAGTTTATAGGAATCTAACTGGTTAGGATGATAAATATTCTTAACAAATGAACAGTCTTTTCATGCTTTACTGTAAAGTGTTCTGTTGTAGAAATATTAGCCTTGGTGTGTGGATGTTTAGTATGTAAACTATGATTATTTGTTGGTTTTGCAAATTGTATACACTTACTTAAAGTGTTTTTAAGATTGCATGATCTGAAAATGTCAATTTAAGTTTTTAAAACAGCAAAAAAAGGTCATTTCAGCACTAGAATGTAGTTTTGAATTAAAGAGCAAGTGTAGAAGTAAGTTAGTTTTCAAATTCTGTAACCAGCAGTACAAGTGAACTAATGCCAAACCTAATGCAGATATTATTTGCGTTGCTACAGTTCAATCTCCTTTGAAATATTGGGTGCGGGGTACTTGACAGTAATATAACATCTATATAAATGTTACGATCCTATTTAAATTACTTTGCTTGAAATTCCAACATGTTCATTAGGTTTTTAAAAAAAAATCTATTCCACTTGAAGGAAAGTACCATATTTTTCTACATACAGTCTACATGTTTTTTCTAAAAAAAACCAAAAAACAACAAAACAGCTGATCTAAATAGGAACGCACATTATATGCAAGAAAATACAATAGTAAGAGCAGGTTCTGCCACTTACTGGCTGAAACACAGTAAAATCTTCAGTGACCCAGGGGGAACACAACAGTGAACAGGATCCACTCCCTAGCTGCCTCTGCTACTCAGTTACTTATTACAAGGAAAGATCTTTTTTTCCCTTCACTCTGCCTTTCAAAAACAAAGTACGTATTATTCAGAGGCAAGTTGTATGAGAGAGTACAGTATTTACAAAAAGACCAGTATAACTTGAAACATTAGAGAGCTCTTAAGAAAAGAGAAATTTCACACATGCAACATTTTCCTCATTCCAAAATATTAATGCAGCTCCTATATAGTTTTTGGAGAATTTTTGTTTTATTAGAGGGAGCTTAGTAGCAATATAGTGTTTTATAGACTAAAACCATTCAGGATCCTCTTAACATTTATACATCTACCAAAAGGTTTGTACCAAAGCATTCCCTGTTATCCAGTAGCCTTAGAGTCATGGGTTTTTGGGGGGTTTTTTGTTTGTTTGTTTTTTTACACAGTAATAGTGTCCTAGATAGTGTGCATGTACCTTGGCATTGTTTAAAAATGTATCAAATCACTCATTCTAGGAAAACAGGTTTTAAACAGTTTTTTTTGCTTATGTGCAATATGCCTTCCATCTGTGTACCACTCCTCAGTTTTCCTATTTCTTATGGAACATATAATGCTCCTTGTGAAGTCTCACTAATGAAGAGAAAAGACGTACTTCTGAAAGAATATGAATCATTTCATAGGCAGACTGAATTAAAGTGACTTAGAAGAAATGAAAAGGAGGCCATCAACTTTATTTAGTCAGCCATATCTATTTATGATTAGTATTTATTCAGTTGAATTCAAGGAAATTTAAATAGATATGACCTGAAAATGTAAAGTTAAATTATTTTGGCAATCATTTTTGCACAATTGCTTAATTATGGTAATCTTGGTTGAACAAGTTTCCTATAATAAAAAAAATGGTTTGCTTTTATATAAACCAGGTAAAATAAATATGCATTTTTTTTGCTAAAGATTTATTTCTATTAGGAATATCAATGGTGAATTTAAATTTACACCTAAAACATTAAAACTTAATCTAATGCTCCAAGAATTTTCACAAAAATGTTTTAGTGAATTTTAGCTGAAAAGAGCAGTGAACAAAATTGTTTTGTTTTTAATTCTTAGCTCTTCAATATTACAGGTTGATTCTTATTTGTGATACAAAATCTAGTTGTTGTATTTAAACTGTGTTGTATAGGAAGGGTAGGTGTGTTTTGTCCTAGGGCTTTTCTGTGGGAGGCAGATTAGTTTGTGGAGGAGGAGGGAAGCCTGTATACTGTTCCAATTTATTTTTTTAAACTTGTATAAACGTTTGAATAAATGAGATGGTGCCAAGAGCTATTTTTTAAATAGGTGTGTTTTTAGGAGCATAAATGTTTTGATGATATTACTAAACATTTTTCATATTAGATGATATTACTAAACGTATTTTCCATAGGTTTGTACCTTGTTTTATAAACACGTATTGCTCCAAGAAGCAAGTCAGACTCCTAACATAACTGACTCAATTAAATGTCTGAGGAACATCAGCTCCTTAGAGAAAAGTTACATTATAATTATGATAAAAAATATCCCTCTGAGGTAAAAATTCATCTTCACATATAAATTAGAAAGTACACATTTCAAATAATTAGGTAGCCCTTCACAAGAGACAGCCATATTGTAAAAGAGCCTTGCTTTTGATTATTGTTTTTCAGAAAAATTGTTTAATCCCAAATGAAAATTAGTATGCCATCTCTTCGTGAAAATTATCTTTCTGCTTAATTTGCTCCCATATGGTATGTAATGGAGAGACTCTTGTCCATGGGGAACTCACAGAAATAAGCTTCACCTGATTTATTCAATACAGAAAGGCAATAGATATCTTATGCCTTCAAATGTGATTTACATTTTCTAACTTGCTAGATTTTTTTTTTAAATAACCTTTTCTCATTTTCATGTCTTTTTGAGTTTTACTTTGTATACATGCAAAATCAAAAATATTTCCATTGGAATAAATCTGTCCTCCTAGGAATGCTAAAATAAAAAATGTTTTATTCTGTATCAAGTTTAAGTTCACAGATGCCCTACAATGGGTCGAAGCCATTTCATCAGCTCTTCAGAAAACAGCTAGTCAAGGAGTACAATCAAGCTAGTTGTTAATAACTGCTTTAATTTTGGTTACTTATTCAGGTTGTACATTTTGCCTTCAGTTTTTAGAAGTGCTGTGTGAATCTAGAGCCAGTAGTATATGGAGGGTGAGGCAAGTGGCACACTAGCCTCTGGTACAGGTTTAGAGGGCAGGGTGCCAGCAGCATCCCGTATTCCTCCACATCCCTGCTTTCCAGCACTTGGTACATGCACATACCACTTCCTAGCACTGTGTTTAATTTTACCATTGTTATATTTGTATGAACTATAGTATGTGATGTGAATGTATTTTTATACATTTATAGAATACCTAGGATAGGGCAGTTTATAGTAGTGATGTAAGTGTTACCCTCCTGGCAATACTATTCATACATCCAGGGAGTAGCCACTGATGGCTGTATGGCCAGCTAGATGGGCCAGTGTGGACTTATGCTGAGGTACATGAATTAGTCAAGACCCTCACAGACAAAGGGGGTTTACATTTCAAAGGGAAAAGATGTTAGTGGGAAAATAGTCTCCTACCCAGTAGTCTTAGGAATGAGAGACTGTATCTCTCTGATAAGGGATTAGGCAGATATAATTCTTTGTGCAAATCCGATATCTTTTATTAGACCAACTCACATAGTTGGAAAAATTCTTCTTAGCAAGCTTTCAGGCATAAACACCCTTCATCAGGCTGAGGAAGCATCTACGGCTACAACCTAAACCCCTGATAAGGGATTAGTAACCTTGATGGCTAAAAGGGTGTAAACCATTACCTAAATATAATTGGATCAGGAATCACAGCTAGCCTGTCAGTTGGATGCCTACAGGGGGGAGAAGGTTGTATGCATAATATATACATACTCTCCAGAACAGGATAGGGAACATGTAAATGAGCAGATCAGATACTTAAGGCATGCCTGGAAAGATGAATGATTGTCTAAAAATCCATGAAATTTTGGATGCCTTAGTCCCCTAGCTGGGCTGACAGGCTGGCTTGCAGGAAACTGACAGAGGGGCAGAGGTAGAAGCTGCATTTTTGAGGAATAAGGTACATGGGTAAGATCATAGCTGTAAGAGTTTCTTTTGTTTGATTGTTTTTCACATCTGTGTAACCCTGTATACATATAAAAGCATATGTATGTTTTTGATCATGTACTCTAGTACTAGAGCTCTGTTCACTAGATTTTCATGCCTCATTAGGTTTGCAGAGTCAGAAAGCTCCCTGACAGTTGGGAGGGGTGGGGGCCTCTGAGAGGCCGAGGTAGGAAAGCTACAGGCCTGTGACTGCAGAACCTAAAAGGACCCCAGAGTGGAGTCCCCTTTGAGGGCAGTCTCACAGAGGCTGCTAAACCCTCACTGGTGAGAGACGGGGAGAGCTGTCTCCATTAGACCCCGAGCTGGAATCCAGGCGGGGGTGCCTGAGCAGCAGGCAGTGCTGTACCACCAACCCCAGCAGTGCTGATGGCAAGCAACAGCAGAGATAAAACTTCAGAAGGTGGCAGAGGCAGCATCCCATGATAGCAAGAGGCAGCAAGCCAGAAAGCAGTATGAGACGGCACACCCCTGGCTCACCCTGGCCCGTCCCACTGCCAGCCCCAACAGTGGCAATGGCAAGCAGAAGCCAGCAAGTCAAGATTTTCCTCAATAAACTCAAGAGAGCCTCTTCTTCCCCCATTTTACTGGGCAAGGTAGCAATCTTCTGGGTGGGGGGAAGTTCCCGGAAAGAAATTTGCACCAAAAGACCCAGAGGACTGGGTGTTTGTGATTGTTATTTGGAGTTTGGTTTTTCTTCTGTTGTTTGGGCTGTCGCTTGCTATTTTTGAGGTATTTAATAGTCAGGGTATTTTATAGGTGTTATGTTTGCTAGGGTTTAGTTATTCTGTCTTTCCCATTTTAATAAATGTTTATATACTATCAGTATCCAATCTGCTTGTGAGTGAGAAAGTTTGTTCTTGTAGGACCCCCAGTAAAGGTGATATTTTGCTAGGTTTCTGTGGGGGGCTGTTGCCAAAATCCACTAAACTTGGACCGGGCTCTTGTTCTGCTACCACAGCTGGGCAGAAAGCTGACATCTGTCTGTTTCAGCATACAGTTACTGATTCTTACGATTTTTCTTGTTTACATACACCTGTATGCTCTTTCATATAACTTTATTAGCTGTAATGAGTGATTTCAGAGCATCTGACCACAGACACTGGCCTCTACTCAAAGGAATCCTATAATTTCTTGCACGAGCCAGACAAAAAGGGTACAATTATCTGAGCTAGCAAAGCCCCTCTGCAAAGAGCTGGCAAAGCCTGGGCAAGCTAGTTGCAGCTCAGGCACCCTGGGCCACAGAGCTGGCCTATTTGTGCATCTCAGCCTTTTCTGTGTCCAAGCAGCAGACAATGGAGAGGGGTTTGAGGCTGAAGAACACCCTTAAATATGTGAGTGCACCCTGGCATGTTACAGATTCTGTCAACCTTATTATGTCCTCAGAAGTACTTGTCATAAAAGTAGAGAGGTCTCAGTGATAAAGCAGGAAGGCATCCTTACGCTTGGCCCTGCAGTTTTAACTTAAGTATTTCTTAACTTTTCTACCCTTCACATTCTTCTAGTGTAATTTTTGAAGGATTTTTTTTTGTCTCTAAAAGCTGATAAAGTCAAGTAAAAACCAGCAAATAATGAAGATTAGTTATTTAACATTATTTTTCTCTTTATCTTTTCAGCCACAGTACTTTTTATAGTTCATGTACACTAAAAAAAAATCTGGGCAGGAAAGGTTTTTGTATAGAATATTTGGGGCTACTTTGCCTCTTTTTTTTTTTCTTTCAGATTCATGTCCATTAAAATGCTGCAATATTTATGAGAGTATCAGATATGTCAAGCTATAGTTAGCAGACATTGAAAAAATCGTAGATGTCACTTAAATTTAGTTCTGGTTGAAGAACACCAATCACTAGAGAAGGGACAACAGCTAAGAAGCAATACATGTTCGTCTCCTGGGTATCTCTGTCTCTCAATGAACATATTTAGCCAGCATTGCTGATTTAAAAAAACAAACAAAAAAACCCCTGCAGAACAGCCAGAACAGTCTTTAAAAGGCTAGGTGCATTTTAATAGCAAAACAGAGGTCATGAGGTTTTGAAATATTGATAATATGAGGTGGGATTTTGCTTTTATTCAGAGTTCTTTGCAACGGCATTTTAGGAATATTTAGCAGTAGTAGCTCACCTCTGAACATCTGCTGTAGCATTCTAAGAGTCCTTGATTTATGCAGTTCCACAGCCAAAGAATTGATTTTCATTTTCTTTACAAATGGTAGTCACAAAGCTCTGTGCAAAACAGCCAGTGTGATTAAACCAGGAATTCTGGGGGTCAATTAAACAAGTGCCAGCAGAAACAGAGCACTATGAAAGGTGTGAATACATAGCTAGCTGCATGACATACCACCATTCATGCTGGTGTGGTAAGAGCAGAAGAAATACTTGGTGCTAAATCTTTAATTACACTTAAGTAGTATTTTATAAAAGCCTTGAGAAGAACAGCTGACTCCTTTCGTTCTCCCTAGCTGCTTTTTGGGGAGTTGGAAGGGAGTTGGTATATACAGTACTTTAAGAAGCTTTCATTCCTTCTCTGTGGAACTTGTCTTTTGCATCTTATACTCTGAACACAATTTACTGGCACCGGATTGAGTCATAATGGTCTTGCCATGCCAGAATGCATGCCTGTGAGATCCAATGTTTCAATTACTGGTGTGTGCACACATGTGTGAAGTAAAGATGAAAATCAGCTGCTTCGGTCTTCCATGGTCTGATGTAGCCACCTCAGTTTCACAACAGATTGAGGATTCTCATATGAAATTTTAGGCCCTGCTGATTTTATGTGATTGCAACTAGAAGAAATATGTGCAACGGAATTAATTTTTGAGAGGTTTCCTCATATGTCTGAAAAAGGAGTGACCTTGTTCACTTATCAGACAACCTTTTCCAAAATCTTACACAACTGATGTATTTCTACATTTTCAGTAAATACAATTCACAGTGCAAAGTAGCTTTCAACTTTTGTTTCCATTACTCCTCAGTATAATTCAGGCACCAGAACTGGGTCACAGAGAGAATTTTGTGGGTGCCTATTTTGAAATTTGGTTTGCTGATTTGGAATGAAAGCCAAATCTTTGCACTAGTTTAAATAGGAATGCAGTGCAAGTTTTCAGACCACCTAATAAGTTGCCCTAAGGGCATGGACCCTAGCAGCCCTGAGGTCCTCAACCTTACTTAGTGGCCTGCTCTTAGCAGTTGACCCAGGAAACTGTGGATCCCCAAGAGAGAGGCAGATGACAAGAGAGGCTGCTGAGAATCTAGGAAACAATGCAGAACTCTGTCCAGCATGCTGCATGAATTGTTTGTGTCAACACGCTGGAAAAATCCTGTATAAATGTGTCGTCTTGGAATTCTTGATCTTAATAAACATGTTTGGCCAAAAGGGCAAACAAAAGAAAGATTGGTCAGGAATTTACAACACAAATCTGTTGAAAAAAAGTACATGAATTCAACTGTTTTACTTATGTTTCCAGTCCAGATTAAATTGTGCATCACATCAAATGAGCTTCATTATCACCAGGGATCCTGGTTTTGTCTGTTTAAAAAAAAATTCACTGATTGAAACCCTGCCCCCCCGACCCATGTTTTTCCCCAATTAAAATGAAATGCCTCTGTTTGTCTCTCTATATATCAGCAGAACACAATGTTTTATTGATATATTTACAATTTTAAAGCAATTTGGAAGCCTACCAGTACCTCAATCACTATAATAAAATAATTTCTAAATACCTACACATTTTGGTTTATATAGATTTCATAGATTTCATAGACATTAGGGCTGGAAGGGACCTCAGAAGATCGAGTCCAGCCACCCACCCCAGGGGCAGGAAGTCAGCTGGGGTCATAGGATCCCAGCAAGATAAATATCCAAATGTCTCTTGAAGGCATTCAAAATGGGTCCTTGAACCACCTCTAGCAGCAGACTATTCCAAACCTTGGGGGCTACTTGTAGCTAATTGGGGTTCCGTCTCAGCCTTGGCTTTCCTGGTTCACTCCCTACAGGTCTGGACCAGAGCAGAATATTCCTCCTTGGAGGTGGATCCAGTCCTCCATCCTTTGTAGGTCTGTCTTTTTAGACGCAGGAGGTCTGCTAGTTCCCTGGAGAGCCAAGGGGGCTGTTGTGCCCTTTTGCTGCCTTTCTTCTGAAATGGAATAGACTTTGCTTGCACGTGCAGGATCACTCCTTTGAGGAGTATCCGCTCATCCTGCACTCCCCTCCCTCCCTTTGGGTTGTGGCCCTTTAGGGCCTTACTGACAAGCCTCCTGAGCTTGTCAAAGTCAGCTTTCCTGAAGTTGAGGATTTCTGTATTGCTGACTGACTTGCCAGCTTTACAGCGGATAGTGAAGGTGATCAGCTTGTGGTCACTGTCACCCAGCTTCCCTTTGATCATTAGGTTGCTGATTAGGTCGTCCCCTGTTGCCAAAACCAGGTCAAGCGGTGCTTTACTTCTCATCGGCCTGTAGACTTCTTGCGTTAGAGCTCATCCACGCACAAGAGAAAGCTTTGCAACTGCTCGGATTTGGCCGAGCGCTCTTCCCATGAGATGTCTGAGTAGTTGAAGTCTCCCATGACAACCATGGACCAGGAGCATGTGGCCTCAGCCAGTTCCCTAGCAAATTCCTGGTCAAGCTCTTGATCCTGGGTAGGAGGTCTGTAGTAGTCTCCTACCATTGTGTCCTCTGTGCTGTGTTCCCCACGGATTTTAACCCAGAGGGTCTCCATATAAAGGAACATCAGAACGCTCTCTTCCCCCTGTGCTTACCAGGATGTGGGTCCAGCTGCAGTTTCCCCCTCCCCTACCTCCACTGTTTTGTGGTGCTGAGCAGTCCTGATATGCCAGTGCCCTGCCCCTGCCCATGCTGTTGCCTCTCACTCCTGACCTGCTGCCCTCTGGCCCCAGCCCCAGCACCCCAGTGTATGGTGCAAGGGTTGTGTGGGCATAGGCAACATCATAGGTGGAGAGGGGGCATGGGGGACATGCCCCCTCTCCCCCCCAAATTTCTACACCCACAGCAGGGCACAGGCTGGAGCCTGACCAGACCAGCACCAGGCAGAGGCTGCCTTCACAGCCCAGCAGGCGGGACCCAGCATAGGAGGGTGGAGCGGGGTGAGGAGACTCAGTGCTGCCACCACCAGGAGCACTGCACCACTCTGGCCACCTAGGTGAGGTGCCTCCCGCCCACTGCTGCAGCCTGGGGATCACAACTCCATGCTGCTGCCACAGTGCCTCACCCTGACAGCCATGGCAGCATGGTGCTCGCAGCAGCACCAAGCCTCTCCCGCCCCACCCACCGAGGGCAAGTTATTTGTGACTCCATCCTGTTCTCCGGCCAGGCCTTGCAGCCACAATTACCCACCTGTTCTGGTCCTGCGCCCCAGGCACTGTGTACTGCCCCAGTTTCCAACCACCGACCCTGCCCCAGTCCCTCACTCGCCATGCAGGCTTGGCATAAGCTACTGCCATCCCCTCAATCTCCCCACAAGTTGTACCCCCCCATTGTGTCCCCCCACATATCACCTATGTTTCCCTGTCCCCCATGTGTCACCTATGTCCCCTCGTAGACTTCCCTGCAGGGAGCTACAGAAGTTGCTCTCCACCACACTGCTTGGCTATATTGCTGGCTCTGTGTTTGTGTGCAGATGCATGTAGTGCCCCTTGCCTCTGGTTCTCCTTCTGTTTCCATGCCCCCCGCCTCAAGCAGCCCCTTTGCAGACTGTGGGCCACACTTGGGCCAGTCATGGGGCCTCACTATGCAGCTAACATTAAGCCCAAAATGGTGGGGACCCTGCCATGTGTTCAATTTAAGGCGCGATGGAAATCAGTCCCAAAATTATTGCACGTAATAATGGCAGCATTATTATCTTTTGTGCTGTGAGCTAGCTGGTGATAACCAGAGATCTGGGTTTCCTGTTTCCCATGGAAAAATGTGGCTTTTCTCCCTTAACGGGGAATATCATGGATTTTTTCCTCTAAAGAAGAAAAACACACCAACATTAACGTTCTTTTGCAAGCAAGCACCACAAGCATCAAGGCGATGATCGTCTGACATCAATGTGGCTGAGCCAGTCATATCATCCGGACGTCTGGCTCTGGACTCCCAAAGCAAGTTTTAATCTCCCAGCTCAATCAAGGTGCATGCTCAAGAGGAGGGCAGAAAAAGTGCTTCAAAGAGTTGTTAAGGCCAACTTGAAAAATGTAATGTCAGTATCAACTTGTGGAAGACTATTGCCCAGGACTGCCACAAATGGAGGAAGTCTTGTGCAAGGATCTCATCATTTTGAAGCCTTACAATGACAACTGGAGGTGAAAGAAAACATGTCACAGACCGGCCCAAGAGCCCAGAGCCATCCACCCTGCACAGATGTGTGCCTAAGCTGCAACAGAGTTTATCAGTCCTAGATAGGCCTCATCAGCCATCTTCAGATCCACAGATAAAACAACTGAGGGAAGATGATCATGCTCTACTGCAAGGGATTGCCAGTGATGTGAATGACTACTTACCATGCTCCTGGGTTCCCTCTGCACTAGCAAGTAGAAAGCTGGGTGGTCACCTTTTTATGGGTCCCAGCCTTGGGACCACACTTGGGCCAGTCCTGAGACCTCACTGTGCAGCTAACTTTAAGCCCAAAATGGTGGGAACCCTGCCATGTGTTCAATTTAATGTCAAATGGGAACCAGCCAGAAAATGGTTGCACATATTTTGTATAATAACTTTATGGCTTATTTCCCGTTTTACTGCATCATTAGTTTCCTGAACCTGTGGCTGGGTTACTGTCTAAGGTGTTATTAACTGGTTAATCTCATCTTTAGTATGAAGACTGACAGGGCTCTAAAAATCAGATGTAGATGGTAGTTGCTGTGTGTGGTACTTGTATCCAGCTTCAGCTAAAATGAGTTCTTCACCTATAAAATGATAAGACTTATCCATCTTATGGTTTTTATGAATCTAAGTGTATTGGATGCATGCTGTCAGTCCAGCTAAGCTAAACTTAGGGCAGGATCTGGGTAGGAAAACATAAGAAAGCTAATTTGACTTGGGCCATCCTTGAAGGAACAGAAGAACATCAGTGCTTTAGTAACATGTCCCATAAATGATGGCACCTGCTTCAAGAGCTCTTGATTCTGTTAGCTGTACCCTTTGCAGGACAAGCTGCATCTGCCTTGGTAAGGTAGCTTTTACAGTCCCTTTATACACATGGAGGAGCACGCTGAAGCCAGACCAAGTCTGTCTGTGGCACACTGCTTGGAAAGTGTTGGAAGTGTCTTCTTTAAGAAGACATCAGTTATGTTAACAGGCTTTCCTTTGCTCAGCACACCTAAAAATCTTACACCAAAAGTAGCACACTTGCAGTTGAAGGAGATAACTCTGTAGTTGACTGTAGGGGTCCATTGCATTGGGAGAGCATGGACAGCAGTTTCTCCCAAGCTGAGCTCTTAGAATGTGAATAATCTAGCCTGCTTCTCTTGAGTAATGCTGCAAGGAACATGTGCCCCCCTCTTTAAGGGAATATTTTGGAGTCTTGTAACAGGCAGACAATAGCATTTATATGACCTTGCTTTGTCTGCCAAAAAATATCAAAACATAGCCTTTTTCATGGAAAATTTAATAGAAACAAGACAAACAATTACCATAGAATTCTATTATAAACTATGCATAGTATTTAGTATTAACATTGTAGGAAGATCAGGTTATATCAGATAGCTGTCTCTCCTCATTACTTGGCTGCATTACAAATATGCAAGTCTCAGTTTTAATTACAGGAGGAACACCACCTCCTAACTTGTTTGACAGAGCAGTATTGATATTGTTAAAAATGTCTTGGGTTCTTTAAATGATTTCTCATTTTTTGGCTTCGCTTTGATTTGTACTTAATGTGCTAAACCGTGTACTAAAATTTCTGAAGGTGGTTTCTGTATTTCTTTCCACCATACTTTTGAGGATTCTGGTCAAAGTAAGATATGCCGGAACACATACAGCACATGCAGGAAAAACAACTTCCTGGAATGATGATTCGTAATAGTGATGTCCTTTTCGGGGGGGGGGGTGTTTTGTTTTGTTTTCTAGAAAGGATCAAGCTGGAAATTTGAAATAATTTCAAAGCACAATCTGGTAAGATAGACCATCTGTTTTCTGTTTCTTTTGCCTGCCTCTTCTGCTAAATTAAGTAGTTGTTCAGTTGTTTCATGTATAACATACTGTTGTCCAGTGACATGACATATATATTGTAAGCTGCTCATAATGTAGCACTGAGTGAGAATCATTGTCATCCCCTCCTCCCCTGCCTCTGGCTTGCAGATACACATGTGGTGAAGAATGCCTCCCCATGAATGCCTGCAAGTAGAGAGGGAGGAACATAACTCTAACCAACATAGCCTGCTGCAAACCCTTCTTTTCTGTGTAATGCAGCTTTATGCCAGAAAGTGAGTCCTTTTGATGTAGGTAGTTTAACTATGCCAGCAAAAGAATTCCTTTTGCCAATATAGTTACATTGGCAAAGTCTTTTTAGGGATGACTGATTTGAATGAGTTGCATTTAATAGTACAAGTACCTGCTACATACGGAGAGTCAAAAAGCCCAAGGCTGAGTTGATTCATAGTTTCATAGTTAGTTTCATAGTTAGTAGGGTCTGAAGGGACCTGAGCAGATCATCAAGTCCAGTCCCCTGCCATGGCAGGAAAGAGTACTGGAGTCAAACAACCCTAGCAAGATGATTGTCGAGCCTTGTCTTAAAGACCCTCAGGGTAGGAACCAGCACCACTTCCCTTGGAAGTTGGTTCCAGATCCTAGCCGCCCTGACAGTGAAGTAGCACCTCCTGATGTCTAATCTGAATTTACCCTCTGCCAGCTTGTGATCATTATTTCTAGTCACTCCTGGTA
>NW_017728886.1:163262114-163292758 GCF_001723895.1 Crocodylus porosus | reverse complement strand
AGCCGTGCCGGGGTCCCACAGTGACCTCAGCTAATTCCCTCAGCACTCTGGGGTGGATATCGTCTGGAGCAGCTGATTTAAATACATCCAGTCCCTCTAGAAGTTCCCTAACTAGATCCTCCCTGACCCTTGGCCTAGGTGTGCCTCACTGGGCCCCCCTCAGGCCTTCTGGGTCCTGAGGGGGGCCCAGTGATGGGGGAGGGGCTGATCTGGTCCCTGCTCAGGAAAATTGGAGGCAAAGATGTCGTTAAATAGGTTAGCTTTGTCATCTGGTGAGACGATCAAATTTCCTAGCATGTCTTGCAGGGGCCCCATGTTTCCTGGTTCCTTCTTTTTGCCCCCTATATATTTAAAAAAGGGCTTCTTGTTGTCCTTGATCTGGGAAGCTAGTCCCAGTTCCATCTCTGCCTTGGCCTTCCTGCCTGCCCCCCTGCATCCCTGAGCAACCGCACTATAATCCTCCCTGGTGATGGCCCCTCCCTTCCATTGGGTTTACGCCTCCCTTTTAGCTAGAAGACATTCCCGGATGCTTTTGGTGAGCCATGGGGATTTTTGCGCCCTCCTGCTCCCTTTGATCCATGTTGGGATTACTTCCCTTTGGGCTTGTCTGGATGTAAACCTTCAAAAAGACTTTTAAGTTATAGAAGTGGTACAGGAATATTGGAAACCAAGGATGTTTGTCCACAGCAGTGAATGTATATCCGGATGGAATTTGGAAACCTGTAATAATTTTTTTATAGCAGACTACCATTCTTCTTGGAAGTTACATCTATAAAGGGAGAGGCAAAAGGGAAGAGATTAGACATCAAGCTGAAAAGTACCAGCCTACAAAGTATTATCCATTTCCAAATGCACAGAATCTCTTCCCCATTATGCAGGTTTTTATGAAATCCACAAAATAGTTATGTAGCTAATTCTAGTGGACCCCACTTCAGTTCTTCAAATGTATTTCAAGCTAAATTACTTATCCAGCTATTGCCATACATAATTAATTTTCTCTTTCAATGTTCTCAGCACCTTGCCAATAGGAGCAAAAACCTCTGAGAGACTAATATTAAGATTTTAGTCCTATGGTGCTTTGCAGCTCTGGACCTTAACACTGTAGACCAGTGATTTCTCACCCAATGTGCTATGGGTGCCTCACAGGGAACACCTACACATGATTCATAAAATAAACCCTGACATTTAAAATAGAAATCTTTAGTGTCAGAAATCTCGTTGTGGTCTTCCTGAATTCTGCGCAAACCAAGAGTTGCCCTATTATTTTCCTGCACTCAAAAAATGAGTGAAAGCTTAAGAGCTAGCATTTTAAGGGGTGTCTTAAGTCTGAAAATGTTGAGAATCACTGATGTAGACTATACTCTTTTATTCTTTCTTAGAGAAACTTTCTAACCGACACAATACTTGCACTGCAGTTTTAGTGGGATCATTAAGGCACAGACAGAAATGCAGCTGCCCGCTGTAACTCGTAATGCTTCCTGCAAAGTGCTATGAGTTACAGTAATCCCCCAGACCCAACAGACATTCGCTGTTGGGTCCTGGGGCTTGGGGTATTGGAGCTGCAGTTTGGAGTGGCTGCAAGTCCGGGGGGAACATCTGCCCCACCCTCCAGCTTTGGCTGAAAAAAATTCAGATTGAACTCCCTCCACTCTCTTCCTTCCCTGTTATTCTTAAGACAGCACCAGGAGCAGAGCTCAGTTGCATCAGCACATGCAGGCAGACATTAATGAAGGTGCTTCATTTTGGAGCATCTTCATCTGAACCCTCATGCAATAAGGATTCAGATTGTAGCAGGATCAGGCCCTTTTCAAGCACTCTGCAGCCATGCACTTGTGTTTGGTCAGGGCTGTAGAGCACTTTCACGGGCAAAATCTGTCACTTCTGTCTGTGCCTTTAGGCTCCATTTACCTCTTTCTGTATGATCTCTGGGAAAAGGTAGTTCTTTTTGTTTCACCACTCTGCTGTCTTCAAGTATTCTTTCAAAATTTAAATTTGCTCATTATACCTTCCTCATACCACATTTATAATTTTAAAATGGTTATAAGTTACTTTTTAAAGCTACATGTTGCTTTTGAAACTCCAGCTCATATACAGTTAGAAATAAGCATGGAATGTTATTCTTTGTCATTGTCCCTGACAAGTGAAAAGTGTTTCATGCAGTGCAAATAAATCTGAGTACTGACCTTCCTACACTAAAATTGTAAGCTAAAGGTATGGGGTAAAACCATCTGAAATGAGTTAAGGCATAGAATGTCAGTTGTAGGCTTTAAAGAAAAAATTGGCAGATTGGTTGCCATGCATTTTTGTCTGAACATCAGCTTGTGCCACCAAGAGACATCCATTCAAATAGAACAGCTTGGAAGGAATGGGTGTGTGTACAGATAAGGTGAATAGATCCTTGTATGTGTTTATATAAAGTGGGATAAAAAAGATTAAATGCCTAAGTGCATCCCAGATATTTCTATTTTGAAAATATCAAATGAGCAATGTGGAGCTCTGGGTACAGAAAAGGATTTCTTTTTTTTGTTGATGTCCTACAAAATATTTTGAGTGATTGTGTTGTTGTCTAAAATTGTTATTTTTGCATTTTCCTTTAAAGGAACATTTTCAACTTTTAAAAATGTTGTAAACATATATAAAATATTAATAGTTAGTAGCATGGATTTTTGTAAAAAGTAAATAAAGGGCAAATAATATGAACTGGTCTGTTTAGAGATGTAAATTACTTAATACTGCTTGGTTTACTTATTGCTGTTCTATGTCCGAAAATGAAAGACAATGAAGTCCATTTCCTTAGCCTTGTAGTATTCAGTTTTCAGACAGATGGATATCTAATTACTTAGGAATGACCATTTTCGCTGTGTTTATTGTACAGTATGGGAACACTTCTGTTGATTCAGATTTCTTGACAGCTTACATTTACAAAGGGGAAAATTTGGATTAAATTATGTAATATTCTTGCAGCTATATGGTGCATTCATTTATGAACTTTTATATATTTTCTGGCTTTTGTGAACAACAGAATTAATAAACTAACTTGCTGACTTAACATGTTTTGTTCAATTTAGTTATGTTAGAATTTGTATTAGAAAACCCATAATACTGTTATTAAAATAATACGTTATAAACCTTTCAATAGAAACACGTTTTTAATGTTAGAGCAGTCTACAGTTCCTACAAAGTTTTAAGCCAGATATCCTGGATGAATTCATTTAAGCACAACTACAAGAAAAATTATTTGATCATTTTGCTGTTTAAAATAGATACATGCGCTCTCTGTCAATTAGAATTAAAATGTTTCTAACAAATTAGCCTTTTTCTAAAGTATGTTAAAACATGCATAAAACAGAGAGACTTAATGGGATAGATCTAACTCTAGGATTAGTTTCAGGATGGTAGTAGTCTGCAATAAGTATTCTTTGTATGTCATTCTATAGTCCTGCGGGAATTGCTGGTTAAGCTCATAAGACAAAAACTGAAAAATATGGTGGGCTTTTTTCCTTTATTGAAAGTTACCATGTTTGCATTAGTATTAGAATAGATAATCACCAAACATTTCAGTAAGCATAGATGAAAGGCATTGCCAATCATCTCAGGTCAAGGAAATGTAACTGAGAACTCTAGCAGACCTACTTGAAAGTCTAAGTTTCTTGCCTGTCTTATGAAAATTGTTAATACTAACAGCATTTACAGTCAACAACCATTTCATCCTCCCTCTTTAACCTAGTTAGCCAAGTGTCTTGCCCTGGGGAATTTTGTAATGAGATGCGAGATAATATTTTCTTAGTTCATCAGCTGTAATCCATGCTAGTTCAGTAATGATTTAATGGCAATATTGTCATGTCTGGCCTACCAAATGAGTTTTGGTTATCGCTTTCGATTTCCTACTGAACTGGTGTCACATCACAAAGCTTACTATCATTATTCACTCTTTTGTGGACAGATTTACTGAAAGAACCTGGAGACAGAAGCATTCCTTCCAAATTAGAGTTCAGGAGCGTGACTAGGGTAGTATGAGGAATGTGGCACTACTGTTACCTGGGTTTTAAGTGTCTGATGGGTGGATGCATTGGGAAGAAGGATCAGTCACCAATATCAGTCCCTTGCTGTTCAGACACATTAAGGGGCAAATCTCTTACTCTGCTCTGTGAATATGAGCCATCTGGAAACTCCTGACTAACATGCCAGAGAGCCTTACATTAGTCGAGCTGATCTTCAGATTGGTAGAGTAAAACAACAGAATAGATTCATAGCACCGCTATGATCCAAGCCTTTGTAATTGATTGAGGGTAGCAAGCTCATAAAAATAAATGCAACTACGAGGCTGTGAATATTCTGCACTTTCAAGATCTCTTGCATGATGCTACAGTTCTGGGATTACAGTAATTCCTATGGAGCTGCCACAGACAGCCGTTCTTTTGGAGGGTTTGCGGCTGTGCAGTTCTCTCTCCATTTCCTGATGGTCCACCTGTGTCCTGGAGGAGAACAGTTGCAGATTAGTTGCCAACTCCTTTTCAGATCTGTTAAGCACTTTTATTGTGCAAGCTGGTACAGCTTATTAAACCATCTCTATGGTGAACTCTGTTAAACTGCCTTTGAAATCAACAAAGGCTTTGGATATGTTGGGCCTACCTGGAATTTCCCTACTTGAACAAAATTAAGTTATCCATAGCCACTACACAGCTCCTAATTTACTTTCCACAGCTGCAAAATTAGGCTGACACACAGCTTTCATTTTAGAGTAATCTATGACTTTTTTATGTTAATGCGTACATTAGTACAATCTAAATAACTTTATTGTTTTAAACAAGAGAATAAACTGAGTGAAAGTCTGGGATTGGCTTCTGGAAGACAGTAATTGAATTTCTCCATTGAATTTTCAGTGATAGTCTAGCAAGTGTCCTGCTCAGTAGGCCTGTGCGAAGTGGCTAGTATTCACTTTCAATTCGGCTGATTCAGGGGACAGTGATTCCGCAAGTCCCAATCCCTGCCCACTCTCCCAGCCACCCCCACCCCCATCCCCCAGTCTGCCCTGCACAGCCCCCCAGCATCCTGGCACTTAAAAAAAAAGGCCTGCACTCACGGGTTCCTGCCAGGTGGGGGAGGGAGGCAATCCCTGCTGCCCCACGCTGCATTGGGGGGGTCTCTGCCATGAGACCCTAGAGGCCTCGACAGCTGCTGCTGCAGCAGCTGGTGAGTGTGGGGCTTTTTTAAAGAACTGGGACACTGGGGCCAGGTGGGGCAGCCATTGACAGGGGTGAGAGAGCAGGCATGGGTCAGGGGGCCCTTGGGGGTCTGGGGGAGCAGGCAGGGGATGGGGCCTAGCAGGGGTCCCCCCATGGTCCCTTCACCCCGCTCCTCCAGCCTCCCGGCCCCTCTCTCTGCTTACCAATATGGAGTCTGGGTCCAGCTTCCTGTGGCGGCGAGCAGGGACTGCCCAAATCTCTCCAAAGCTTTCCAAATCTTTTTCCGAATCAATTCAGAGAGCTTCGAATCAATTTGGACCTTTTTATTGGTCTCCCGATTCATTTCGGAGTCGGAGATTCAGCTGCTGAATCAGAGAGAATTGAATCAGCACCTGAAGCTTCGCACAGCCCTAGTACTCAATTTGAAAGGGGGGAGAGGTTAAGCTTGAGAATGGTAAAGGCTGTGTTGGCAAGGGAGCAGTCAAGGATTTTAACTGTCAGATGGAGCCAAAAACTATTCTGATTTCAGATGCAGAAGATGCATGCTGATTACTATGGAAAGCTAAATCCATTTAATCTATCGACTTCTTCTGTGTGATTTGCACAGGCAGCAGCCTTATGAAAAATTAAAGCAACATATAAATAATATCTAAGCAGTTTTAGAAGTTACTGGAAAACAGTTCAGTTTATGTAGATTTAGAAGTTAACTATTCATTAAACCGTCATTTTCCTGTCAATAGCTGAAGCTTACTTTTAAGGGAAACTTCTGTGAATAATTCTGTGTTAGATAAATATTTTGCTGAAGATATTTTTTTTTAAAGCAAGTATTCAAAAGAGTGGGTGAAAGTACTTGTTGCTCCTTCTTTACTTAACTGATACTTCACTTAATAATAATAGAGCCTTTCTCAGTCGGGAGTTATTTTGATGCAAAGCAGATCTGACGGAATCTGCTTTTAAATCAATAGAAAGTATAACAAGTAAGGATTTCCAACTTCATCTATTTTCTGCTAACAGCAACTATAAATTAAAGCACTACAATAATAGTATTATTATTGTTAACGAGTACTTGATTTTTCCCCATTATTTCCATTGCCTTCTGATGCTGATAGTGAGTCTTTAAATCAATATAGCAATAATAAAAATGGTGAGGTTGGGGTTTCTTGTTCCGCTGTTAAGGATGTTCTTGATTGTATTTAATTTACACTTTTAAAGCATTATAAAGGATTTAAATCTGCTTGAACCTTATTATTTGTTTAACTCACTATAATCTCCCTCCAAACGCTCCCTCTCATCTCGCTCTCTCTCTCCTGTCTCCCCTGCCCTTTCTCCCCTACACACACTCACTTTCTCGTTCTCACATATGCTTTGTGTTCCCTTGTTTTTCATTCTTAGCAAGTGTGTAATGCAGTAGGCAGATACTAAATATGGTCCGTGCAGAGCTGAAAGCCATTATCTACAGGCTGCATCCCATCTCCTTGTATAAACTTTGACAAATGGATATTTGGTTTTTAAATTACCTTAATAATCTATAGTCCCTTGTCAGTGGAGTCATTGTACTCATATTTATCCTAGTGGTTGTTACTTTAGAACAAAAAGTATCTAGTAATCATAATTCAAGGTTTGGGTACCCAAACAAGTTACCAAGGGGTAAGCTAAGGGTATAAACATACAGCACATCAGGTACTCTAAGGCCGTTTTTCTCAACCAGTGGTATATGTACCTCTAGGGGGACATGAAACTCAGGGTGTATGTGGGTGCTACATTTTGAGTTTGCCTCCCCTCCCCCCAGCGGATTGGAGGCATCTTTGCCTGCTTGGGCCAGAAGTTCCAGCCACCACCCCTCCCATTGTGTACGGTGTGCCAGGGCTTTCATTCCCCGGGGGATGGGAAGCATTGCCCCACGCAGGCAGCTCTGCTCCGAGCCATGGTCCACAAGGAAAAGGTGGAAGTCAGCTCACAGCGGTGAAACTGGAAGCGCCACAGTGGGACTTGCGGTTTCACTTTTGCTGCGTCAATCAGCGGGGGGTATGTAAGGTACCAAAGGTTGAGAACCAGTGCTCTAAGGTAATGATGTACATGTTCCTATCCATGGCAAATTTAGTTGGTTAATGCAAGTGAGATATGCCCATATTCTCTTTTGCAAGGAGGGAGACTTGGTCATTATGCGTATCTCCCTCAAACGTCAGCAGTTTAGGACCCTGGCTAGGCCTGAATTGTTTACCGTTGGAATCAGCTATTTTTACCAGTTACAGAAGGTTTTTTAGGAGGAGAACTGAATGTCCATGTGTAGCTAAAAGAAAAGGGCAGGATTGGCTTCTAGAAGGAAACCAGTTCCAATGTATCCTTCTTGCTGATATAAAGTCTGTTTCTGCCTTTCTTATGCCTATATTAAGAGACTTGCTCTGCTTCATGCTTAGCATGATGCCATATCTCATTTGGAAAGGCAGCCACAAACAGCAGTTTGACCATGGAAAGGGTACGTTTTCCAGCATGGAGCCCCAGTGTGGCTCTGCAGAGAAGCGGTGACCGTAGGTACAGATACGATATCATCAGAGAACCGTGAGGCTAACTGACCATTTGGAACTTGGTGGGCCCTGAGGGAAACTGGAATAGGTCATTGAAGATGTATGGTGGAAGCAGTAGAGGAGACAAATTTACCATGTTTCTCTCTCTCTCTCTCCTTTTAAAATTCAAATGAATATATTACTTTTTCATAGGTTAGACTTTCCCAGACACTAAGAGGACATGTTTACTTCCAGATGCTTTACTTTTAATATAGTTTAGTTATTGATAATTGTTTCAAATATCCATTTTAATGTCTTGGACATCTGCAAAGTTCCTTTGAAGTTTTCTCATTTCTAGTGCAGAATAAAGAATCGTTTTCTTGAGTTGATAGCACAGATTACTTTCTTGACTTAAGAATTAAAGCATCAGATGCTTAGATGCAAGATAGACCATAAGAAAGCAAGTTATTGTATGAAACCACAAACTGGGTCTACAGTTATGAGTGATCATTACACAAGATAAGCACTCAAGGTGAAGATGAATAAGATATGAACTGTGAGTTTTTTGTGGTGTGGGGCAGTCTTTTGAGTTCAAATGAAGTCCAGTCTTGTGGACTACATATTAACTTACAGTGTAGGAAAATATTTGCATATGCTTTTTATTTATTAACAGTAAAATTAAGTTACCTACATAATGCTGATATACTTTTTGTCAAAACATAATTAAGCAGGAACCCTATTGGTGGTTTAAAGCATATTGGATTATAGCCCAGAAACTGGAGATAAGGTGTGACCACAAAATTATGAAGATAATACACTTCTAAATTGTTTGTTATGCTAATAAATTGTTCTCTCCTGGGAATATGCTTCTTATCTCTAAGGGATGGTAAATGATTTGAATGTTGTAATCTCTGTCCTCTAAATTTGCAAGTATAAAATGCAGCATTCATTTACTGATGTTCACCCTCTCTTTCCTCTACCCAAACTAGCTCTTTGTTTGATTTCCTGATGCTAATTTAAATGTTTTTGAATAGGTGTGAAGCTGGAGTTTACAGTGTACAAATTCTGAAAGGTATTTGTATCTTAATGAGAACACTCACATTCTTAAGAGGGAGTTTTCCTACGTTGTAGCAGAAGACTGGTATAGGGCCTAGTTTAAATTGCGATTACTGAATACACATGGATTGTCAAATGTAATACATTGTTTAAACCAGGGGTGTTAAAAACAGTCCATGGGCTGGGTCTGGCCCATGGAACCCAGTGACTAGGGTCTGGTTTAAATAGCGATGTCTCATTTTTCATGAAAATCACAAAATTAAGTTATTTTTCACAAAAAATGTGATTTGCGACAAAATGCATGGTATGGCTGCTTGCTGGGGAGCTCCCCAAGCGGCCAAATTGTGAAATTTCATTGCAAAAAAAAATAGCCGCTGCAGGTTGTGCAAAGCATTCCCCAGCCAGCAGCGAAAGCCTAGCAGCCCAGGGGAGGGGCCCAGGGGGGTTGCAAAAGGAACAAGGGAAGTAAAGAGTTTGGGGATGGGTAGTGGAGGGGCTGTTTGCTCTTCCAGATGGGGAAAACTGGGGGCACAGGGGGTTGGGCCTGCCTGGCCTCTCCCTACCCCCAGCACCCCAGTTTACCTGCCTAGAGGAGCAAATAGCCCCTCCCTTACCTGGTGCCAAGGTAGCCCCCAGGCACCCTCAGTCCCCTCGCACCCCAGTTTTCACACCCAGAGAAGCAAACAGCTCCTTCCCTGCTCATCCCCAAGCCCTTTCCTCCCTCTTTCCGTTTTGCAACCCCTTTCCGCCCACCTCCCCTAAGCTGCTGGGTGGGGGGTATGGTCTTTTCAGCAGTGATTAGAGGCCTTGGGAGTAAGGCCTCTGCTCCTGCAATTAAACCTGGCCCTAAACCTGCACCCCTCAGTCAATCAGGCAGCATAGCAGGGGCGGGGATGGCGACACCATGATCTAGCCATGAAAATGGCAGCCCTCACCACGATCCAGCCACAATATTAGTGAACTGGACCTGCAATATAATCATGTTGTATACTGATAGTAGGCTGTGGTTGTCTTCCCCCTCTCCCCACCAGTGCGTGAGGAGGTTTTCAAATTTTGGTAGTGGAGCTGTCATTCTATGCTTTTCATCAGAATAAGAATAGGCAGAATATATAGCATTTAATCTTTCAGATTTCCAGCAAAACAATTCAGTGCAGCTGTGAGGGAGGAAGAAGTATGTCAGCAGTGTCCCTTAAAGTTGAATGAAAAATCATTTGTAGCATAAAACAGTGTTCTCTAATTAATTATAGAGTATTATGGATCCATCTATTGTAAAGGTTATACATAGGGACCTACCTAACTGGTGGCAATAGAAAGCAGTTTTCAGGTTTGGTCATAGCCCAAAGAGCCAATTTTGCAGTCATTTTGCAGTGACCCCGCCCCTCCAGGCTGATTGTTAGAGAGGCCCCCAAGGGAGGAAGGACAACGGGAAAACCACCGTCTTGATTGCTGGCTGCCCTTCGTGCCTCTCCCTTCCAGGCAGGTTGCAAGGCTGGGTCACAGTGGCATCAAGGACTGCTGGCTCCCACTGAGGAGCCAGCATTTATTTTTATTAAGGTTTGGTTTTTTGGTTATTTCCTGGGAAATCGTGACCAATGCCATTTTTTGTGGTTTCCATGAAAATCACGAAAACATGATTTAAGTAGATCCCCAGGTATACATCTGTGCATTATTTTAGAATTGAGATTAAGATCCTCATTGAAACTTAGTAGATGATTGCTGTCTTTAAATTAGAAGTCCAAAATATTCTCATGTGTGGTCATTTCCCCACTTTTTTGGATCAGTTGATCATTTGACAGATGAATACTTGCCTACATTTAGAAAAACGTAACTGGCACTGAGGTGCCTATTCTCCACAAATGCTTCTTCCCCAGGTTCCCTACTGTTGGTTCAGGTGTGTTCCAAACCCTGGCATCATGTGCTGGTTCTAAAAGGTTTTTTTGTCTTGCTAGCTCCTTTACTGCAGCATTTGCAAATCTCAAGGGTAGGATACATATACAGTGATTGCTTTTTAAATGTTTCTTATTTTATTTTTCCAAAAGGTAAGCTATTACCACTTTCAGCTGACATTCCCTATACTTATAATTGTAAATACTGCTGTACTCGCTATTATTTTAAGCACTGCTAAGAAAGTACACAGGCTTTTTATTTAAATGCTAACTACTGTGCTGCCTTAGCCCTCCATATCTTTTCCTTGTAATAGCTTGCTTTATTTAGATTTCTTTAGTTCCCATTTTTTTCCTCAATTTTTATAGTTGTATATTTTGTGGCATTTTTCTGGTATATTTCAGTTTCAGAATAAAAAGATTATTGGTGTGACTTACCTTTCTATATGAGTGCTGATTGTACAGGTTATTTTGCCAACTAATGGGTATTTCTAATGGGGAATGGACAGCTCTGCCTTCAGAGGCTGAAATCGGCATGAAGTGGGCAAGTAAAACTAACTGCCTATGTCTGCAGTTTTTAATGGAAATGTTCAAAGATTTCTAATGGGCATTTTTAGTTAAAGTGCTTCCTCATTCGGGTTGGGGCTTATGTATTAATGATCTCTATGTACTATATGTTTGAGAAATCCCTTTCAGTTTAATGTTAGGCTGCATTTAGTATACCGAGTCTCCCTTTCCCTCCCACCCACACCTGAGGTTACTTACAAGAGCAAAACATTCAGGCCAGTACTTAGCAGAGCTTTGTTGCCTTGTTCCATTTCATTGTATTTGCAGTTTAGACCCCAAAGACCCCAGCAAGTACCTGAGCTCTTCAGCATGACTCCCTGTTTCACTACCAGCAATGGCAAGCAGATTTTTCACTTCTTAGTCAGGTAACAGGTGGTATGGCCACAGCAGTACTGCTAGTGGAGGGCTTTTAGTTTCATCAGGAAAAAAAAACAAAACAGCATGCTTCAAAGGTCACCCAACTGCCCTCAGATAAAAGCCCCAGATATCAAAATATCTGGTCTTTACAGGACTTAAGGTTTCTGCCAAAGGGAAAGCTGCAGTAAGAGTAGCTGTAGTATAAAACCCCCCTCATAAATAAGAATGAGTAGTTAATTTGAAATACAGATGAGTGGTTTAATTGATCTGGATCTCTGTTAGGCCTACATGCACAAAAAGATTGCACCATAGTCTCTGTTATCAGGGTGTGGTGGCAGAGCAATGAATTGTCTTGCTGTGGATTCAGAGATGTTAGTGAGGCCTTTCTGGACTTTCACCAAAGGCCACCCCAGTCCACCCACCTAGAACCCAGCTGGTCTTTTGGGTTTAGGACTCAAAGGCAGCCAAGCATGATGCAAGCTACATTGTTCCATTGTGTGCCACTGGCTGCAGAAATTGGTGTGTTTTTAACCACACAAACCTGATAAGCTCAGTTGAACCTTTCCTGGTATTAGTATGTTTTTGAAACGTACAGTTAAAATTATTTTCCAATGCCCTTTTACCTTTTTGCTGGAAAGTAAAATATTAAACATCCTAGTACTATCTGAGAAACAAGGATATTTTTGGGTGATACCTTTTCTTGGACCAGCTGCATAGCTAAGAAAGATAAGCTTAGACAAGCTTTTGGGTACAAGGTACCCTTCCACAAGAAATGGCAAAGCAGATTTTTCCTTAAGCAGGCTTATAGGAAGGATATACCTATGATCTCTCCAAACTATATAGTTGGCCTACTAAAAGATATCACCCCCCACAAATCCTTGCCTCTTGCATGTTTCCTGGACTGTCCCAGCTACAGCATCAATCCAACACTACCTGGGACTGTTCACCATTTCAAATATTGCATACCCATGCCAGTAAAACCCTGGAGAGCTTTCATACCCATGGATATGATTCTTTTAGGAGTGGATGATGCACTTCACCTTCCTGAAAATTCTCTAGAGAGGCTCAAATTTGGTGTGCAGACCAGCAGTACTAATCCAAACAGACAGTGACCTCAGCGCATAATAGGAAGAAACAAGTCAGCCTGCTGGGAAGCATGCAGTTTATAAGTTAGTCAGTTGGCAATGAGTCCTCTCTGTCAGCATAATGCCTTGCTAGAAAGTCCAACAGCAAATGGGTAGATCTGATTATCAACCTCTAAACAAAAAATTGGCAACATTTATTTTCATGCAGGGGTCTCAGATTAGATCTCTTTCCCACAAGAGAGAGGTGCTTGTACACAAAGGTAGGGAAAGGAAAATCCCACTGGGGCAGTGTACGTGTTCACCTTTTGGACAGAGGGATAGTAGTTTGGAGAGTTCGGACATGCCTACCTTCCAGTGACTCTGTTAAAGAAGGAAATTTGCAAGATTTTGGATCAAAGTTATTTAGTAAAGACTGTCAGAATTTTTCCTCTGAGATATATACCCAATATAAACCATAGCATTTTAGATCTAGTATATGTCTTGCCATCCCAGCTGTGTACCTTCACCCTCTGAAAAGCACCGTTCTTCCCACAAACAAGGAAAATTAAAAATTGTAGTAGTTTTTCTTTTTGCGTGTTTACTACTATTCCCGAAGGAATGCTTGAAATGTCATATTCATAGACCTGCACCATGTCTGTTTAAGGATGTTTTCTTTTTATTTAGTAACTGAGGTTTTATAAATAGTCTATCAGTCATTAGTTATTTTTCTAGACGGTGGCTGTTTTTTCTGTTTGAAAGTATTTGCTGTCTTTAAGCAGTCATCCTGTAGTTTCTTGCATATAACATACCCTATAATAAAATATACACCTTGTTTTGACAGGCAGAATGAAGGGGAAGAAAAAGGTTTTTCCCAGAGTTATGACTACATGGAGCAGGGACAGCCTAATTTTCAACTGACTTGCCCTCCCCTTTTCTGCTTAACTAAAGCAGAAGCCCTTTCTGCTGCTGTAGACTGGTTTCTGTGAATTAACATATGATTTGGAAAATTGCTAAAAAGTCTCCAGGGCTTTGAAACAAGAAGAGAGAGACCAGGAGCAACTAGCAGACAGCAAAATTCTCCTAAGAAAGCTTAGCTTAATTAGTGAAACATAAAGACAGTTAAAAAAGAGTTGGTTATTAAATGGCAGAAATCTTTCTCTGCAAGATTTCTGCAGTCTTTCTTTACGTGGTACCTGAATAGAAACAGGAAAAACATGCTTGTTTTCACTTGTAGATCAGATGTGAAACCACAAAAGCAGGTATGTAATCCTGCTTTAGAAATTTGAAAGGAGGGGTAAATAGGTCCATCCCATCTGGCTCTGTATCTAAATAAAATGTATATTGGAAGGGTACAGAAGTACTGTCAGGTATGGCAAAACTTTTAGGTTTATCACTGTTGCTCATTGGTTTATTATCTCCCCAATCTTTTGGCAGTTCAAATGTCATTCTTGTTTGTTGCCATTTTATTTATACCTGCTGCTCTGTTTCCTAGTGAGGAACAAACTAACATAATTCCATTCTACTTATTTTTGCTTCCTTATTAATATATTGCTGATTTTAATTTTCCTCATCAGTTCAAATGTAATTGCTATAAAAAGGAGATATTTAGATGTTGCAAAAACTAATATTAAGACAGAACTTGCTCTGAAAAGTTGCTTTTATACTATATTATTAGTAGCTTTCAGATGATGGATTTATTTCAAGCTAAAGAGAAAAAGAAGCTACCAGAAAATTTTCAGACAACCCTTCACACTTGTTTTTGTTTTCTTTTCAGAAAAGTGGGAATAATAAATTAACAGTAGCACAGATTTACAAAGCCACAGCTTGCACTGTATAATGGTGATTACAAGATTAGATATGTTTATGCTAGTTCTGTTGGGAAGCAAGTATTTGGCATTTTTTTCCAAATCTGAAAAAGCTTCAAAAACCTTAAGCTGCATTCTTTCTCTTTTTGGAAAATAACTACCTGTGCTACTGGACAAGCAGATCATATTGTTTATGTATGCTGTCTCTGTCCTCACTTACAGGGGTCACAAGCGCAAGCTGGATGAAGATGATGCTGCTAGTGAATCTAGTAAAGAGTCCAGCAATGAAGATGAGGAAGGAAGCAGTTCAGAGGCAGATGAAATGGCAGCAGCACTTGAAGCTGAATTGAATGACTTCATGTGACAGTCATCTAACAGTGGGGATTTGTCATTAAGTTTTACTCTTCCTAACAGATCAGACTTCAGATGAGCCCCTTATGTCAGTACTCAATGTTTTTCCAAAATACGTGTGTGTATATTTTGCTAAGCAACCCAAGAGTTGACATGTTATTTTACAGAATCAGAATATAGATGTTTTTAAGGTGTTTTACTAAAGGAAAATATACTTTTTTAAAAAGGAAAAGTATTAAAGGGGACTTGGTGTGCTATGCCAAAGACATGAGCTCTGCAAAACCTTCATATACTGGATGATAATACAAAGGTTTATGATTTAAACATACGACAACTTTTTTTAAAATACTGAAATGTGTGGTTTAGGAGTAACAGGCTTCAAAAGAAAGGAGGAGGTAAAAGGAGATGGAATTGGTTAGATAATACAGTGGGAAACTAATTATGTGGTCATCCTTTTTTTTCCACAATTAAATACTATCAAATATAATGGATTTTTAAAATAAAGAACAATTTATATTTGTATAGGAAGAGAGAATGTGATATGCAAGCATTGTGAACTCTACACTTGACCTTGACCTACCTGTTACTTTCTTCTGAGAGAATACATAATGATCTAATGTCATGTTTTTAAGTTACTTTGTGAACTAGTTGGGTTCTTTAGGGAGACCATTTAGATTAACTTTGCCTCTCTGTAACCTGGAATTTTAGCACAGCATACTGTGTGATCCTGTACTGCCATAAGAAGCTTATTCACCCATCTGTGTTGTTTTTGGAAGGAATGAGTGCTACTTCATTCTAGCTAGCATTTAATTTCTTTGAAAAGATATCTGATGTAAAGTTTTTGTATATTCTATTTCATATTTGACCCACAAAACAGATTTTCTTTCATTTAATAAAAATTCATTTTGTAAATCGTTTTCATTTTCATGGGTTACAAAAATAGATTAGAGTAATTCAGCTGTTTCTATCAAACACAAAACAACTCACTTCCTAAGCTTTGCCTTACTCTCTATAAAATAATTATACATACAATCAGAAACAGCAGCAAAACTTAAGACTTTTTTTGAAGGTTTCAAATATCCTGTCTTACAATGTGCCTCACCTTGTAATATTAGTGAAGCAGGCAAATACAGAGCAATTACAAAACAACTTGGCCAAAAGAGTTGACTTGGGTCAAATCTAAAAATGAGCATTTTATATTATTCTCTTCTTTAAAAAAAATGAAATATTATTTTAAAATGGAATGTTATTTTTGCTAAGATTCATAAGGAATATAGAAAATAAGTTGTATCCAAGGTGCAGATAATATAATGCATAGTAGAATACATACATTAAAATTTATTTGCAGAAGCCAGGTGCATTAAAATAGCATCTAAGAAAAGAGAAAATGATTTTAGTTAGGTTTTTTTCTGATTTTTTGGAATAGGAAAAAAATACATTTTTTGCAATGCAAAAATCTTATGTTGAATAGATATATGCAAGGCATGGCAGCCAAATGATGAGAACTGTGTTAAAATGAAATAATACTTGGATTCTGCTGTTTGCTTTCAGGTATCTAATTGTTGCTGGATTTCAGACTGAATACACTGATAATTCATCAGCCTAGTAACCCAGACAAAAACTGCCTGCTGCCATGTCAAAGATGAACTTTTAGCAGCTGTGTCAGGTTTAGTTGTTTAACCTCTTACAGAGTATGTACTGAACTGAAAATTTTGCACCTTGTGATGGGAGTTGTACCAGTTGTTATCCACATAGTATTTTTTTAGCATCAGCTCCAGAACAGATTGCCTGTTCAGTTTCCTTTATTTAGAAATTGAGCATTACTGACATTGCTCAAAGGGTTGCTGTATTGTGTTTGCTGCAATACAGGACTGACCACAGGTTTTGCTGCTTGGTAGTAAAGGGCAATTCACTGAAGGAATTGTAAATAGTACATGGAAGTGGCACTGGAAGAGATCAATTTGAAATAAGGCACAAGGCTTTTATTAAAAAAAAGTAAAAAACCCCAAGGGATTTCTTTTCCCAACCCTATTTTTTTTAGAAGCTGGATTCATGGATTTTCTGAATAACTTTTGCTGCAGATAGTGATCTCCAGTCCCTAATTTCAAACCTTTTACTAAAATAATGTAACATACCTGGGAATTTTTTTTGTCACATCCCCACAATGTTATAAATTTGTTTGTTATCCTCTAGCACAGTTATTCTCAGTGTTTCATGTGCTACAGACAACTTGTGGGTGGAAGTGGGAAAGGGAAGAGCATGCCTCTGTAATTTACCTCTTTTTTTGACCAGCTCTTTTTCACCATTGTTTGGTTTCCAAAAAATGTAATTCTGTTGCCTGTTGGTAGTTTATGGCATGGTTGTAGAAATCTTCATGGGCCAGTACAGATTAAGGAGATCAGGACAATAACCAAAATATCATTTAAAATGTGATTATTCTAACAAATCTGAAAGTCAGCAGAACTCAAGATCTTTGTTCCATAAAGTAATTTGAAAATGTCCCCTTCATCCATTAGCCTGCATCAGAAAGTTGTCAGAGTGCCAGACCAGAATATCGTCTTAGTGATGTATTAATTATGACCACTGCTAACATTGATATATAATGGCTTTAATGTGAAGAGGATAACTAAAAATAGAATTTGAAGAAAGCTTGTCATTAGATGCTGTAGTCAAGTATGCTATACCCCACTTACCTTCAGGACTATTCAGCTTCACTAGGCTACAGAGGCTGATTTTTTGACCACCCATTGTACCCACAGTAGATCTGGTGGGCACAAAATGAAAACTAGATATTTCTCCATACACAGAGCTTAAAACCATATTTTTCCAGTATGAGTTGCTTCTATTTTAAATTAAAGAAAAGAAGGAACAAAGTTAAAGTCAGCATCATGGGTGTTATCTCCTTAGTTTAAGGCTGTCACAACTGCAAGGAATAACTGCTCTATCTCCATAGCTCTCATAAATTTAAAGGCCTTGCATTGTCTTTCATACATACTCCAAATAGTACATTCCTGAATTGAGTTTGTATCACTGATCTGCCCTATTATGCCCTCTACTACTCCAAAATCTGCTTGTAATAATTTGGGGCTTTCACTCAATCATCATAATCTCTTCTCCTTTCCCTCTTATGCTATAATATTTTTTTAATGAGTGGAAGTAAGCTTCAAGCCACATGGCCTTTCTGATTATTTAGCTAGAGTACCTCTAGAGTGTAGTTCTGATGTGGGGATAGGCTCACAGCTGCTGCCATATCCTTGATTAAAGGGAAAGATCACCTTCAAGAAAATTCTTCCTGCTGCTATGGACTAAGGACTTCCCGACCATATGGGAGTCATCTAATGTAGCAATGCTCAATGTCAAATGAATGGCTCAGATTTGATCTGTGGGCCAGATCAGATCCTATATGCCAGGCTTCATCCCTGTGTTACACCCATGTGCCTGAATTGGGCCTGTCTCCACCCAGCTCCATCTATCAGGATCATGCCCCATGCTTTACATCCAATGTAGCACACAGAGCCACAGGACTCCCCATCTACTCATGGGCAGCCCCTGGGCCAGATGTGGCCAGCAGGCCAGGGCTTAATACCCCAGTCCTAATGTCTTTTTCAAGAGGTTTTTTTTTCCATAGAGGTGACTAGACTGAATCACTCTGAAAAAGGAGTTGTAATAAAATTGTATTTTATAGTCTTTTAAGAAAGAAGTGCTTCCCTCTCAAAATGAACAGCTCTTCCCTGCATGACCCAGAGCCAGAAGACATGGAAGAGAAAGATAGACAGTCCTGAATTTGGAGGATAAATTGGGCCTTTGCTTTGATGCTTTGGATGTTGCACCATAAGGTAACAAATGTGCATCTCTTTGACTGGCCTTTATTCAACTAAATCGTGCTAAGGGAGTAGTTGATGAAATGGCCATGAAGCAGTGATTTATTTGCAGTTGTTAACAATTGGGAATATCTTTTGTAATGGAAATAAGCTCCTTTAAAACGTAGAAGATAAAGACGACATCAGTCTGGCTGTCATGGATACAAAGTAGTACTTTTTAATGCAAAGGAATTCATTTTGCTAGGTGAAGGTATTCACAAGGATCAACGGACCTTTGACAGGAAAAAAGCTACTTTCCAGAGTTTCATTATTTACAGAATAGCAGAGGATGTCACAAGCAAAGAAAGAGCAACGTTGGGGAATTGTTGGATATATTAATGTTACATTTTCAGTGCAAGATGCAAGGACATTATTAACGATGGGAAGTATCAAAATGTTTTTTATGAACAATCTTAAAGGTTTCTTTGAAAGATGTTTAATGTGTGATAGTCACTTCCACCAATATCCTGTTCAGAGAAATGCTCAATTATGCAATTGCCATATACATGAAGTCTAACATGACCTGTCCAATAAAGCAATGTTTGGAAAACACTGAATGCTCCTTTACATCAGTTAGATTGTATAGAAAAAGTATCTACAAATCATTAGTAATTAATTTGTCTGGAAATGAGAGGTTATTTTCTCCAAAACAATGTTTAACTTTCATTGTTAGACTTGTGAAGGAGCCGTCTCTTGTGGTTAAGCAGGACTTTACCTTTTTGGGTTATACCCCTGGAATCTTATTCCAAAAGTATATCTTTTAATTTTTAAAGCACAATGGTTTTACTTAAAAAACAGGCTTTAATATTCATACACTTCCTTTTAGTTCTAGGTGTGCCATGATGTCAGAGTTGTTTTACCATACTAAAACTAGTTACAGCAGTTTAAAATGGTGTTGCCTTTTGAGAATGTGCAGATATCATAAACCTACTGTATTATTTGAATAGAAGACAAGATTTCCTCCCCCACCCTCCCTAATCAGCACAGGGGAGCCCCTCACCTTATAAATCACATATAAGGAAACCTCATTAAATACATTGCCTTTGATTAAACTGTTGCCCAAAGCAGCATGTGTTCAGTAGTGGAAACCAAGAGTAAGGCTGTAGCCAACCTTGAGCATGGCTGTAAAACACATGGTCCACACTGGGCAAACACATTGATGGGAACTTACTACTAAGATAGGCTGGTGCAGCCTATCTGAACAAGATATATGATAGTGCCTATTGCATGCAATCCCCCTCAGCACCAACCTTTTCAGGTCATGGTGAGCCACTACACTGAATACATCTACACTTCCTTTTCACTCCCCCAACTGAGCTGCACCTTTTCCCCATTTCCAATTTGTTCTGTTTCTCCATCAGCCTTAAATGTCTGACTTCACCAGAAAGAGCCCCAGATAGTTTACCCAGAATCTCTCTGCCCCCCTTCTCAGCCTGTTGCATATGATTATAGTGGCCCCGCCCTCCATGAGGTAGAGTTGGACCAGGTTGCCCTGCACCTCATCTGCATATACATTTTTAGAGGATCTCTGGACTTGTGACAATACCCAGTTCCAGTCATGAGTCAGGGGCTAAGTAGTACATGGATTTTTTGTGACGGGTATTTGGAGTACACACACATGCTGAGCTATGGGGCCACAATTGCCTGAAACGCTATTGACTCCACTGGGGCCCAGCCCAATGAGCTATAAGGTAAACCATGAGCCTTGTGGCTTTAAACTAATGCATAGTTCAGACTATATAGGTAGGTACAAAAGTGCCATACTTGGCTCTCTGTTGTACTGCAGCAAAACATGGACCCCTTATGCTAAGGAATAAGAAAACTGAACAGTTTCCATCTTCAATGTCTCCACCATATCCTGGGCATAACATGGCATGACAAAATCTCCAACATTGCTGTTCTATGATGGACCAAGGTACCCAGTATGTTCATGCTTCTGAGACAGATGCCTCTGTTGGTTAGAACATGTCTGTTGTATGAGATGGCAGAATCCCCAAGGGTATACTCTGGGGTGACCTGGCCACTGGTAAACATCAGCTTGAACAGCCCAAACTCTGTTTTGTTGAAGTCTGCAAGAAAGACCTTTGTGAGGGGTGCATCGATTGCCAACACCAGGAATCAATTGCTTTGGACCGCTGCAAGTAGAAACCACTGTGAAGCAGAGCCTACTTTGCTTTGAAATGGAGAGGGTCAATGAAGAGCTAGAGAAGAGGTACCAGAGGCAGGCAAGACAAAATGGTACTCGACATGCCAGTACAAGCTCAGCTGAGTTTGTGTGTACAACTTAAGGGAGGCTCTGTGGTGGTATCTGGTAACCCACCAAAGGTGCAATCTCTATGGTCTCCCAAGACAGATGGCTGCCAATGATGCTGACAAAAGTGCTGCTTAAAGTTTTGTTCATGGAGTACCTGTGCTAAAACTTGCAGCAGATTCAAAAAGGTAAAATGCCTTAATTCTGGATTAATTAACTTGCTACAGGCATGTTTATTTCAAAGTCAGTATTTTCAAATTTGCCCCTCACTTCCACTTGGTCAGGGAAAGCAGGGTCTGACAGTAAAGCGGGGAGAAGGCACTCCAGTTGCAAGAAATTGGAAGGACAGAGGGTAAGTGGCTGCCTGACTCCCCCAGATTCATTTTTTCATGTTGTAGCAGTGGGAAAGGGACAAATTCAAGGCAAACCTCCAATACTTAGATTCCATACTTGGAAAATTATAAATTTTTCCATACATAGAATCTAATTATTGGGGAGTTATCTTGTATTTAAGGCCATCTTGCCACCCAGAATTTTGTACAGTACTCAATTATGTACAATAAATAATTGTAGCTATATTACTTGTCTATATCTATTTATGTATTTATATTGTAAATAGCAAACATTTATTTGGAAGGACTTCTTTGAGCTGACTTTGCTGGACTTTTTGAAGGGCTCTTGGTTGAACTTTTTGAATGGTTCTTGCCTAGAGTCTTCCCAGGAGTGTTGGCTACAGGTTTTTCTTGAGTCTTGTCTGCTTTCTTAAAGAAAGTGTCCAAGGAGCTTCTTAAAGGAGGTGCCCTGCAAATGACTGCCAGAGGAGCAGCACCCTGCTGCTCCAGCCAAGTGTCCAGAAGGGCATGGGGGGGTGCTGTGTGCCCCCAGATCTGCCCCAGCTGCAGCATGCCCCACCCTAATCAGGTCCAGGGTCACAAGTTCCCCCCCCGCCCCATGAGAAGCGGTAGGAGCTGCTGGACAATCTGTGGCTTCTCCCACAGCCGCCCAGCTCTACTTGCTTCTCCTGGGTGGGGGCAGGTGGGGAAGCAGCTGGACAGGCCTTGGGAGAAGCCCTCACAGCTGCCCTTGCTGGACAGAGGCAAGCGGAGCTGGGTGGCCGCAGCTTCTCCCATGGCTCATCCAGCTCTGCCTGCCTCGCCCCCGTGGGGAGCAGCTGGGGAAGTCATGGCTTCTCCCACAGCTGCCCAGCTCTGCCTGCCTCTTCCCAGCAGGGTACCCAGGGAAGCAACCGAATGGGTTTCCGCTTCTCTCCTCGCCCATAGCCCCCAGTTACAGAACCTGGCACAGCCCTGGCTGAGCAGCCTTTGTCCCAGCCCCAGCCACTCCCTCACCGCAGGGTCCCTGATCTGCCCCCCTCCCCATGGTCCTTCCCTTTCCCCTCCCCTTCCACTGACAGACCTGTCTCCAGCATCATAAAGTTGAAACCAGGTCAGAACTTTGAACCCCGTCTGTCAATTTACAAACGCTGAAACTGTAGTTTGTCCTAACTCGAACTGTCGTAAGTTAAGGACTGCCTGTAATACATTTTTCCACAGTTTCCAATCTCCTTCCTCTCTCAAGGAAATCCAGTAGGCATCTGTCCTTTCTTTTCTTCTGCTTGAAAATAGTCTTGTGGTCATATATATAGCCATTTCTAATAAACTGGTCTCACACATTTTTGTGCTGAAAACTGAACATTTAGGAGATGACTAAAATGTCCTGGCTACACTGCATATATAAGGCTTCTGATATATGAAGCTGTCACTCACTCCCATTAACATCTGCCTTTTTCAAGGTACAGGAAGCATCCTAGAAAAGCAACTAATGTGTTTTATGAAATGGCTTTTTCAATTCTTTACAAAAATATGACCCATATGCCTTAATTTACTGTTCTAAATATAATTTCACAGCCCTATGACTAGCCTAAGTGTGGAAAAACAAATTATCTTCTTGACCTACTTCAGTGCATTAGCTCTTCAATGAGCTGCCAGGAAGGTGCACTCTTAATGTTAATGTACAAAAAAAATGTGCTTAGATTATATAAACTAAACTGACCGTGCAGTGCTATTTCATCTAATGGTATTAGGCACGGAAGTGGCCACAAAATGCAGCTACAGAACGTGTTGCCCCATTAGGCTCTCACTTTGATATAAGTGTCTTCTGTAACAAGACATTCCCTCCTACCACAAGGGGAGACAGCTTTCTTAAGCTCTGACAACTTTCCCAGAAATCAGGAGAGGAGTGAGATGGTTCATGTTAAGACTTCTGGCTGCTTCCTTTTTTTAAAGCTTTGCTTGTAAATAAAGCCTCTATGATAAAATATCAAGGGTATGTTACAGACTGTTGCATAGGCATCTAATACCTGTAGCATATAATGAAGAGGGTCTCATATGATCCTTGAACTTTCCTCTGTTCTCAGCATAGCAAGGCTGAGAAGCGAGAAGTGCTTTTGCTAGCAGGTTGTGTGTGTACGTGGAGTGGGCTTCAATTTTCTCTCTGTCATATGTCATATGATTTGCTGAAGAAGAAAAA
Organism: Crocodylus porosus; assembly: GCF_001723895.1. Lineage (NCBI taxonomy): Eukaryota > Metazoa > Chordata > Crocodylia > Crocodylidae > Crocodylus > Crocodylus porosus. The sequence continues at coordinate 163,269,345 of NW_017728886.1, read as the reverse complement.
TCTCAAGTTTCCTTTGTAGAAGTGCAGTCTGTAGCATAGGTGTCTTCAAGCATCAAAACCCACACTAGCTCAGATCTATCCCTAAAGGGTTTTGAGCTCTGCCTGGTTTTATTAGGATGAAAGGCTGTGTTAGATGAACCACTGAAAGAATCAGTATGGACAGCTGTCCATTTAAGGAGGTGGGTCCTATAGCTGAAAACTTAATGTGGAAAGAGGTAAAGGATGTCACATGCCATTAGTTTGTGTTTAATACCAAAATACTGTGAAGCATTTAAAATATAAACATTTTAAATGTTTATGAAATGCTTGAAATAAGTATCTAAAACCAGATATTTTAATTTAGAAATATTTGTAGTCTAACATTGGCCCACCTGCCAGTAATATGGGTGTAATAAAACTGCAAAATATGTTTATTTCTCTGTCTGCTTCAGTGTGAAACCTGTAAGCAGCACATAGCTTTGTGCGAAGTGGAAAGTTTCCTGTGCTCAAGATGAAATACCATCGCTCCTTCCGCCCCACCACTGTGGAGTTTCCCAAATCCTTTTTCTTTCCCTTGTCCAAATCAAGTCATTGGTTATGAGGACCTCTGGTCTTGAGGCAAGGTGCATGCCTTCCTGTTACTTGATAACTAATTTTCTCTTGCTCTTTTTTCACTTTGTGCCACATAACCACATCCCACAGTGAAGTTTTCTTACTACCATCACCTCTTTCTACTCTACCCAAGGGACATGTTTCTCAGAACAAGGAAATAATGTCATTCTGTTCATATTGTAGATTATCATTTTCATCCCCTACATTTGGGAGTTCTTAACCATCACAAGCAGCCTGGCCCTCCCTCACTAAGTATCTTTATAGGAAAAGCAATTCAACCACCCCTAGAACTCTAAGAGAAGGAATTTCAATTTGCAACTCTTTCACATGTTTGCCTCCAACTAGAGTTGCCAACAATGGACTCTAGTTTGCTTTGACCTTGTCCAAAGTCTCTTGCTTTTTCACCCAGTTATTTGGGGGGCCTGTGCACTGGCATTTTCCCCTTGGGGTTAAGGTTAGGAACTAAGCTACTGCTTTCCCTTCTGTCACTCATTATCATTAATTATTATTTCTTATGGTCTATTATAATAATGTCCAAAATGCCAATCAGGACAAGAGCTAATATGTAGGCAGTCACTGCCTGAAAAGCTTGTGGTCTAGAGACACCATTTCTCTCTTCCCTCTAAGAAATACAAAAATAAATACATAAAATGGAGAGGTATAGGTGAGGGAAAGGAGAAGTGGCGCAAGCAGAGTGATCAGCTTTGTGATAAGTGAACATCATACAACTTTCCTTTTTGAATTCAGATGTTAGGAAAAAAAGATCAAGGAAGAGCTCTGCTCTGCTCTTTTGTGGTTCCACCAGCAAGAGCCTTCCAGAGTAGCGTGAAAGGCTTTTCTTCTGGGATGGGAAATGCTGAATGAACAGAAGTAAACAATCCAGAGCATATGCCTGTACCTACCTGTTACCAGTATTTTCCTGTTCTCTGCAAGACGTCCTAGATTTCCTCTGGAAAACTTCCAGAAGATAGTTTGGGATCAGTCCCCCTGAAAGTCCACCCATTAGCATTATCAGCTATCTTTCTTGGTAGGGACGTTGGAAATGTATATCCAGTTTTTCTAAATAGTCCCTAACCTATTCTTTCACCACTCAGGGCTACTCACCTCCTCCCCAAATTGTGTTGCCAGGTGCAGTAGTCTGGGAGCTGACCTTGCCTGTGAAGACTGAAGTGAAAAAGACATTATTTCAGCCTTTTCTGCATCTTCTGTCACTAGATTGCCTCCCTGTTCAGTAAGGGACCCACACTTTTCCTGATCTTCCTCTTGTTGCTGACATACTTGTAGATACCCTCCTTGTTACCCTTCACATCCCTTGCTAACTGCAACTCCAATTGCATTTTGCCTTCCTGACTTCATCTCTGCATGCCCAAGCAAACTCTTATACTCCTCCCTAGTTGTTCATCCAAGTTTTTACTTCTTATAAGCTTCCCTTTTGTGATTTAGCTTACTGAAGAGTTTTCTGCTCATCCAAACCAGTCTGCCATACTTGCTAGTCTACCTGAGCATCTGGATGGTTTGTTCCCACACTCCCAGTAAGGCTTCTTTACAATACAGCCAGCTCTCCTGGACTCCTCTCCCCCTTCAGAATAGCTTCCCAGGGGTTCCTGCCCATGAGTTCCCTAAGTGAGTCAAAGTCTGCTTTTCTGAAGTCCAGGATCTACATTCTGCTCCTCTCCTTTCTTCCTTTCCTCAGGATCCTGAACTAGATTATCTTGAGGTTGTTGCTGCCCAAGTTGCTATCCACTACTACATGCCCCGCCAATTCTTCCCTGTTTATGTGCAGCAGGTGAAGAAGAGCATGGCCCCTAGTTGGCCTGTTCCTCCAGCAGTTGTACCAGGAAATTGTCATCTACAGTCTCTAAAAACTTCCTGGATTGCCTGTGCCCTTCTGTGTTGTCCTCCCAGCAGATGTCAGGGTGATTGATGTTCCCCCTGAGAACCAGGGCCTATGATTAGGAAACTTCCACTAGCTGGTTGAAGAAAGTTTCATCCACCACATCCTTCTGGTTTGGTGGTCTATAGCAGACCATCACCATGACATCACCCTTGTTGCTCTCCTCTCTGACCCTAACCCAGAGACTCTCAACAGGCCTATCTCCAGTTTCATACTGGATCTCTGAGCAATCGTATGGCTCTTTTACATAAAATGCAATTCTTCCTCCTCTTCTCCTCTGCCTGTCCTTCCTGAACAGTTTGTATCCATCCATGACAGTGCTCATAACATCATAGTTCTGGAATTGTGCAAGGACTTCTAGTTCTTCCTGTTTTTTCCCCAGGCTCCATGCCATACAGACACCTTAGTTAACTAGCCAATTGCCCTGATTTCTCAGGAAGAATGAAAATGCCTCCCTGCACCTGCTCCTGCTTGTGCTTCCTCCAGGTCACCCACTTTCCCAGTTACCTCAGGGCTTTGGTCTTCATCCCCCAGTGAACCTAGTTTAAAGCCCTCTTCACTAAGTTAGTGAGCTTGACTATGAAGATGCTCTTCCCTCTCTTCCTCAAGTGGATCCCATCTTTTCCTAGCAATCGTTTTTGGAACATCATCCCATGGTCAAGCCAAAGTACTGATTCCATCACCTGAATTAGTTTTTTTTGACCCCTTTGTCTCTATGGATGTATGTGTTTGCCTCTCCCAGCAGTGCTCCCCCCTCCCTCTTTCCCTTTCATATTCAAATCACTCTCTGAAACACTGCTCTGTACATGTCCTTTCACAGTATCTGATGAAGTGAGCTCAGGTTCATGACAGCTCATGCTGTACATCTCTGATTTAGTCAGTCTATAAGGTGTAAATCTACCTTGCCTTCATAGTAATACAGACATGTGTACAAGCACGAAAACTGGAATGGAGAGACCTATAACTGATACAGAATATGGCAGTGTGGCTCAGCAGCACAGATTAATGCAAGCACATCAAACCTGACCTTGGCTCACTGCACAAGAACTCAGTTTACTGTATCAAATTCAAACTCCTACTGCTTCTAGACTTTGGTATGTAAGCAATGCAGAATCTGGACCACAAGGTTTAACTCTTCTCCTCTAACACAATGAGAAAGTTTCCCCTAACACAAAAGTGATGTTCAGTTCTTCAGGAAAGTTTTCTCAAGGACTCACTCAAGACTCTGGAGTCCATTCCTGTTTCTTCACAAACCTCCTCATCTTTCTTTCCCTGTGCAAGATAGGCTTCTTGGACCTTGCCTTGCCATATGAAAGTCCAAAACACTTTTAAGAAAAAAGGCACAAACCACATCCTTAAGTTTTCCTAATGAGGGTATCATGCATATAACTGTTGCCGGGCATGTTTTATATGTAATCCATCTTTCCCCTGTAGAAAGTTGTCATGGCCAAAAAAATGACAGAAGGAAAACCTTCTCTTCTGTAGTAAGGGGGACATAAGCACCTGTGATATGAAGGAGTAATCCTCTTGAAGGAGTCTAGGACAATGCAGGCACCTCTAGGAAAAATTAACAAAATTTTCTTATAAGTTTCTAACAGCCCTACCAGAAAAGATAGCTGACAACTGCACATATATCTAGCAGAAAAACTGGACATATACAAGTCCTGCAGCCAGACAGGATGCACCCAAGGGTGCTGAGGGGGTTGGCCAATGTGCTTGCAGAGACACTGACCATCATCTTTGAAAATTCCTGGTGATTGGTAAAAGTCCCAGATGTTTAGAAAAGAGCAAATGTAGTGCCCATATTTAAGAAAGAGAAAAAGGAGGATCCAGGGAACTACAGACTGATCAGCCTGACCTCAGTCACTGGAAAAATCATGGAGCAGGTCATCAAGGAATCTATTTCTCAAGGGGAAGTGGGAGAAGAAGGTGATTAGGAACAGTCAGCACAGATTCACCAAGGGCAAGTCATGTCTGACCAACCTAATTGCCTTCTATGATGAGATGACTGGCTCTAAGTATATCAGGGGCATACCTCAGGGCCCAGGGAAGCACCTGTTCACCAAGGCACCCCAGGGAAAGACAAGAAACAATGGGCACAGACTGATTGAAGATCGCTTCAGATTGGACATAAGGAAAAATTTCTTAACAATTTGAATGCCGAGGGTCTGGAACAGACTCCCCGCAGAAGTGGTACAGTCACCTACACTGGTGATCTTCAAAAAGTGTCTTAATGCCCACCTTGCTGGGGTCATCTGACCCCAGCAGTCTTTCCTGCCCAAGTGTAGGGGGGCTGGACCTGATGATCTTGTAAGGTCCCTTCCAGCCCTTAATATCTATATGAATCTGAAAGGCTGGTTCCAAGAGGATGGAGCTGGACTGTTCTCTGTGGTGGCAGATGACAGAACAAGGAGCAATGGTCCCAAGTTGCAGCAAGGAAGTTTAGGTTAAATATTAGGAAAAACTTTCTCATAAAGAGGGCAGTAAAACACTGGAACAGGTTACCCAGAGAGGCTGTAGAATCTCCATCCTTGGAGGTTTTTAAGACCCAGCTAGACAAAGCCTTGGCTGGGATAATTTAGTTGGAGATAGTCCTGCTCTGAGCAGGGTATTGAACTAGATGACCTCTTGAGGTCCCTTCCAGCCCTCATTTTCCATGATTCTATAAGAATCCATAGTTTCTGTTTAGACCATATGTTAGACCAGGGGTGGCCAGCCAGCAGCATAGGTGCCACAAGTGGCATGGGCAACTTCTGTGTGTGGCATGCAGGAGATCGCAGAGCAGACAGCCACCACAATGACAAATAGGACACGGAGCAGAAAGCAGTGCAGGGAATTGGGTGGGGAGCAAAAGCAGAGAAGCAGATCAGGGAGAGGAAGGGAATCTGAGTGGCACTCAGGGAGGGTTCAAGACCAATTTGTGGCAGTGCCAAAAAGTTGGCCCCCACTGTTTTACACCAAGTATTAACCTGACCAAGTTACATTGTGACTGCATAGAAATAAGTGTCCTACCTAGCCAGTGATGGCAAAGAAGGCTTTCTTTGATGAAACCGTTGTTCTTCCCGCTCTTTCCTAAACCCATTTCTTTACACTACAGATATTTTCATATATTAGTTTATGATCATGTATTGTGCTTATATGGTAGTGTAAGAGTGATATTGTAGTCATGATCCATAAATTATGCAAGAGGCAAGGATTTCTTAGGGTGATATCTTTTATTGGACCAACTGTATAGCTGGGATACAGTTAGACAAACTTGTGAATGCAACACATTCTGTATCAGATCTGACCAGAACAAGCCAAGGAGAGCATAGTGAAAAACAATTGTAGGAAGATGTTGCTGTGTAGCCTTGTTTCTTTTTTGTTTAGGTTGTGGATTTTCCATGGCAGGCTATTTGGATATCTTCCATGTTAGGGTAGCATAAGAGTAGTGTAGCCATGATTATCCTGAAATGATATAAGGCACACTTGTCTTACTATCCCAACTATACAGTTGATCCAATAAAAGAAATCTTTGTGTTTATATATAACTTAGTCCCAGGAATTCAGAACATTTAGACAACCCTAGTAGGCTTTGAAAGCTGCCTTTAGGGCAAAACTGCCATGAAACTGTTACCTGATTGGTCACGGATTATATATCAATATATCTCAGGCCAGCCATCCAGAATATGTGAAGCACTACCATTTAAGAGATATCAAAAGTCTACAAGGAGCACAGAAAAAGTCTTCCTCCATAAATATACCTGCCTACTGCCTGTCCTCAAGTCACTCTATGAATAAGGTGGGAAAAGAGAATGACGAGTGAGTTCTTGGTGAGTAGTATTGCTGTCTTTTAGGACCATATTCCACTTAGTTAGTTTCTAATATTTTTTATAGATCATTTTTGGGTAGATCATAAACTATACCCCATCCCACTATATTTTGTCATATTCAAATACTGCTTCATGGAAGATTCCTATAAAATTGAAAAGAAACGACAAATCAGAATCAAAAGAAATTATTGGGCTTTGAGATAAATTACTATAAAAACTTATACAAGAGGCAAGGGGTTTTTTTTGGCTTATACCCTTTAGAATTGGACCAACTGCATAGTTAGGATAAAGTTAGACAAGCTTTCATATGCAAATCCTTCTTCAGATCACCTGAACCTGAAGAAGATCACTTTCAGAGACTTGTAGGAAAAGGCTTTGCGTTCAAAACCTTGTCTAATTTTATCTCTACTAACTTGCATTTTCTGACCCTTGGTAATTTCAGCTTTCCAACCTGCATGTTGCAGCAATATGTGTGAGTTTTCTTTCACTAATATTAATATCTCAACATAACTGCAGGCTACATCCTGAAAAGCGTTATTCAGTGTGCTTCTCCGAGCACCAGTTCAGTTTGGCTAAGTAATAACTAAATGAGCGGCACTGTCTACAAATGAAAGGTGTTATACAACACAGAAAGAAAACAATTGTTCAATTTATTTCTAACCCGACTATAAAATGTTATAAGTTTAACAGTGAAACACTGATAAATTGCATATGCTTTCAAGTATCAATTTCCTTTCAGTTTTATAGGATTTTTCTGTAACAGGTATTTTTCTATTCCCCTGTTTAGAAATTTTCAGCATGGACTCTTCAAAGTAGAATGACAAAGGAGCGTCATAGCCCAGCCCCTGGCACAGGTCTTTGAAAACTCCTGGCCCTCTGGTGTAGTGCCCGAAGACTGGAAGAAGGCCAATGTGGTGCCGATCTTCAAGAAAGG
>NW_017728886.1:163244000-163261144 GCF_001723895.1 Crocodylus porosus | reverse complement strand
CTTATCTTGCTGGGATCCTATGACCCCAGCTGACTTCCTGCCCTTTGGGCAGGGGGCTGGACTCGATGATCTCCCAAGGTCCCTTCCAGCCCTGATGTCTATGAAATCTATGAATGTCAGTGCTCAGGGGAAAAAATACTAGCCAAGGTCATGATCCTGAAAAGGGCTAAGGACCCTGCACTCCCGCTGAATTAAATAAGGCCAGCATCTCTAAGTGACTGAGAACATTTGACTACCTTGTCTGCCAGATTTTGGATATTGTCACTCTTTAACAAGAGGCAAGCTGCTCATACCAACATAAAACCTACCTTCCCTGTTGATCAGCTGTCAGCAGCAAAAGCCTGTAGGTATCAGCCTTCTCCTCAGCATGTTTCCTTCAGACCAAACACTGGAGCTGTTGGCAGAGAGTATGCAATGTGAAGTCTGAAAAGTTTTTATTTTTCAGGTCAGATCTTCCACAGAGGATGCATATGACCTTTTCAGGACACAGACATTAGTGCCATAATAAATGGCTCTCGATAAGTTCATTGTTCTAATTAATTGGATGTATTTGATTCTTGGAGGGTTCAGTATGAACCTGGTTGCAAAATGTTATAACAACTGTCTCCTACTCTTGCTTTTCCAATCCACAATAAAATTTTATTTTCCTTGACACTAAATAACAAATAGCCAGGGGGCCTCCAGCTTGTTGGTACAATTTCTCCTTCCTGGCCTAAGCTCTTATGCGCCACCTTAGATCTCAAAGGATACCCCACTGTGGCATCCACTTATGCAGAAATTTTGTGCTAGCACACTAACACAAGTTCATTCGACTAATACCCTTTTTGGCTATGACTTGGGTTGCTGTCCTAGAAAACAGCAGTTGGCCTGAATATGTACCTGAAACATAGCTGTATACCTGCCAGAGATGTCCAAAACAATTGAAGTCCAAATACTGCAATTGTATTCTTTTGTAGTGGTTGAAATGTAATTTCAGCTTGATTTTTTTCAGAGTGCTCGCAGCATTTCTTATATGCTGATTCTTTTTGTTCCTAGTGCTGGGCAATTCTTTTTTAGAACGTTCTGTTCTTTGAACTGCTTTACATTTTCTTTCTCCGCATTTTAAAGCTCAGTAAGCAAGACATGGACATCAAAACCAATAACTGAAACAAGCTACAGGGTTAAAAAACAGACAGGAAACCCACTCGATAATATGGAAGCCATTTAACTTTTCAAAGATGAAAAGGATAGCCTCCAACATGTATTTAGCTTGCATGTTTAAGTAGTGCAAAACAGTTCTTTAAATAGCCCATTACTTCAATACAATATGTCAAACTACATGTGCTTCTTGCCAGTCTTCACCGCAATTAATTAACAGTGGATTTTTTATTGATTTTGCAGTAAGAATTGTCTTAAGTGTGGAAGCAAAGATCACCTTTTTGTGTGAAGTCTGAAATAAAGGTTGTATTTTTCCATATCATGCCCAGTTCGGTTGCTAAGACTCCATAATATAGATGACACTATATTACATAGTTAGTATCCTTCAGGAGTAAAGGAAGGATGAGCATAGAAGTCCTTCACATTGTACAAGCTTATAGAGTGGGCCATCTTTTCCTGTCTTAGTGGGTCATTGCTTTGTTTGAGAATTAAACTGAAGAAGAAGGGCAAAAGGCTAAGGCTGTGAGATGTATCAAAGAAACAGTTATTTGTCAAATGTTTTAGTGAAATCGTGTTTACCCAAGCAATCACTGTTCTCTTCAAGAAATAGGGCAAATGTCCTTGCACAGAGGCAACCTAAGAAAAGCTGTTACTTCTTTACCATAATAATAAGAGATTTCCTTCCCAATCTCTCCACCACTGCACCTGATGGAGAAAGCAGCATGATGTGTAATTTAGATGCTAAAAGTTGTAATTGCTAATTGCTCATCAAATGATATGTTGCTAGCTAAAAAACATCTTTTTTAAAAAATAGCATGTGCTGTAGAATTCTGAGTGTAGGATATTAATGACAATGCAGTGCCTGGAGTAGATACAAGTGACAAGGAACAAATTAATGAATAATTCATATTTTCCTTTGCCTTACAATCTATGAATAATGCCCATTATATTTACCTATTATATTTCAGCATTGAATGATTCTTTTCTTTCTTTGTTGTAACACCTTTTGTATGTTTGTATACAATGCCCCTAACTTGGTTATCTCTTAGCCAAACTAAACTGGTTCTTAGAGAAGCACACTGGATAATCCTGTTCAGGATGTAGCCTGCAGTTGTGTTGCAATATTAATATTAATGAAAGAAAACCCCTCACCCACACTGTATTACTACAACATGAAGGCTGCAAGGTTAAAACTACCAAGGGTCAGAAAATGTAAAAGTTAATGTTTCAAAAGCAATGATCCCTTGGCCTTGTTACACACCGCGTGTGTGTATGCTCTCCAACGCACTCTGTAATTTATGATGCAGACAATATATAATACATTCAACTCTGCACATTTTTTTTTTACAGAGAACAGAAATGGAAAATGCTTCCCAAGTGGAATGGGACTGGACTCTAGTTGCACTTGAAATGACTTAACAAGATGGCAGCATCTCTATTTTATATCCTTGTAACAAAAGAACAAAGAGTTTTCAATTTTCTTGTCTGAAGGAGCTCATGATACTTTCTTCCTGTGTCAGTAAGTGATGTGGACTAACGTGCCTGTATCCTAATCCCAGCTCAGTCTTTGTTTTTAATATTATTCTAAATTACTTAATTTTTTACTTGCTGTGTCCAAATCCCACTTGTTGAGTTTTATCAATAGCATTTCAAATACACTTCTAAGCTGTTAATTCCTGTAGCATTAACAAGTTTATCTGCAGCCACACTGTAAAACTCCATGAGGAAAATAGAGCATTCCTTGCTTGTGGATTAACACAATTCTAAACTTTTAAGGCTAACAGATGTTTAAAAAAACAAACCCAAAATGGCACTTTACTTGAAACTCAGTGCACTCTCATGCCGAGCCCATCACATGCCCAGAAAAGGCATTGCATTAGTGGGACCCAGCTTGCCCAACATCTGTGCTTTAGTGGGGTGCTTTAGTGGAGCTTTTTTGGTGCTTTTATCTAATAGTCGACTAAATCAGCTTTAGATAAAAGTGCCAAAAAGCCCCACTGAAGTGCCCAATGTATACAGACACTGCGGAGCCAGGTCAAACTAACCTGCTGCTTCGTTTGGTAAAGTGTAATTTGTTTGGTTTTTTTAACATCTATAAGCAGCCATATTAAGAAGACAGATATTCAACTGGTATAAATTGTCATAGACCTACTTACATTAAATGAACGAGGACAATTTTACTCCAGCTGGGGTTCTGCTCCTTGGCATCTTCGAAAGACGTTGCATACCATTTCCTGGGAAAAATCAAATTCATAAGTAATTTAGAATCCTCTTTTGAGCCATTATGAAAGCAGGCTACACTTGGGAACCTTGAGAGTATAAAGACATGCATTTCTTACTGGCTCAAAGCCTATTAATATGGTACTAAGGACTTAATTATTTTATTTGTTTGTTTTATGGTAACCAGTACATTGGTTTCTTTGGAGATTTATGAGTAATTAGTATAATTTGTATTTGTATAATTTATCTTCTATATAACCTGTTATGTTATATACTAAATGTACAATCCCAACACTGCCAGCTCTGCTAATATTTGCTATGGAGCTCCCAAAACCAAGTGACAAGTAAGAATTTCAACATTCATTTAAACAAAGTACATTGTCTTGTAAGCCTTCTGGTTGTGGTGAAATGCTCAAGAACTTGGCTGTACTGCACCCTAAGGGCTCAATATCTAGAAAGCAAATAAAAGAACCTTCCAAATGTGTGGGGGGGGGGTGGTTTGGGGTTTTTTGGGGGGGAGGGGGTTGTGTTTGTTTATTTTTCTTTAAAGGGTTGATTATTTTAAGCCAATTCATTATTTCTAGGGGCTTTACTTGTGTCTGAATTCTTGTGGTCAGCAATACTGCTTAACTTTCCACCCAATATTAGAGATGGGTCTGAACTAAACCCTTCCATCCAAATATCTCCAAACAATGAAAAGTTCAGACCCTGCTTCCAAAAGGACTTCTGTCAAACTACAGATTGGAACTGGAGCTGTCAGCGTAGAAAACAGTCTTTGAAATAGAGGAGATATCCCCATATCTCTCCATTCCTTTCCTCTTCGTCTTTTCTTGATCTTTTTATCACTTCCTTACTTTTCCTCCCCTCTCTTTTAAGAGCTAGAAAACAAGACAGAAGAGGAGCAAAAGGAAGTGGTCTGCCCCATGTTCTCTTTGCCTCATGGTATGTGGAATTGTATTGCTATCACTCCTTGTTCTTACCAGGTAGGATGGGAGAAGACCGACCTACAACCAACAGGAGTACTGTAAGTAATCATTCTTTATTTATACTTTTGTTAGAACTCCAAGTCCCCCATTAATAAGCAAACCTACATGTTTTTGACAAGTTTCTTTTATTTAGCTGTAATGAGAATCCCTCAGCTCCTTTGTGAAATCTCAGTTTTTTTGACACAATTGAAAGAAAAGGTTTCTGTACAGTACGTGGGCTGTCATATTGGGAACAATCTTCCAGTCTTCGAGTGTGAATATCCTGCCTCAGAAATTCCATCCAAATAGCTGCAGAGCACAGAATCTTACAAATACGATCTTTTCATTATTTAAGACACACAAAGTTGATTGTTGGAGGGATACTAAATGTGCATCATTTTTCTGAAAGACGGAATCTGAAAGATAATTGCGTGTAATTTTAATAAGAGCACTGATGTTAAGTGCAGTAAAAAACAAGGAAGGTAGACCATAATATCAAAGGTCTTATATGTTTATACTGTATATGCTTTAAACCACCTTTGATGTCTGTGAGGTACTCTGAATTTACCAGAGAGCACTGACGGTAGTTCTAGCAAAGTTCATGAATGCCTTATGTGTTTTTGCTTCAGAAGGGAAAAGTAAAATATCCAAAATACAGGCTACAAGCAGAATTTATCAAAAGAAATTGAGTAACTATATTGTTTCCACTTAACATTTAACATCTGTTAATAAGACGTATTCAGCTAAATGCTTTGAAATATTCTAGACAAGGATTTCAAGTGAATACAATAAAAGATATCACCTTAAGAAATCCTTGCCTCTTGCATAATTCCTGGACCATCACAGCTACAGCATCACTCTAACACTACCTTAAAATATCCTTTAATTTCTAATCCCTTATTCAGTACAGTTACAAATTCTCAATGAGGGCATCATAGAATGGAAGGACCAGAAGGGACCTGTAAGATCATCAAGTCCAGTCCCCTGCCATGGGCAGGAGGTAGTTGGGCTCAAACAAGTTAAATAAGGTGCTTGTCCAGTCTCCTCTTGAACACCACCAGGGGTGGCAACTGCACCACGTCTGCTTGGGAGTGCGTTCCAGGTCCTAGTTACCCAGACAGAAAAGAAGTTTTTCATTATGTCTAGCTTAAACTTTTCCTCAACTAGCTTGTGCCCATTGGACCTCCTCCTCCCAAGTTGTGCCTTTCTGAAGAGTTGCTGCCCTAAATCCTGGTCTTCACCCTTGACATACTTGTAAGTGGCTATCAAGTCTCCTCTCAGTTGTCTTTTTTTCAGACCGAAGAAAACCAGAACCCAAAGTCTCTCCTCATAGGGCCTATCCCCCAGGCCCTTGATCATGCAGGTGGCTGTTTTCTGCATCAACACATCTCAGACAGCTGTCTGCACCTATAACCAGAAAGCTAGACATTAAATATTGTTTGTATCTGCAACTGATGTATTGTTTCAGGCCCAAAATAAGAGGTCCTTTTAAGAACTTGGCCAACTGTATTGAAAACTGCGCGTGCTCTGAAGTTCAGTTATTGTATTAAGTTGATCTGAACCTAAATTTTGAAAACATAAAAATAGGCTTTTAGCAGCCTGCCTGACAGAGACAGGGAGATTGTGTGGGCCAGTTGTTCCAGAAAACTACTGTAGAATGATTAAGAGCTATACTTTTATAATAATAGTGTTGGGAAGGATCCTTCTTTAAGAACGTTAAGTTTCTTCTTCTTTCTTATTGAGGTCTAGAGTCACTAATGTATTTGGTTAGTTTTAATGCATTTTCCTCTAATTATGAGGTGATATGCAGCACTTGAGGATAAATAATAGAATGTTTTCTCTTCTTCCTCCCATTCTCTTACTTATCATTATAATAGCATCTTCCAGTGTTGTGGATTAATGTCATTGTCAGCTAATTCATTAAACCACTGCTCTAACAATCAGTTCCTATCTTCTAAGCATTATGCAAAGATAGTTGCAGCATAATTGGATTAATTTAGAGAGTAACTTTGAACTGCATAATTGATTTTAATTTTTTCAGCAGCCATTGTAATTTGCTAAAGCTCAAGACTGGACAAAGCCTTTGAGTGTATACATACTCACTCTTGAAGCTCCTAATGCAATGATCCATGGGTGAGAGCACCTTGTTACATCTGCAGCATCTTTCATGCTGCCCTCTCAGCTTAGAACAGCCTGTCTGCTGTTCTGCAGTAAGCACCTTCCATCTGGGGCCCATCTCTCACAAGGTATCCCTGCTAAGATGACATGACTAAGCTCCTCCATGACACTTGCCTTCCTAGTCACAGAGTGATTAGGAATCATTAAGGAATAAACTTCCCAACACTCATGTGAGGCTGGGAATTACTACCTGTGGTCTCAGACAAGTTCCTTAGACCAAGATCCACAAAGACATTTAGGTACTTAACTCTTGTTCAGGTGGGGGCACCGTGGCAGACTGGTAAAGATTTTGTGAGGCTCCAGGAGCACAAGTTTGCACATCACTGATTCCTACATTTGACCCAGCTGTAAATGGCACTTGATCATTTGGGCTGCTGAGTCCCTCCAGCCAGATACAGTAGTAACCATTTCATTTGCTCGGGTGCCATTGGCTACTGAACAGTAACATAAGTAGGGGTGGGTGAGAGAGATGCCCACCCCAGGCCCCATGGTGGGAGGGGCACCTGAATCACCCCTGATTCCCGCAGCGTGTGTACTCCAGCAGCATTCCCATGCTGGGAACTCCAGAACTATCCTTGGCGGTGACAGCAGCAATGATGGCAGCTGCTGCTGCTTTAAGACCAAGAATCTGGGCATGCAGAGCACGTGTGGCAGCAGCAGTTCAGCCAGGACTATGTAGGAGTTCCTGGCATGGGTTAGGCTGCTGCCTCTCACCATCCCCACTCTCAGAACCCACTTGCCCCCCATTTTAACTCACTCTTGAAACCACACACTCCCCCAACTCTCAAAACCATGCTCCATATACACGCGGTCACAACCTACCACAACCTCTGCTGCCCACTTCCCACAGGGTTTGCCCCAGGTGCCAACTCTGCTTGTTATGAGCTACTACTACAGAAACTCATGTAATCAACAGACTTAGGTGGGTTTTGTACCTTGTCTCATATTTAGGCACCCAACTCCAATTGAAATCAGTGAATGATTTGCGTGGGAGTTTTACACCTGAATACCTTTGTGGATCAGGGCCTAAGGACCTTGTCTGAGACTACGCAGGAAATCCATGGCAGAAGAAGAGAACGCAAGCTTCCTGAGGCCTGATCTAGTGCTGTAAGTGCCAGGACTACTCTTCCCACCTCACTCCTCTCTGACATTTTTGTTAGTCTCTGTTATTGCATTTTCCAAACCTGAGCTCCTTCGGCCTGAAGTTCTATCAGGCTGTTGCATTTCTCCCAGAAGAAAGCCTTTTGTCCCTGGATCCTACAGAGGTTCATACCCATTTTCCCTCTTCAAGTACCTGTGAAGTGGGCTGGATAAAATGAGCTAACCCTTTGGGGTAATACTGTGTGCATCTGCAAGCTAACTGTACCTCATTTAACTTAATTATGATTCATTCCAGGGACAGGCATATCAGATGCGTGCTCTCCCTGGTTCCCCACTGGCAGAGAAGCAGCCGTGCGGTTTGGCCCAGCTACCTGTACATACAGCTGTTTTGGTCAGAATCAAACCCTGGGACAATCAGTCCCAGGTCAAAGGAGATACCTGTTTACAGCCTAATACGTTTAGCAAATTTTCTCTCCTGTGCATTTACAGAGCCTTGTAAATAATTATTGACGTTCAGAATGAACCAAAATCTTTTCCCCATTCTAGCGTAAGCTGGGAATGAGAAATGATGTCATTTTAACTGTCTGTCCTAAATGTAGAGATGTTATCATGGGGCCTGCCTTGCCAGGAGGTGGACCAGCATCTTTTGTGAAGCACAAACATTAATTATCCCATTATGGTGTGTGCTTCAAAGCCTTTTGAGGTGATGCCTTCTTAGAATGAGCTCTGTTGTTTGCAGGGCTGGCTCTGCTGCCTACCCAGATTTCAGGCATATCAGTTATCAGATTGGTATAGGAAGAGTTTAGAAAAATATAAAAGAGCTGGCAGGCCTAATAAGTGGATAGACAGAAAAGCCGGTAATGCAAACAATAGAGGACATGAAGGGATTTTGGCCAGGCAGTTACAAAGGAAGTCAAATCATTTTCCCTCAGGCTGCTTAGTCAAAGCAACATCTTGGTTCCTCTGTAGACCATAAAGGCTCTGAATAACAGACTGAGTTAGAGTTGCTTTGTTTTTTTGATGCAGACAGATCATTTCTAAGAGGCACTGTGTGCACCAGGCAGCCTGCCTGATGTTCCCTTTACAAAGCCTTTTTCAGGGATTGCTCTGCAGCACTCTTGGCTTTAAAACCCACAGCTTATTTCCCAGCACTTGGCTCTTTGGTAAGTAGCTGTAAATATGTTTAATGTACAATGGTAGCTATTCCAGGAACACATGAGGAGAAGTTGCATCCTGCAGAAACTCTCATTGTTCTTTTATTGGTATATGTCCCAGAGGCAAGTGCCCAAGAGAGCCCTGATAATTAGAAAGCTTAGCCTGCTGCAGCAACTTCTGAGTAACAGGTGCCAAGTCAGGCCCATAAAGCAGCAATGGCTCGTCATGGTTCACCTAAAAAAGCTGCCTCTTGTTTGTTTTTAATGCATTTTTGCATATACCAAGTCCTGTGCGATAATGTTAGCTAAAACCAGACCTCTGGGTTCTCGCCTGTACAGGACACAGAAGTTACAAAGACAATTGGCTGAAAGCTATGGCCAATTTTCCCCAACCTTGTGTCTAAAGAGAAGCTGCCCAGTTCATCTCTACAAGTGGCTGGATTCACAGAGGTGTTGAGCATCTGCAGCTCCTAGCGTGCCAACCTACTTCTCTGTGGACCACTGTACAGCAAAATTGGGCGGTGTTTGTTTAGAGCACCTCATCTTTGGGCAGCCGGATTTGCAAACTTTGCCTTCTGTGTCTAACACGCTGTCAGTGAAATACTAGTCCCATTGGATTCAATGACAAAATTCCTATGATATCAGTAGGACCAGGCTTTGCCCTTTAGATTTAGAAAAAATCCTCATGTGTCAGCACACAGTGCCTGAGCTGTTTTTATATATAGTAGGGAGACTCCTGGCTGTTGACAGTAAGAGTGCAGATTCTTATACAAGGTTTCTCCCTTGCTACTAGCTTTCCTTGAGGCTGACCCTCACTGCTTAAATGATTGCCTCTCTTTTCATAGCCCTGGTCTTGCAGTGCAGCTTTAGGTTGCTGTATCCAAAAAACTGCAAGAGAGTGGAAGAAGTAGGTGGTAGAATGGTCCCAAGGGCTGGGCAGTCCATGCTATAGAATTCTGTACATGAGGAGGTGAGGGTGATAGTGGACCTCCCATGTTTGCAACTAAAACAAAATTATTTTCATAATCCATAACTTATTAAAGTATTTTCATTGGTTTGCATTTCTCTGTGTCTCCCACACACACGTGCATGCGCACACACACACACTCACAAACACACACACATAAAGCTATTGCTTCTCTAAGCTGGAAAGGAAAGGAGAAATTGTTATTATTATTTCTATTTTGGTGCCCAGACACTACAGTGCTGGAGGCCATATAAGTAACTAGACAGATTAGCTTACTGCCTTTCTTACCATTTTGACTAATAAAAATATTACTGCCCAAAAGGAAGCTTTTAAAGTCAACCCGCAGCTACCTAACAACAGCTGTACTCCCCGGTAGCTTGTAATTCTATTTTTAAGTACCTTGTAGATGCTAGAGATGGAAATGACTCATTAGTCCATCCCCCAATAGTACAGCTTAGCTCCCTAGGGTGATGTATGTTCTTCCATGCTGTGGGTAAGAGAAATGTGAGCAGCCCTCATGTGTTCACACAGTTTTGCATATGCACTTTACCGGCACTAATGCCCATGCACACAAGTATCAGGGACAGAGTAAGGATGTCCTGGTCTTTGTGCAAAGCTGCGCACGTGCAAAGTTTGAGTTCAGGCAAATAAGACCCTAAATGTCTGAGGTTGCCACCAGTTCCCATCAGTCATATGGTCTAATGGACTCCAAATAGCTGTTACAGCAGCCAGGGATAAATTAATTAATTCATCCAGCCCATCTCTCACTTGCTACAGCATTATTCCCTGTAATACATTACCTAACGCCTAGTCTAAGGAATCCTAAATGATGGAAAGTGAGCTATGTACCTGGACCATTCCACAGTCCAATGTCCCTCTCTCTCAGAGCTCCTCTACATGTTACGTTTATGCCACAATGAAGGTGATAAATGCAGTGTGAATGGCAAGGCTGCTACATATGCACTCAGTTTATAATGGAAAACCTGCCATAAAAATATGCCACATATAGTGTAGAATTTATTTATGGCTGTCTTGCTTGGTGCCTTAAATTGAACATGTGGCATGGTTGAGCTGCCCGAGACCCAAGGCCAGCAGTCAGCTGATTGTCAGTTCTGGCCCCCAAATGCACCAGGGTCTCAGAATGGCCACAATGCAGTCCCAGGAGTGGGACTGACAGCTAATTGTTAGGCTCTGGACCACACCAAGTCACGCTGTGGTGGGCACTCCCCTTTCAACCTGCCAGTGCAGAGAGCCTGGGGTCATGATAGAAAGGGTACGATTTGGATCTGATCCCTGATCCCAAAATCATACCTCCTGCCACACACAGGTGGCCTAGCAGGAGATGTGATTGCTGAAATCAGAGATCAGCCCATGGTGCCCTTAAATAAATGTGTGCCAGGGGCATCAGGAACCTTTGACCTGTATTTTTCCTATCTTAATTTCACCACATCACTTCTAATGACTTCTCCCTACGTGATATCAAATAGCTCCTCTACCTCCCTTGGTGCTTACACTCTTCAAAGGTGAAGCACATTGTTGTGATAAACCCTTTAACAAAATGGAGGCTTTCCTTAGGCATCTCTGCCCCATCAGAAAGTGGTCAGGAGCATTATGATGAAAACACCTCTGTCAACTTGCTTCCACTCTGTATGTACTGTATGTTAAAAAATGTCTGGTACTTGCAGTCAGAGCAGTATTGCACACACACAATGCCATTCTCATGAGCGCGCCTGAGAGCAGCACTGGACATGCATCAAGGGGCCTCATGATGATTTTTGGCCCATCATGTACATGGAACAGGAGTAAGTGGACATCGTGGTTGTGTCCAGATGAGCCCACACATCCCTCTTGCCACATCTCAAAGCAGGTTATCCAGGTATCAACGCCCCCCCACCCCAAAAAAAGCGGGGCAGGGCACAATCTAAGACCATGCCCTGAGGCAACCGGAGGCTTGAGTCCTCCAAAGAGATGCTCTGGTAGCCAGCCAGAGCATCTCTGTGGCTGCCCCTGCCCCAGTGCTGAAACACGCTGCCTGTGTGTGAGACAGTCTGGAGTGGTGTAGCCTACATGGACCCCAGCTCTGTGAGGTAAGAAGGGACTGGGGGTGGGGGAGACTGGAGCAAGGAGGCTGTGGGGATGCAGTAGACTGTGGGTGTGTGGGAGGCTGCTCAGGAGGGGTGGTTCTGTCACTTGCCCCCCACACAGTAGCAGCATCCATCAGGGCACTCAGGGGCCCTCCTGACAAAGGCCCCCGTGGTGAAGGGTAGTATGGCTCAGCCCTGGCCGCCTGGTACCCAGCACTGCTTGTGCCATATCACACGGGCCTAGCCCAGCTTGGCATGGGGCCATGTGCCTTTGAGCATCTCTGGGCTACTCGGGTTGTCACCTGAGGCCCTGCACCACTTGTGTGGACCACGTGTCATGCTGGCCCGAGTCCTGAATACACAGGCCCCATGTGCCATTGCACTGGGCCAGTTCTGTGCATGCAGGACCCGGCCCCACATGACAGTCCCCACAAGCAGCATGGGGCCCCAGGTGACAGCCCAAGTGGCCCGGGGCTGCCCAAAGGCACATGACCCCATGCCGGTCTGGCCTGGGCCCAACATGATTTGGCACAGACAGTCCTGGGTGCCAGGTGGCCAGGGCTGAGCTGTGCTGACCCACACTGCAGGGGGGCTTTGCCAGGAGGGCCCTGAGCGCCCTGATGTCTGGTGCTGCTGTCGAGGGGCGGGTGGTCGGGGGGCATGCAGGAGGTGCATGTGAGACCTGTGAGGGGAGCTGTGCGTCTGTAGTGGGAGATGTGGGCCTGGGGTGGGGGGCAGTCCATGTGCTATATGGGGGGACTGTATCCTGGGGGGGCAGGGGACCCACCCCTTCTGAGCAGCCCCCCACAATCCCTCCACACCCACAGTCCCCCCACAATCCTCCCACACCCTTTTGACCGCCCTCCTGCAAACCCCACATCCCCTCAACATACACCCGGCATGTTCAGCTGCCAGACAGATTGAGACCTGATGGCAGGAGCTGTGGCTATAGGAGCAGCTGTCCCCACATCCTGGTTAGTGAAGGGGTCAGGGGGAGCTCTAATTCTTCTATGATAAGGAAACCAAAAGCAAACATCAAAACATAGATGTTTAGAATGTATTTTATTATGATGATGAAGAAACGGTAGGCTTCCAAATTGCTTTAGAATTGTAAATGTTTCAATAAAACATTGCCCAACTGATTGATCAATCTGTGTGAGTGTGTGTGTGTGTGTGGGGTCTTTTGTTTTAATTGTGGAAGAACATGGATTTGGGGGTATTTTAAATAGTGAATTTGGGCTTTTTTATCAGAGATTTTGCAGTTTTTAAATAGGGAACACCAGAATTCCCGCTAGTGAGGCAAGTGGCAGGACCCAAGCAGAAGATCCTGCTCAGGGCTCGCACCAGCTGGAGGTGGCTGACATCCTGGCCACTTAAGGCCAGGAGGACATCCTTTGACAGTTCAAAGCAGACCGCCATACTGAGAACATCATCTTCCAGGTGATAGGTGCCCAGATGGTAGGGTGGCAGCACACATGGTAGTAGTACCGCACAAAGGCCGAATGTGTAGCCACAGCCTACTGGCAGCTGGCCCAGAGGTGCAGATGCTTCTGCTATGGCTGTGCAGTCCCCATCCAGATCTGGCAGGCATGCAGCCTTGGGGCCACATGCTGTTGCAGGTAGCAGCAGGTCACACCCAGGCAGCAGCCCCCACTGCCAGACTGCTGCAGTGGGTAAAATGTGCAGGGGACTCTCAGTTAGAACTGCTTCAGCAGTCCAGCTCGCACAAGGGGTAGTGTCTCCAGATACCAACTGGACAGGCCCCAGAAGCTCCTGAGAGCGAGGAGCCCTGAGCTCCTCACCAGGGCAGGTTTTTATACTGCTGGGGCCAGCACAGGTGCTTTCCCCAGGCTCTAGCTCCCCCTGGCTGCAGATCCAGGAGGATCTGGGCAGGGTTATTTTGCCCCAAGTTGCACAACTTGCCCCACACCAAAATGCATGTAAAGGCACATGTGCCAAGGCAAACATCCCCAGCTCAGATTTGTGCTGCTCCTATTTGAACTGCTGCAAGCACATGTGCCTGCATGTGTGGATGTGCCCTGTGTGTTTTCATGGCAACATTTCCCAGCATTGTCAGACATGACATAGGCATGCCCTTAGTCTTCCCTTAAAATATCCCCACTCATCACTTCTGCAGTTCATCTTTCTCCCAATTCATCAGCATGTTTCTCTTAACAAAAGGCCTGGAAATTAAAATAAAATTGCAGGACTGATACTGATGGAATCAATGGCCAACATTAAACTAACCCTTCCAAATTACCATGTCTGTGGTACTCATAATATCCATTCACTATCCACTTGCAAAGGCAAATCTGTAAAGAACGTAAAGATGGGACTGTGTAAGCATTGTCTTTTTCCCAGTTGAATAATATGATTCAGCCCAATGTTGCATAGGCCTTTCTGTCTATTTATTTTTAACTTATGGTTACAGTTGGCTAGTTACTTTAATCAGCTGCCCTTTGGAGTGCCTTCCTCAAGTTCATTGATCCCTACATGAAAAGGTTTTGTTTAGTTTCACATTTCACCTGGTTGTTTTCTATGTATGTTTCCTTACTTCTAACTCACATCTTAGACTAGTATTAGATCAAGTGGCTGCTCTTTGTAACAATTCCTTTTGCAGTATCCTCTTGAAAATGCCCTTCAAATCCCATTTGTTCCTTTGTATTGGTCTTCTTTCCCATTAATCGTTCTACCCTTTAGGACTGTACGTTCTTTCCATAGTTATTATCATTATTATGCACAATGTAACAGCACTAGAAGAAATGTCTTTTTATGTTGCCCTTCTCCACAAATATCTAATCTCATCCTTCACTATCTAGCTAATATTTCTATCAGATCTAAATCCTCCAGCATTTGAGGGGTGTTTGGATTTGGATTCAGCCTATCTCTAGAAAATATACCGAAAGGTCATTGCATTTTATTTCATTCAACTGACAACTCTAAAAGCCATTTAGTTATACTATATATAACTGCTGGTCTGGAATAACTTAAAATGAAAAATATCCACTTCCAAGCATAGCATGACTGATCTGAGTATCAAAAAGTTTTATAGAAATGCTGTTTCCCCACCTATTTGCTTTACTTTTCACTGCTTCTTTAAATCTCATTGAAAGCAAGTTTCCTCATAAGATGATATTTCAAGATTTTCACTCTATAATATTGACTTTCTAATGGTAGCAAGCATATAAACCGGTAATTTAAATTGTCCAATCAATTGCCCTCCTGCCCACATTGTATGCATAATTTCCCAAAGTACATATACCGTTGTACACAATATGGTCATTAACACAGCAGGTGCAGTTAGTCAGCAAGAGCCAGTGGTGTGTTATTAAAGGGCTTAATGAATAACATAATAAACTTTCCAATGGCCACCAAAAAATTGTCCCAGGAATCAAAAATTGTGTGTTGTGGCATGCTGTACATGGTGTATGTCTATCTACGCCAATGAGCATCATATTCATGTGTTCATTATCATACTGCAGGTGCTGAACTGTCTAGAGAAACATAAAACTTCAGTTGAAAAATTCCTAGGAAAATGTTCTCCTGGACCAGAAAGCTGGACGAGCTGGATACTACCCCAGCAATAACTGTTTATTCTCCCTGGATTAAATGTTCACCAGTCATTAATGGCGGGAGTTAAATAAACATTTTCTGAGTTCAGCAATACCAGTGCATTGAGCCATGTCACCAGTTTTAGTACCCTCATTTTGAATCTCAGTCCTGATCCACTGCCCTCATCTTTTCTTTGTGAAATGGAACATAAAGCAGCTATTCTACATAAAAGCAGGGTCATTTCTATAATTGCATAATTATAGTTTCTCATTCAAAGTTAACATTGTTTTAGACTAGAGCTCTTGTATTTCCCACACTTACAGATCCTATTAGCATCTGTTGGACAGTCTGACTTTAGAATGCCTGAGTCTGTAAGTTAAATGAAAAACAAAGTGTATTGTGCAGATACCAGAACACAGTGTCCCCTTTAGGTTATGGTTTAACCACATCAAGCAGATGACAATCCATTGGTTTTGGCTACTACAATGTGGGTGGCCTACATGAACAACTTAATATTTTTGCATTAGCATTCATTATTTCCTGTAGGCCTGAAAAAATTGGGGTGCAAAGAGGTAGAAGTTTTCCAGTGCAGATTGTAGAACAGTGTCCCTTGTATTGAGAGCCAAAGGTCCACACATGCCACAGGACTGCTTACCCATCAGATACTGGATGCCTTCCGAGTGGAAACTGTCTAATGGCCAGGAGAGTACCTGAGGGAGTATAGCTGGATCAGAAACCTTGGGTGCCTTCTTTGTAGTGGGGGGAGAAACAGGGTGCAAAAATAGCTGCTGCACCATGGCAAATAGCCCTGCCCCCTGCGCTGCCTGTGCCCTGCTACAGTTTTGGAGAAGCCAGTTCATATCTGAAAGAATCATTTACAAGTGGGTGGGTGAGGAAAACTGTATGTGGATGTTATCTAAACAAAATTCCTGTTAACATTTTTGGGGGGGTGCTTTTTGACTCTCTCGCTCTCTCATATATCCAATTTCTGTTGTATTCATGGAATCTAGAGATAGAAAAGAGCAATTAGGATAAAGAAGTCCATGTCTCTGCCAGTGCAATATTATTTTATCTTGCATGTTTTTTTAGCATTTTGCCCATTTATTTTAAGTGCATCTTCCATCATGTTCTACAGGCCATCAGTTTACTAGCAGGAAAATGTTTCTGACATTCACCCTTTGTGTTTCCTTCCCCAGTTTCATCCAATCACTGCTAACTTGGTGTTCTCTTTAAATCTGCTAAATAATTCCTCTTTCACTACAGCATTTATGATTTTCAGATGTTTAAAGATTATTCCATTATTCACCTGTCCCTTGTAATCACTGAGGCTAAATATATCTGTTTAAACCTTTTAATCTTTCCTTGATAGTCAGTTCTTCCAATCTGCTATATTACTATTTTTCTCCAAACTATAATTTTTCATTAGTACACTCAGAAATGAACAATTTCAGATGTGATTACACAATCACTGCATAGAAAGGAACTTGACATCCCACTCTCATATGATGCCCCAAATGTATTTTTTTGCTCTATTGCATTGCAGGCACATGTTTATGTACTCCAGATTAATTTGCAGTCCCTTGTCACTCTTAAATATCTTTCAACATTACTTCTTTCAAGGTTCCTTCCACTGTATATGTTTGCCAGTCTTTTTCTTTTCTCATGTGAATTACATCTGCTTGTGTTTTTCCCCCAGTTCATAGATTTCATAGACATTAGGGCTGGAAGGGACCTCGGGAGATCATCGAGTCCAGCCCCCTGCCCAAAGGGCAGGAAGTCAGCTGGG
>NW_017728886.1:163220500-163243989 GCF_001723895.1 Crocodylus porosus | reverse complement strand
GGGGTGTCTGGGGGGCTTCGGGGGAGCGGGGGCACAGCGGGCTTCACCCGCGGGTCTCTCACTGCTCCAGAGCCTACCTGAGTGGTTGTTGTTTTTTTGGTTTTTTTTTTTAATCCCATTTCCTTCCTTCCTTCCAAAATGTATGGCTGGAGTGTCCAGAAACACTTGATACTTGACCCTTCTCTTCCTCCAATTAAGTCAGTTGGAAAGCTGCCATTGGCCTAGAGTCTCTCCAATGCTGGACAATTCTGAGAACCTCACACTATATGATGACAATCTGGTCCCAATAATGTCAATAGGAGTCTTGACCTTGTAGAAGTAAAATAGCTGTGATACAGGGATTGTGGAAGGCAGCCATAAGCCTGGTCCTACAAGAGTTTTATCCCACCCCTTAGCATGAGAGGTGCATTAGAAATGGACTATCATGTCAGAGCAGGCTGACAGTATGCAGCATGGATGTCTTGGGCAGTGCTCCAGCCCCTCAGGCAGAACTTGGAGGCTTCTGTAATTTAGGACTTCCTGCAGTGAGGCCACAGAGCTGCCCAGAATCACGAGTGGAGACAAGGGTAGCATACAACCAGTGTGGTCCATTCTGCCCTCTATTGTGAATTCTGTACTGAGCTGTGTTCTTTTTCAAAATTATTTTAAGGAAGAGCCAATTCCTTCTATTTTCTCTATACTTCTGATATTAAATCTGAAAAAAAGAAAGTTTTTCAATACAGCTGAAACCCACCATCTTAAAATGGAAGGAAAAGAGACATTTGTCCCATTCACTTCAGTTTTTCAAGATTCCCATTTTATTGTTTAACATTTTACTTTCATTACTGCGGGTGATTGCAGACACTAAACTCACTCAGAGTACTTCCTTCTCACTATAGCAGCACTTTCTGCTTCTGTAGTTGTAGCCTCAAATTACTTAAAGTGGTCTCCAAGTTTGTCACTGGTGACACTAAGCTGTTAAAATAATGAGTTCCAGTTTGTCTATTGTTTGTTCTTTTACTGGGGATGGAAATAGGATTTATGAGAATTGCTCTTTCTTTTTCTAAACATCCAGTACTGTATTTGTTTTTCCTTAATCTCTTGGCAAGCCCTGAGTTATCCAAAATTAAAACAGATAAGTAGTAGCGCTGTGCAAAGCTTCAGTCACTGATTCAATTTGGAGGAGATTTGGCCTGATTTGGTGGCCAAATCTCTGAATCTGAATTGAATCAAGAGACCCGTTAAACTCTCCAAATCAAATGGGAACTCTCCAAATCGATTTGGAGAGATTCGGCAATAGACACAGCTGTATATGTTTTTTTCTACATACCTCAAGAATGCTTGTGAATGCTGAGATGGTAATGCAGATGAAGTGTTCCATGGGAGCACAGAGGGAGAGGGGTCCCCCGCACACTTGGCAGCGGACCTGGAAGTGGACCAGAAGCACTTCCAGTCTGCTTCTGGGTCCGCTTCTGGGTCCACCACCCCTGGCTCAGTGACTGGTGCCTTCTGGGTCTGGGGAGTCACCCAGGGTCCCCCCATAGCTGATCACTGAACCAGAGAGGCATGGGGGGGTTCCCCACACTCCCGTGGAATGCTCTATCCCCCCCACCATCTCAGCGTTCACAAGCCGTGCCTGGTACCTAGAGGTATGTAGAAAAAACATATACAGCTGTGTCTGTGGCCTTCACAAGAGATGGCTGAGAGGGGACCTGGTGGCCATCTATAAACTTGCCAGGGGGGACCAGCAGGGAATGGGAGAGACCTTGTTCCCCCGAGCGCCTCCCGGAGTAACAAGGAATAACGACCATAAGTTGTTAGAGAGCAGGTTCAGACTAGATATCAGGAGGCACTACTTCAGTCAGGGCGGCTAGGATCTGGAACCAACTTCCAAGGGAATTGGTGCTGGCTCCTACCCTGGGGGTCTTTAAGAGGAGGCTTGATGATTACCTAGCTGGGGTCATTTGAGCCCAGTTTTCTCTCCTGCCCAGGGCAGGGGGTCAGACTAGAAGATCTGCAAGGTCCCTTCTGACCCTACATCTATGAATCACTGATTCTTTGAATCAGAATTGAATCTCCAGATTCAGATTTGGCCGAATTGAATTGGGACAGTGATCCGAATCAGCGAATCGAATCACTGTCCCCCAAATCAGGCCGAATCCAAATTGAATACTGCCTACTTCACACACCTCTAATAAATAGTAGTGTAAAGATTCTTTACTAATTCTCTTAGAGCCCCGTTCAACTCCACTGATGTTAAGAAAAGTCTTTCTATTGATTTTAGTGGATGTGTCCACATAAAACCCTTTACTGCATAATAGACTAATTTGCTGTTCAGTAAAGCGTCACAGTCTACATATGCACAGGAATTAGGGCACAGCAGACTAATTTGCTGTGCTGCTGGATACAAGTGGTATCTGACAGCGCAGTGAATTGCTGCTCTTAAACACATATGTAGACAGCAACATTGGGATTAATTTAGTCTGGCTCCAGTTGAGTCGTTAGTATATTCAATCACATTAATTACGTGTGTAGACATGCCCAGTGTGAAGTTAACCACATTCTTAGCCTCCGTAGGGTAAGTACAGACAGTCAAAAGGCCTGAGGCTGAATTGATTCAATCTAGGCAACTTCTGCTAAGCTGCACAGTTGAACCAATAACCAACTGAACTGGCATTCGGTTTTCAATTGGGAAAGGCAGGGGGAAGTCTGCACTGACTCAGGCCAGTAGACAGGGGGTGCTACAGCATGTCTTTGAGCCTGCTGCCCATTGCCAGCCCAGCCAAGTTTCCCCAAACCCCTGCTGTCCCCTAACAGTGGATTAAGAAGCCTCCTGTCTAGGTGCCGGCCCACCTTAGAGAGCCTCCCCCTCAGGAGGTTTCCCCCAGCCTGGGTTCCTCAGCCCAGGCAGCTCCAGGGAGCTGAGGGGAAATATTCCCTGCCCCAACACCAACCCCTTGCCTTAGCTGCTGGAGTCGCACAGATAGCCAAGGGAATGGAGGGAAATTCCTCTGCTCCCCTACATTAGTTTTGCCTCAGACTCACAGCAGCTAGGGTAAAACTGGCTGTGGAGGAGCAGGAGAATTTCCCTCTGCATCCTGAAGCAGGCAGCATAACTCCAGGCTGCAAAGCATCCTGGGATGCTGGGGGACTGTGATTTAACTTGAACCAGGAAGGGGTCTGGGACAGAAGTTCCATAAATCAGTTTGACCTAAATCAGTTAAGTTTGATACTACAGTGAGCCAGGTTTATCTTAAACTGGATTTGGTCATTTTGGAACCTGTTCTGTTACAGGTTTAAGCCAATTTCCAATCCCTTAAATCAGTTTTTGTGCATCTTCTGTCCCTAGCCACAGTGCCAAAAATAACTGAAATTCGTCTAAAGAGTACATTCTAAAAGATTATAGTTTTAGTGGCCCATACTCACTAATATGGACCAAAATAGTTAACTGGTAATAAACAGCCATTAGTGTAAATATGTGTGTTTTAGTCCATAATTACATTTGATTATCTGGATTATACTGACAAAAAACATATCTGTAGTTATTTTAGCAAATATTTTCTGCTCCAGAGAGTACATTAAATAATAACGCATAATCTTGCCAGTGAAGCAATTTAGTGCTACTGCTTCTTCCATATTAATGAGTATCCACATCACACTCCAGAATTGTGAACTGATGAGTTGTTATGTCTTTAGGCAAGTGGAACTTTTTTAACCTGCACTAGTGATATGGAGGCCAATTATAGTTTAATGAATATTGCAGTCCAATGAGTCTGGTCCTGATCCAAAGCCCAGTAAAGGCTTTCAGAAGATAGTTATTGACTTCCATGAGATTTAAAAAGTAAATATATCTGAGAAAAATTAAGGACATTCCTTCAAACAAATGCACAGGATTATTACTATCCTGATTCGTGGTGCATTTATTTTCATTATATCTCACTATGCCTAGTATAGTAAAACACAAAAGAAAGTGTGAGTCCTACCCTGAAGCATTTATACTTTAAAATAATTAAAGCAGCATTTTAAAATATAGCCATGTTTAAAAACATTTCCACGAGATATTTCTGGTAACTTTAACAATGTGTGTTTAATAAAAACATTTTGTCTGAGGAGGATTTCCAAGTTCATTGTTACATCCTTCTGCTTTCCTCACCACGTGTGGAAACAGGATCTCAATTTCATTAAAGAGGGAAACTGAGAATATAGTGGAGCCTTACCAGACAAAAATCTGCATAAAACCCTGCACATCCATCCATCCCAGTCCAGATCACTGATGTCTACTGCACAACTGAAAGTAAATTAAATTGAGTATATCTTGGTAAAGGGAACAGGAATGGAATACAAAGGGAATTACCTGGCAGCCTGTGCTTCCTGCACATCAGAAAGAGTGCAGCATAGGGAGGATGAGCATTAACTTAGTACAGGCATCATTTGCATCAAGTCATGTGGAACACTGAGCGCACCAACATCAAAACTGCTTGCAAAATAGAATGATGTTACACATTGAACATGCATGAGAACATAAGAGCAGCCATTTACTGAGTCAGACCCATGGTCCATCTTGCCCAGTATCTTGTCACATAGTGGCAGAGCGTATGCTGAAAGGGAGCGTGACCAGGGTTTTTTCTACTGTTTCTCTCTCATTTGCAGCCTCCAGCATTTAAGCTGTAGGAAGTTCTGAGGCTGTACCCCTAAATCTCATGCTCAGTAGCTACTGATACCCCTTTCCTCCAAAAATTTGTCCAGTCCCTTTTTGAATCTGGCTAAAGTATCTGCTTCCACAACATCTAGTGGCAATGAGTTCCACACTTTAATTACACGCTGTGAAAAAGGCCTTCCTTTTGTTAGTTTTAAACTTGCTACCTATGTTGCATTTTGTGACCCCTAGTTCTTGTATTGTGGGAGATACAAAATACAAATCCCTATGTACTTTCTCCTCACTGTGTATTATTTTATAAATTCTAATCGTGTCCCCCCTCAAGCATCTCCTTTCTAAACTGAATAGGCCTAGCCTCTTTAGTCTGAAAGACATTATTTAAAGCAAGTGCACTACTTACATGCTGTATAAACCTAATAAAATTGTGTCCCTGTGCTAAGCTCAGTACAGTACAGCATAACGGATGTAACTTTATAGGGCAGCTTAAGATACGTGGCTGCAACATCTCACCCTCCTTGATTCTGGATGCTTCATTCTCCTCCCAATATATGTCCCTCTTTTGAAAACCAAAGCACATTTAAGCAGCAGAAAAAGAAAAGAAGTAAAAACACAGTTACTAAAAGTAGGGCAGCAGCCTAACTCCAGGAGGACAGAGGTTCTGATGCACTTTTCAGGGCCACAATCAAGAATTATTTTTTTCCTGTTTCCATAACCCAGTTGAAATCGTTTCTGGGTGGCAATGTGTGAGCCTCCTCGTCTCTTGTCTGATTCAGATTTGAAATTCTTCTAAATTCAGATGCAGCTAGTGATGCAGCCCAACAAAGGCAATGCGTGTCAGCTTCTGTGAGCCCCAAGAAGTGTGTGTGGGTCTTTGCAAGAAATATCCATCCATTCAACACACAGACAACTTATACAGCCTGCTTTTTTCTCTGCTCAACAGTGCTATCTAATCAGAGACATTTCAGCAGCTTCTGTTTCCCAAGACACTTTTGTAAATCTCATGACTTCAATTCAACAACTTTTTTAATTAATAGTCAGTTTGTTAAATCAGCTTCTCTGGCAGTGATAATTATGATGAAAACTGCAACAAGGAATCCAGAAGGGTTTCCTAAACAACTTGGCAATTGGCTTTTGCCTGTTCCTGGCTCTTCCTAATTCAAAGCAAATTCTTAGCTCAGAAGTAGCTGTACTGCTTTTTTCAGATAAAGTATTGACCTTTTTCAGAATTGACCTATTTATTAAGTACTGCTCTTCGAGGACCTGTCTCTTCTTGTTGGCTATTTAACACCTTTTTGGGTGAACTGGGCTTTAAAAATACTATTCTTTCATTTCCTTGAATCAATATTCTATCTCTGTGCTTATGCCAACAGCCCTTCAGCTTTGTCGAAACTGAATTTGGATATCTTGTCATCATCACTCTGCTAGTGCACCATAGTTAAATGCAGTCCATGAAAGAAAGGTGCTAATATACTTTCTGCAGATGCGGCCTGAGGGCTAGAGATAGGAGTACAATGTAGGGAAATCCATTTATAAAAGGGTGACCTTTTCTTTGTTTTTTAAATAAACTAAGTTTAATTCAGAAAAAAATGAACCAGGTTCCACCTTGTGTTGTTCATATTCATTTGCTTCTGAATGACCAGTTTTCTTATGTACAAATGTTATCTCAATTTTTCATCACTGTTTAAAGCTTCGTGACAATTTTGCCTCAAAATTGACCATTATTTTGTCCATGTAAAGTTTTCCACATGCATAGATTTGGAATTTATGATACATAGATAAATTTATAAGTGGTTCAGGTTCCTTATGGATGAGGTTACTTTCCTTTTTATGCTTAATACGTACCTTATTTTTCAGTGACAACTCAGGGTTTTACACAACAACCATCTCTTCAGATATTTGGTTTATATTTTTGATGAACTTTCCTGGATTGTATATTCTTCTGTCTGCAAATGTGTTTTCCTGCCAGCAGACTCCCTGATTATTCAGGCTCTGCACAAGAATGGTAACATTACATTATGATTAAGATGAGCGCTTCCTTTTTTAATCTGGCATAATCCCAGGTCTCCTCACTAAAAGCCTGGTAATCTTTGATTACCACCACCAAAGTCAATGCTTTTTCCCAGCTTTCTTGACTCCTCAAATGCCTCAACCTCAATTGTCACTTCATTTCTTCATACAGGTTTTCTAGCATGTTGGTCTCTCTGCTGAACCAGGCTAGTGTCAATTGTCACAATGGCATTTTGCTGTTTGCACACCTGTCCATTACCTCCTCAACTCATTCATTTCACATATGCCATTGTTTAGATGATTTCAGTCAATGCTTTCTCTCATCAGCACTGAGCCTCTGAATCATTTATTCTGTCCCTCATAGAAATCTCTTTATCACTAAACAGTCTCAAAAAGAAGTCAGTGACATTACTCCCCAAAACTGTCTAACTGAATGAGTACCTCAGAAGGAAGTGTCAGGTCAGATGCTCAATACCGGATCATAATGGAATAGAGAGGGGTAGCCTGGGAGCAAAGAGATATTCAAGGAAACTAGAAAGTGTCCAATTCACCATGAATAACAGACCATCCTTTTTTCCCACACTACTAGCGGGACTGTGGAATTCATTGCTTGCAGATGTCATCACAGCCAAGAATATAGCAAGATTCAAAGAGGGATCAGAGGGATTAAGAATGTCCCAAGTTAAAACACAAATATAATATTTAGCAATTTGGTTAATCTCACTGTAGGTAGAAGTTTGGAAGGTTCAGTAGGCAGAGCATTGATTGGGCTATGAGAGACCTGGGATTATGTCCATCTGTATTCATACCCTATGTAAATCTGGGCAAGTGACTTGGGGCTGGACACAGAAAGGGACTTGGGTGTTGCTGTGTTCACCATCATCCCACCTCCCTCTTATGTGTCTGGCTACCACAGTGGAATGAAACTGTTCTTGCCGGAAGTGAGTCTGAGGGACAACAGCTCAGAGGGTCCAGAGTGGAAGGATGGGTTACAAATGTTTTCAGAGAAGTTCTCCCCAATCACTTGCCCAGGTTCACACAGGATATGAATACAGATGGACATAAACCCAGGTCTCTCCCAGCCCAATCTAGCTGGGGCTAGTCAGAACTACATTGCTACATATCCCCAACAGTCACAAATAGTTTCTGACACCAAGAATGTAAGTGGAACGGTTTTGGAGTAGGTGCCATCTGGGCTACCTAACTGAAGAAGTGAGGAGGAAAAGAAAAGTGTGCTCCTGCAGCCTCAATCTCTGTGAACTCAGTAATCCAGACTTGCTTGCTTCTAAATAAATTTGCTAAGATCACCTTATTAGGCACACTGCCCCACTGTCCTTTGTTCAGATAACTGTGTGCAGTGTACTTTAATGGCTGTTCCTTATTTGATAAGCAATGGTCTGCCACATGTACCCAAGAAGAGTCTACTTTTTTGCAGAAGAACCTACTACATTTTTGCACAAATAAAAATGTTTATTTTCATCAAAGGATCATAAAGAGTATGATTTTGCATCATAAATAAACTAATGTGGACTGGCATGCCTTAAACAAGCTTTTGCATTATCATTTGCATATACACCCTTAATGGGTTTGTGGGGAAAGGCTGAGACCCTATTTTTTTTAGCATAAGGTAAAGAGGCTTTGTTTTGTTTTTTGCCAGTGATATACTGAGTTAATTTGTTTCCTATGGATGCGTATTTAATGCTACTGGGTGGCGATTCTGTTGTAAGTTGAAGTGAATATTAAAAAAGAGGTTCTGTGTGCATATTTTTAAATTGACAGATAAAAATAAGTAGCCACCTGTTTAAAATGCTTTTACTGCTTCCCCAGCTGAGTTGACCATATTTCAGGAATAAATTACATGATAAACTATCCCATGTAAATATATTCCTCTCTCTCTTTCTCTCTCTCTCCCATACTCTTTTGCTCTGTAAGTATTTGCATGGCTGCCTCAGTCCTCCAAGGTACCGAGGTCAGGGTTGTTTAGCCTAAATATGAATCTCTTTAAATTCATCTTTGGTTTTACTTTCTCTGAAGCCCAGGATAGCTGAATTGCAAGTCCCTTGTGAAAGAGCCCTTATGGCATGAGAGCTCAAGGAATAGGTCTGTCTTTCCGGTCATTAGACTCTGATATGAGAAGTGGTTTGATGTCATAGAGACCTGAACTAGAAATTGTAGAATGTGCCATTTGTTTAGTAGCAGACAAACTGGAGATTACCAGTCAGACATTTGAACAATCAGAGCTGCCTGGGAGGGAACTGCATTCCCCCCCACACCCCCTCAATCAAAATAACTGTAAATTTATTTTTTCTTGGTCCAGCCAATCATGTGGAATTAAATAAGAACTGATGCCATTCTGTCGTTATCTGGAAAGAGAATACAGCAGCAAAACGAACAACACAAGAGAGATGAAGACACACAGAGGTAAAGCTAAATCACCAGTGGTCAGACATAGTCCTTAAGTTATGCTTGAACCAATCCATTGACTTTGGGTGCAGACACATGACACATTTACCATGGAGCAAATTATCTTTACTCTCTACAACAAGTGGTGTAGTCTTACAGGGTGCATCTACACGAGCTATTAATGAGGCTCACTAAACTCCAGGCTCTGGGTGGAGGCAGTGGGTGGTGGAGGGGCTGGCTGGGGCATGCGAGTGCCAAAACTTAGGAGTCGTGTGGCTGATCCCCCAAGCCTGCTGCCACCCCAACTCAAACTCCTGCAGTCCCAGTCACTTTCCACACATGCACTTCTGCACAGTAAACGAGTCCACCATAAGACAGTACTGTAACCAACAGTACTATCTTATGACAGAGTTAATTAATTTACAGTGTCCTAATACCAGCGCACATGCAGAAGGTGACACTTAACTGCAGAGTTAATTAGTCAACTCCACAGTAAAGTGCACATGTAGATGCACCCAAAGTGTACAGCCTTACAGTAGTATATGTCACTCTAACCTGAGTTAAAATTGCCCCATAGAAAGTGGTTCCTGTGTCTACTCATCTAGTCAAGGTCATCTGAGATTATCCATCTAAGACTCCCCTGCTGGTCCACAGCAGATACTCCAGGGGGAGTATGGATGACAAAATGTGTGTCCCCTCTACTTCACATATATTTTCCACATCCTAACCACCAGACCCAAGTTAATCTGTCTCTTACAATGTCTCCCCTTGAGACTGTTCCACTTTACCTAAGTAATTAAATATTTATTGGACCAAAGATCCTAACTTGATGGACCAGTGATCCTGGCATGTGGAAATCTCCCAATCAAGTCCCAGGTCTGAATCAATAAGATGTGAACCCTGGGTATTTCCCATCCCAGGTAACAACCTAAACCACTACTGAGTATTTCTCTCCATCCTCTCCTCTCATTTTAACTAGAAATTCCATCATGGAGTTGAGAAACTTCTCCAGTTTAAAATGTAGTTAGTTTGTTCCTCTGAGAAGTTTCAGTATCAACTGTTTCTAACAAAAAGTTTCATTATAAAATTCCATTTTAGCAAGTTTGAAGATGAGACCACTTTTCCCTGGAGGTCTAATAAAAAATTAGAGTTTTAGGAAATTACTTTCCTTCTTCCATACCAAAATGCAATCTTCATATAACTTTTGGCAATATATTCTTTGTTAATTAACTTCATTTTTTGTGACAGAAGGGTATTTTTCAATATGTGCTGTACAACTTTGCTTAGCTGAAGAAACCAGACATAAAAGCAAATCGCTCATAATTATGACTAATTCCATGTGTCTGATGATTCACCCAAGGAGCCATTCATTAAAAAGAAAAGTGTAAAGGTTATAGGTGACACTTAATCTATTACCTCAGTTTTATGTATTACATATCCCTGAGAACGGGAGAGATGTCTTGCTATAAGGTGCCCTTCCTCTATAAAGCAAGTTCCCTACTTTTGCCCAATACCCAGAAATGTTTCAGTAAGAGCATAACTGCAGCAGAACTCATTTAATTTTGTCATGCATGTTGTTGGGTTCTAAATGAGCTATCACATCCTAGTGGGAAAAAATAGAAAATGAGGGAGAGAAGACGACTGTGAACAGTTTCATGATGCTTTGTAGCATCCACATGAAAAGACTAAGGGGATGTTTCTTTCAAAAATCAGAAAATGGTATAGAAAAAAGTATAAAGGCTTTGTTGAAATTAACAATAGATGGAAATCTCCACCGTTGCCGGGGGAATAATAATGGCTGACCGTCTTTCACCCTTAGGTCAGTAGTTCAATTCTAGATCAGCTCAGTGCTAAACAAAAGACATCACCGACAAAGGCTTATGATCGGTTGTTTAAGGGCCCCTGTAACAGAGAGCCAGAAGGCTTCTGTTACTTGAAAAAGAAAGAGCGGTGGGAGCAGCTAATTACAAGCAGACTGGACAGCCAGAGGATAAAACAGAGGCCAGGAGGGCGTATTGTATAGCTGGGTACTTTGCAATAGTCCAGCAGGGAGTAGTCAGGCAGGGGAAACAAGACAGTCCTACAGTGGCTAGGCAGCAGCAGTAAGCTACCCTGGGCTAGAGCCAGCAAGCCTAACCAGAAGGCACCTGTGGGCTGCTGGGGAGGTCACCTGATCAGAAAGGGGCAGGGGCAGGGGCAGGGCCTGGGAGATACAAGCCCAGGGCTGAGCCAGGGTAGGCAGTTTGTCCCTTCAGGCTGCCAGGAAAAGGAATCTGGAGAGAGAGATGCCAGTTGCTGGGTGACTGATTGTGACTGTGCTAGGCCAATGAAGTTACGTAAGGGCTGAGGGCTGGCAGGGAACTAAGATCCAGATGAGTAGGAATTGGTATACAGCTAGTGGACTAGGAGTTTAGTTATGACCAGGGGTTTTGGTTTGCGTTTTGACCAGTGGTTCAGGTTTGGGACTACGGGGCAGGTTTGGATGTCCCAGCTGTGTCTGCAGGATACACATGCACCTTGAGAGGTAAGGCAAATAGTGAGAGTAATGGAGAAGGGGCTAGGGACCTGGAGCCTGACGAGTGAGAACCAGGGTCAGGGACCCGCAGCCCATGAAGGGCAAGAATGAGGGCCATGAGCCTGCAGCCCAAGAGGGGCAGGAGTCAGAGCCCATGAAGGGCAAGACCAGAAGCCAGGTCAGACTCAATGGGCCTAGGCTAAGGGAACCAACAAGAGGGAAGGGGTGGATGTCAAGAAGGCTGAGGCCCCAACAAAGGTGTCAAGGTCTGATGTGGCCTTCTATTGGATTGGGGCCAAGTGCCCACCAAAGTCACTGATTGTTAACAGGTGCAAGGCAAGGGCACAGCTGTAGGGGAGGTCAGAGGCTGTGAACAGTTCATAAGGCAGCAGGTGCCCTGGGGGGCATGTATGGGCCACAAGGACCAACAGAGTGTGATCCTAGACCCTGAACAGGAAAGGAGCCAAGCGGCCAGCTGCCCCTGGAACCTCAGGACTGGTCTTTATGAGAGGGACCAAAGTGGGACTGTCATGGTCCAAGGTCAAGCCCAAAAGATCCTAGACCTCCTTATGAAGGTAGTTCAGGATGTACAGGACAAGAGGGAGTACCAGTCCAGCAGAAATAAGTAACATCCCAGTTTGACCTTGCTCAGCAGCAGCTGTGGATATTAGAAATACCTTCAGGGAGGAAGGGAGAAGGGATTGGAAAAAACACTCCTGAAAAGAGTTGCAGGCATTTTACTCCAAAAAAAATATTCAAAGGTGATGATTAGGGATCCAAGTGTTTTGTTCACCATGGAAAAACGCAGTGACAGAGAGATCATTTTAAGGGAAAAAAATTTTTTTTCTCCTTTAAAGGAGAAAGATGCAGGAAAGGTGGGTTTCCCTTTGCAGGCTGGCAGAGTTCCAGCCTGCAAGAGGCTGGGGTAATGGAAGGAGGGCGATCAGGCAAGGGGAGCACACATGTGCATGTGGCAACCAGGAAGCATGGACTGCAGCTCCCTGCAGGTAAGTCTGGGTGCGGAGCAGGGATTGAGACCCCCATAGTGAGGGAGGGAGGGAGGGAGGGAGTTGGGCAGGGTTGGGGTTGGGGGTGCTGCCCAGCTGGGGTGGGGCTTGGGGCTGGAATTCGTGGCCACAGGGCCCAGGTGGGGAGTGGGACGGCGCCATGGGTGGCTTGTCCAGGGGGCAGTGGGGAGCTGGCTCCCCACTGCTGAACATATTGCTGGAGGGAATGGGGGGCACATGCCCCCTAGATTTGTGCATGGAGTGGAGGCAGATGCGGGTTGGCAGCTGTGGGCTTGGGGATTCCTGTCCTGCTGCCTTCCCCCCGGAGGTCTCCATGGCCCATTTGAGTAGGACTCAGCACAGCAAGCAGGGCAGGGAGGTTTAGTGCCACCGCTAGGAACCATGTGCCACCATGGCGAGGTGGTGGCCACTCAGCAACAGCAGCATAGAGTTGTGCCCCCCACTGCTTCTGGGCAGGCAGGAGGTGCATGGTGCCATGGAGCTTCTGGTGGTGGCACTAAGTCTCCCCACTCCACTCTGCCCAGCTGCACTGGGTCCCACCTGCTGGGCTGTAGAGGCCACCAGGGAGGGAAGCAGGGTGGGGAGCCCTGAGCCCACCGCGGCTAGCCCGAGCCCACATCTGTCCCCCAATGGACTCCACTCCAGCCATGCCACCTGTGGGGGAGGGGGAGCTGGGCTGCATGCTCTGCTCAGCCACAGCAGCTACTGCCTCCCATGGGTGGCAGCTGGGACTAAGGTGCTGCTGGGGGGTGAGGGTCTGTGGACCCAGGACCAAGGCCTCATAGCCTTGGCAACTATGGGCCTCCTCTGGCAGGCCTAGGGGGAATGGGGAGCTGTGGGTCAGGAGTGAGGGCAGGACTGGGGCTGTAGGTCAGGGGTGAGGGACACTGGCAGGAGTGGTGGGGGCGGGGACAGCCACAGTTGGACCCATGTCCTTATGAGTGAAGGGGGCAGAGGGAGCTCTGATTTTTCTGTGATAAAAAAAACCTATAATTAAACACCAAAATGTATAGGAATTTAGAATTTTTTTTATAGTGATTGAGGCACTGGTAGGCTTCCAAACTGCTTTAAAGTTGTAAATATATCAATAAAATATTGTGTTCAACAGATACCTATATATAGTGATGTTTCATTTTAATTGCAGTGCAGAAAAATGAAGATTTTGACTTTTTTAATCAGAGAATTTGTGATTTTTAAGCAGCGAAAACCAGGATCCCTGGTGATGATCTAAGTAGGCCTGCCTTGAGATACTTGAGATGACAGCAAATGGCATCCCAATGGAGCCATGAAGAGCCCTGAGACTGATAACCTTATTGACTGGAGAGGCCCAGGCACCTGTTGGGTATTGTCTTGAGAAGCAACCCAGGGTTATGATTTGGTGAAAGAGGCAATTTTAAGTTGCTTTGAGATCTTGGAGTAGACCTATCACACAAGTTCCACTGGAGGAAAACAAATGCATCACATGAACCTGGACATGTAGCATAGCTGCTCAGAGACAGTAGATAGTAGAACTGGCAGTGATAGAACAGTTCATATGGGACCTAGACTCAGCACTAGTGGGTATGATGGTGGCACCATCTCCACACACTATAAAAAGCTGTGAAGTTAGCCAGTGGAGCCACAGGCCAGGCTTGGATGAACCCCGAATGGGACAGGCTTAGGGCAGAACACAGGAAGAAAAGGAACCCTAGGGTACAGAGAAGAACAATCTATAGCCTATAAGGAAGAAATAGGAGTGGGGCTGCTTCCAGTGTGAGGAACTAGGGAATATAGCCTGGCCCTGTCCTCAGACAGAGAGAGAGAATTTCACTCAGTGAGGAGTGTCACCCTTCACCCAAAAGAAATCCCTGGGCCTGGACATTTCTATACTGAGGATGAAACGCATGGTAGTTATGGGGCATGAAAGACATACACAGGAGGCAGGGTCTTCCTGGCTGGAAACATAAGCCAAAGCCAAGAAAAAGGAGGTGCCTAGCCCTCTCTGACGTGGGTTGTAGAAAGACCTTAACAAGGACAGACCTGATCCTAAAGGAAGAGAAAGAAATGACAGATTGTTGCACATTGATGCACTTACAAGGGCAGGCCTGAATGTATAATTGAGCCTGAATAGGATTACTGGATCAGGACAAACTCATTAGGAGGTTGGCATGTCTGGCTGAAGAACTTCTCTGCCCTATATTGGTCAGAAGGATTGGCTGGATTTCAGAGGCATGCGGGGCTCCCCACTGGAGTGCTGGAAGCCCCACATGATGGCACAGAACCAGCCCGGCCCCATGGGGTGTGGCTCCCACCTGCAGTGCCACAAGCCCCACATGGAGGCACTGAGTCGGCTCAGTTCTGTTCAGAGTCACACGCCAGTGGGCAGGGCTGCCTCCGTGCTGCCACGTGCAGTTCCCAGAACACAGCCAGAGCTGTGCAGTGCTGGGGGCACTGCCTGCTGCAGGCCATGAGTGCCCCAAGAGCCCCCTGTACCATTTGCTGCTGCTGTCACAACTCCAAGCCATGCCCTGCTTTTTCTTTCTCTAGCATGAGCAGCAGAGGGATGCAGCAGACATATAGACGCTCTGGCTGGGTGCCAGAGCATCTCCTTGGAGGACCCAGCCTCCAGTTGCTTCTGAGCATGCTCCAAGAGCACCCCTTGCACTGCTTTTTTCCGGGGCAGTTTTTTGTTTGTTTGTTTTTTGATACTGGGATTCCCTGGTATTACATTTAGAGTCCATACTGAACATTTTCTTGTGCGCAAGATGCTTTCTGTGGCATCTCAAACTCCTTTGAGGTGCCACAACACACACATGCACGCTTGTGTGGATTCACAGATTGTGGAGTTGGAAGGGGCCCCGAAGGATCATCATGTCCGACCCCCTGCCCCAGGCAAGAAAAGGACTGAGGTCATACGACCCCAGCCAGATGACTATCTAGCCTCCTCTTGAAGACCTCCAAGTTAAGTGATAGCACCACCTTTCTTGGCAGCCTGTTCTAGATTCTGGCCACCCTTACTGTGAAAAATGTCTTCCTAATGTCTAACCTGAATCTACTCTCCACTAGTTTGTACCCATTATTCTTACTAGGGGTGCCCTGGTAAGTAGCGCATCTCCAACTCTCTGTTGTCCTCCCTTGATAAACTTAAAGGTGGCTACAAGGTCTCCTCTCAGATGTCTCTTGTGAAGGCTGAAGAGATCCAGACCCCTCAACCTCCCCTCGTAGGGTCTTGCACGGAGGCTGCTAATCGCACAAGTAGTCCTCCTCTGGACCCTCTTCAGATTCTTCATATCCCTCTTGAAGTGCGGCACCCAGAACTGGAGGCAGTACTTTAACTGCGGTCTGACCAATGCCACATAGAGGGGGGAGCATCACTTCCCTTGATCTGTTGGTCATGCATCTGCTAATTCATGATAAAGTGCGACTGGCTTTGTTGATAGCCTCATTACACTGCCGGCTCATGTTCATCTTGGAGTCAACCATGACTCTAAGATCCCTCTCAGCCGCTGAGCTGCTGAGGTCATCCCCCAACTTATAGGTGTGCTGGCGATTCCTCCTCCCTAGGTGGAGTACCTTTGTATTTGTCTTTGTTGAATTGCATGCTGTTTTGTTCTGCCCATTGCTCCAACCTGTCCAGATCAGCCTGTATCTGCTCCCTGCCCTCCAATGTGTTAACTTTGCCCCATAGTGGCCTATGAGGATGACGCCTATTAAGTTACAACCTAGGTAGGACTATGAGATGTGACAACCTGATAAAAGGAAATCCAGACAGATATATCATGTAAATATAGAACCATGGAAAGCCAGAGAATTACTGTTAGTACTAGTGCCCTACCAGCAAAGCAGGAGCTCGGGCCAAGCACAGAGGAGAAAGAAGTCCGCTGCACCCCCACTCCCTCAAAAACCCCCAGAGGCCCCCCAACAGCCACGGAGCCCCCTGCCAACCCCCAGCACAGCCGGAGGCAAGCAGGGCCTGTGGTGGGAGGGAGTTAACCCCTCACTGAGTGGGAGGAAGCGGCTGAGTGGAGCCGGGCTGGGTCAAGCCCCGCCTGGGCCCCTACTTGGCCCAGCCCCCCAGGGAGAGGGAGAGGTAGGAAGGGGTACTCACCAGTTCCCCTCCAGTAGGGCAAGGTCCCCCATATCCCAGGCAAGGATCCCCCTTGCCCGAGAGCAGCTTTCCCCAACGGCAGACCCACTGCGCATGTGTGCAGTTTAAAAGGGCCCACCAACAGCAAAAAAAGCCCGTTAGGCTCTGGAGCGGTGAGAGATGTGCGGGTGAAAGCTCACCGCACCCCCACTCCCCCAAAGCCCCCCAGAGACCCCCGAGCAGCCATGGAGCCCCCTGCAGACCCCCAGCACAGCTGGAGGCAAGTGGGGCCATGGTGGGAGGGGGTTAACCCCTCACTGACTGGGAGGAGGCGGCTGAGTGGAGCCGGGCTGGGTCAAGCCCCGCCCAGGCACCTACTTCGCCCACCCCCCCCGGGAGCCACTCAACCAGAGCCACACGAACAGGCTGCACAAACAGTCGCGCTTGCCTGCCAGCATGTGAGTTAATGCGGAGTTTGCGCAGGAGGGCCCGAGACCCTGCCTGTGAACCCCCCAAGGTAGATAGTCCCAGCCATAGCCAGCCTACCAGAGG
Organism: Crocodylus porosus; assembly: GCF_001723895.1. Classification (NCBI taxonomy): domain Eukaryota; kingdom Metazoa; phylum Chordata; order Crocodylia; family Crocodylidae; genus Crocodylus; species Crocodylus porosus. The sequence goes on along the minus strand of NW_017728886.1, from coordinate 163,226,782 downwards.
CATGACACAGATGGGCATGCACTGCACCCCGTGGGTCCCCTCGGGGTCTGTGGCCCTCCCCGGCACCTCAGAGACGGCCAACCAGATGGAGCCCATGGTTCCAGGTTCCATGCAGGCAGAGCCCCTGGCTCTTGGCTGCGGGAGCTGCCTGTCCCTTTTTCAGGCTCTGGCGTCCGGGAGCATGGCCACCTCACTGCGTGGGGTCTGCTTCCTTTTGGGGTCTCTGGCACGCCAGCTGGAGGAGCTCCAGGCCACAGTCTAGAGACTGCGTGTTATCAGGGACTGTGAGCAGGAGATTGACTCCTACTGCCAGGCCCTTCTGCCCCGGGAGCTGGAGGGTAGACCACTGTCTCCCTCCAGGACAAAGGAGGACTCTGGGACCTCCCACTCTGTCCAGTCAGGGGCATGGACCAAAGTGGTCAAGGGCCCTAAGGCCCGCTGCACCAAGGCCCCTGCTCTGCCAGAGCTTAGCAACAGGTACACACCTCTTGCTGCTCCAGCAGAGCCTGCCGAATTGCCAGCTCCCACAGGCAACACAGGCTCAACTGGAGCTACCGCCCCTGCTCTCCCCAAGACAAAAGGTAAGGTGTTTGTTGTGGGAGACTCCATCCTGAGGGAGATTGAGGGGGCAATCTGCCGCTCCAAACCCTTAGCCCAGGAAGTCTGCTGCTTTGCGGGGGCCTGCATCGGGGACATTGTGGAGAAGATCCCTAAGCTCCTCTAGCCTACAGACCACTATCCCATGCTCCTTATTCATGTGTGCACCAATGACACGGCTCGAAGCACTCCCAGCTGGGTCATGAGGTGCTACAGGGATTTGGGAGTGGGGCTAAAGGGTCTGGGGGCACAGGTGGTGTTCTCGTTGATCGTCCCAGTCTCAGGCTATGGGCTGAGGAGGGAGAGGAGGATCCACATAGTCAACCAAAGACTGTGGTGCTGGTGTCATCAGGAAGGCTTTGGCTTCCATGACCACAGCCCGCTCTTTGGTGAGAGAGGCAGCAAGAGAGGCAGCGAGCTGCTGGGAAGAGATGGCCTCCACCTCTCTCCCCTGGGGAGGAGGCTCTTCTCAGCCAGACTGGCTGACCTGCTCCACCGAGCTTTAAACTAAGCCCGTTGGGGGGTAGGGGAACTACCGCCACTGCTGGCCCGCTGAGCAACCCTTGCAAAGCCAACAGGCCAAGGCACTTAACGGATCCCACTCCTGCCCCAGCCCTGGTACAATCTATGGGCAAGGCAAAAGCCCCCAAGGGGACACTTGCCTACCTGTACACAAATGCCAGGAGCTTGGGGAACAAGCAGGAGGAGCTCACCCTCCTGCTCAATGCAAATAATTATGATGTAATAAGGATAACAGAGACCTGGTGGGACTCCACCCATGACTGGACCACGGGTATTGATGGCTATACCCTGTACAGGAGGGATTGTGTAGATAAAAGGGGCAGGGGTGTAGATCTCTATCTTAAGGAAAGCTACACGTCCCTGCAAGCTGATCTTGGCAACCAGGGTGGACGACTGGAGACCCTCTGGGTTAAAATCCATGGGGAACATGGTACAGGGGACACAACGGTAGGAGTCTACCACAGACCTCCCACCCAAAGTCCTGAGCTTGACCAGGAGTTTGCCCGGGAACTGGCTGAGACCGCATGCTCCAGGACCATGGTTGTCATGGGTGACTTCAATTACCCGGACATCTCGTGGGAGGATCACTCAGCAAAATCCGAGCGGTTGTAAAACTTCCTCTCATGTGTGGATGACCTCTACCTGACTCAAGAAGTCTATGGGCCAACAAGAGGCAAAGCGCTGCTCAACCTGGTACTGGGTACTGGGGATGACCTAATCGGCAACCTAGTGATCAATGGGAATCTGGGTGACACTGACCACGAGCTGATCACCTTCACCATCCGCCGTAAAGCTGGCAAGTCAGTCAGCAACACGGAAGTCCCTGACTTCAGGAAGCCAACTTTGACAGGCTCAGGAGGCTTGTCAGTGAGGCCCTAAGGGACCATAACCCCAGGGAGAGGGGAGTTCAAGAAGAGTGGTTGCTCCTCAAGGGAGCGATCCTCAATGCACAAGCTAAGTCTATTCCATCTCGGAGGGAAGGCAGCAAGAGGGCCCCCCCTGGCTCTCCAGGGACCTAGCAGTGCCCTGCAGAGCTCTCCAGGGACTTCAGTGCCCTGCTCCTAGAAAAGGCACAGGTGCTGGTTGCCAGGGCAACTGCAGTTTGGTCAGCTGACCAGAAGGGGGCAAGGCCTGTCCTATATAAACAGCCCAGGCTGAGGCCAAGCAGGCAGTTCCCTGCTAACATCCAAGGGAGAAGGAGCTCTGCTAGAGTAGGCAGCCTAGAGAAGCTTGATGGCCTGAGCAGCTTCGGCTCGAGGATACTGGGAGGAGAAAACCCTGGTAGGGATTTGACTGATGATTAGCTAGGTGGCTTAGAGGTTAACATTTAGCCAAGAGGTTTAGTTTGAGTTGTAGCCGATTGGCTCATATTATTACATGTTGTTGTTTGTTGTTACACCGGAGGACCGGGTGAGGCTAATAGGGGTTGGAGGAGGCCTCACAGGGGCTCCACAGCGGTGTGGGGACCCTGGTGCCAGAGAGGGCACAGCATTTAGGGGTGCACTGACCCCAGCCCTGAGAAGGGGCACAGTGCATTGGGGGGGCCAGGCATGGCTATGGCCACCTGAGCCCCAAGCGTGGAGAAAGGCCCTAGTGCAGGCAAAGCTCCAGGGAGGAGATTTGGGGGGCCAGGTACAGCTACGGCCACCTGAGCCCTGAATGTGAGGCAGGGCCCCAGTGCGGGCGGGATCGTGAGAGGGAGCCCTGGTGTGGGCATGGCTGTGAGAGAGGCCAGAGAGCATCTGCGGGGAGTGTGGGCAATAGCTAGGAAGGAAAGGCCAGGGAGCATCCGTGAGGACACAGGCCAGGGAGAAAGAGACTAGAGAACCTGTGCGGGCCTGGGCCAGGGGAAGACGAGCCCAGGGAACCCGTGAGGAGCCGGAGGTACCCATAGGGCCCAGGTAGGATTGTGACTAGACAACGTCCGGTACATCTGAGAGGCTTGGGGCGTGGTATCAGGGGTGGTAGGAGCCTTAAGGCATTAGTGCACAGAGTCACTGTAGACGGGGCACAGACTGTCAAGGAGGACAAGAGGTAGCCTCCCTTAATATTCTTAACATCGAAGACGTGGCGGGTGAGAACGAGGGTGCATTGACACCAACTTGGCATGGTAGGTGGCGCTAGGAGAGATCACGGCCGCTCCTAGGACCCCGCCCCGTGACAATCTGATAAAGGAATGTCCGGAACCAGGCCTCTCACAAATTATGTAATGAACAGGATAGAAACTCCTCTAGGTAAAGTTGTATGCAAGGAGTGGAGGCTTATTCTTAAGAAGCTTGCAAGTATAGGTGAAGACTGAACTGAAAAGGATGCTAGAGATGGGAATAATAAAAAATCTCAAAGCCAGTGGAGGAGCCCCATTATAACAGTAACCTGTTCCTGTTGCTATTCCTATTCAGTATTCAAAGCTGTTCCTGTTTAGTATTCCTATGTTTCCATTTCCAGAAAGCAAATGGAATGGTACATTTCTCTGCCTATCCTGTGCTGTGGATGGATGAGATTCTGGACACTAGACCTAATCAAGAAATAATGGCAAATTCCTCTGGATCATGAGGCTCAAGAGAAAATGGCATTTGCATTGTTGTGGGGACTTTTTTGAAACAAAAAAATGCCTTTTGGACTACATGGAGCCACAAAAAACTTCCAAAGGCTAATGGACCAAGTACCTAGATTCCATTAAAAATATGTGGCTATCTATATATTGACAATGTAATTATATTTACAGAGACTTGGGAAGAACACTAAAGAGTCCTAGAGGCAATGTTGAGGGGCTTGAGGAGAAAGGGATTAATACTGCACCCCAGAAAATCTTATAGGGAAAGAGGAGACAGGCTACATCAAATTTCAAGTGGGAAGGAGGCAGATATGGCCCTTGGTAGTCTGCCTTCATTCCCTAAAAGAATACCTCCTCCCAAGCACAGAAAAGAGCAAGGACATTGTTGGAATTAATTGTTTGTTGTAGACCAAGATTTTGTATGCCAAGATTTTGGGAGACTATGGTCCTACTTTCGGACCTTATAAAAACTGCAGTACCTACACAGGTCAAGTGGACAGTCACATGAAAACCTGCCTTCCAAAGAGTAAAAGCAACATTATGCACACATATGCCTCCAACCATAGGAGCAGACTAGCAGTCTTATCATAGAAATAAGGAAACCACGTACAACCCAACGCATGACTGGGCGGTGAATATCAAGGGCTATAGCCTGTACAGGAGGGACAGGACAGGGAGGAAAGGCGGGGGTGTGGCGCTCTATATTAAGGAGGAATACAAATCCTCGTCAATTAGCAAAGAATCAGAGGAAGAGCACACTGAAGTACTTTGGGTTAGAATACAGGGCAGTTTAGAGGAAAGAGACTTAACAGTGGGGGTCTACTACAGACCACCCATCCGAGGGGAAGAGCTAGACCAGGAATTCTTAAGTCAGTTCATGGAGGTAGTTAGGTCAAAGGACGTGGTCATCATGGGTGACCTGAACTTTCCAGACGTCTGCTGGGAAGAGCAGTCAGCCAGGTCTGACCGCTCACGTAGGTTCTTAGCCAGGATGCAGGACCTCCATCTAACCCAGGAGGTGCACAGCCCCACCAGGGGAGATGCCTTGTTGGACCTGGTGTTGGCCACGGGTGACAACCTGGTGAGGGGGCTTCAGGTGCTCAACCACCTGGGCAACAGTGATCATCGCCTGCTGGAATTCACCATCCAGCACAAGGTGGCAAAGGCTGCAGCAAGGCAGCAGCCTTAGATTTCAGGAGGGCAGACTTTAATGAGCTAAGGAAAATAGTTGGGGAAGCACTGAGGTCCTGGAGAGGAGAGGAGCCAGGTGTCGAAGAAGAGTAGTTGCTCCTTAAGGAGACAATCCTCCAAGCCCAAAGGGAGGTAATCCTAACACAGATCAAAGGGGACAGGCGGGCGCAAAAGCCTCCATGGCTCACCAAAAGCATCCAGGGATGTCTTCTAGCTACAAGGGAGGTGTACACCCAATGGAAGAGAGGGGCCATCACCAGGGAGGACTATACTGTGGTTGCTCGGGGATGCAGGGGGGCAGTCAGGAAGGCCAAGGGGGAGATGGAACTGGGACTAGCTTCCTGGATCAAGGACAACAAGAAGTCCTTTTTTAAATACATAGGGGGCAAAAAGAAGGTACCGGGTAATGTGGGGCCCCTGCAAGACACACTAGGAAATTTGGTCGTCACACCAGAGGACAAAGCTAACCTATTTAACAACTTCTTTGCCTCCATTTTCCTGAGCAGGGACCAGATCAGCCCCCCACTGGGCCCCTCTCAGGCCCCAGGGGAGGTGAACCTAGGCCAAAAGTCAGTGAGGAACTAGTTAGGGAACTTCTGGAGGGACTGGTTGTATTTAAATCAGCTGCTCCAGATGATATCCACCCCAGAGTGCTGAGGGAATTAGCTGAGGTCATTGCAGGACCCCTGGCATGGCTTTACGAGCAATCGTGGTGCTCTGGTGTGGTGCCAGAGGACTGGGAAAGGGCCAATGTGGTTCTCATCTTCAGAAAAGGAAGGAAGGAGGACCCAGGGAACTATAGGCTAGTTAGTCTTACCTCAATCCTGGGTAAGCTTTTTGAGAGAATTATTCTGGCACGTGTCCATGAGGGGCCAGCAGGGGAGATTATGCATAGGGGCAACCAACACGGGTTCATTAGAGGCAGATCCTGTCAGACCAACCCGGTGGCCTTCTACGACCAGATCACCAAATCCTTAGATGCAGGGCTAGCAGTGTACGTAGTCTTTCTGGACTTTTGGAAGGCCTTTGACACTGTCTCTCACTCCATTCTCATTAAGAAACTGGGGGACTGTGGTGTCGACACCTACACAGTCAAATGGGTCGCCAACTGGCTGGAGGGCCAGACCCAGAGTGGTAGCAGATGGGTCATTTTTGAATTGGAGGGACGTGGCCAATGGGATCCCCCAGGGCTCAGTCCTCGGGCCCGCACCACTCAACATCTTCATCAGTGACTTGGTTGAGGAGGTAAAAAGCACCCTGTTCAAATTTGCTGATGACACTAAGATACGGAGGGAAGTGGGCATGCTAGAAGGGAGGAAAAGGCTGCAATTGGACTTAGATAGGTTACAGGGGTGGGCAGACGAAAATAGGATGGGCTTCAACACTGACAAGTGCAAGGTGATGCACCTGGGGAGGAA
>NW_017728886.1:163200101-163220314 GCF_001723895.1 Crocodylus porosus | reverse complement strand
TGTGTCCAGTTCTGGGCGCCGCACTTCAAGAGGGATGTGGACAACATGGAGAGGGTCCAGAGGAGGGCCACTTGCATGATCAGGGGTCAGCAGGGCAGGCCCTACGAGTAGAGGCTACAGGACCTGAACCTGTTCAGCCTCCACAAGAGAAGGCTGAGGGGGGATCCAGTGGCCCGTTACAAACTAGTCAGAGGGGACCAGCAGGCATTGGGGGAGTCCCTGTTCCCCCAAGCACTACCAGGAGGGACTAGAAATAACGGTCACAAGCTGGCAGACGGTAAATTCAGATTAGACATCAGGAGGTGCTACTTCACTGTCAGGGCGGCTAGGATCTTGAACCAACTTCCAAGAGAAGTGGTGCTGGCTCCTACCCTGGGGGTCTTTAAGACAAGGCTAGACGAACACCTTGCTGGGGTCGTCTGAACCCAGTACTCTTTCCTGCCATGGCAGGGGGTCCGACTTGATGATCTGCTCAGGTCCCTTCCAACCCTACTAACTATGAAACCCGTAGCATACATAAGCAGGAAATTACAAAATAAGAAGAAAGCATATTCCACAATCAAGAGAGAGCACTCAGCCATTAAATAGGCTATCAAAACAGTGTGGTAATACCTCCTAGGAGGTCATTTTACAGTAATCAGAGGCCACGCTCCTCTAAAATGGTTCCAACAAATGAAAATTCATAATGCCAGTCCAGATATGTCAGTACCTAAGTCTACGACAGTACACTTTTCAGCAGTACACCAGCCAAGGAAACAGCATGTGGATGCAGGGTGTTTTGCTGGGGGAAGAGCAAAAAGGCAAATAGAAGGAAAAACAGACTTAGATCTACCTCTCAAGCAGGAAGAAAAGGAGAGAGAAATTTGTAAAAGGATCGTCTCTCACCCCAACTGCAAAGAAGGAATGGAAAAAGGGGAAGGGTCCTTTAAGAGTGAGACCACAAACTGAGAGGCGTGCCCTTCCAGCGATATGAAGGAGGGCCCCTAGAAGCCAAGAGCAGAAGGATGTCAGCAGCAGCGAAGAGTAGAGTGTCCGCAGGAGGAGACTGGACCCAGGATGCAGACAGATTTGGGGAAAGGGCCAAAGACAAAAACCAGATAGGCCAAAAGGAAGACTGGGAATAGTGAAAGCATATGAGAAGGAGCCAGCCTTAAGGAAAGGCTTGTACTGGGAAGGTAGATGGACGGGAGCAAGTCTAAAGAGGATCAATAGCAAATCACAGGGGCATTGGAAGGGGCGAGCCAGCTATCAAGAAGCCACAGGAGACTGCTAGGTTTGCCTTGGAGTCTCTAGGAATTAGATATAATCTCCAGGAGACTGTTGAGAGTCACCTGGCAGATAAATGATAGGGCATTCGTGACAATAAATTTTAAATGTTGAATCCAATTTATACAGTTGTCCAGTGGTTTTTTTTAAATGTAATAGTAATATACATTTGCCTTCCTGAGTACAGTACAGTAGATCAGTCATTAATGTCATTACATCATGTGATGAAACGTCTCGGAATAGATTCAAACAGAGTTGCAAACCCTAGAGACTGCACACAAGGAGACCCTGAGGAGCAGAGGTGTAACTGGGCAATTCTGTCTTCTGGGTAACCCTGCTGCATGGGGCTGCAGCTGGGTCACCAGTGGTGATAGTGGCATACAGGCCAGCAGCCTGGTGGCTGCCTTTTTTGTATATGATCCCCCTGGGAAGTGGTGCTCTGCGCTGGTATCCCCTTTAGCTATACTACTGCAGAGGAGGCTCAGTTGTGAGAAGTACTGCATCCCTGCAAGCAAGGCCCCATCTCCCAGTGACACACTTACTGAAGTAATACCAAGGCACGGCAAGCAAGTCAAGTGGGGACGCTAAGAGAAAGAGCAACCTAATTTGTGCAGGGACCGTAAGAACTGCATCTCATCTGAAAAAGAGGATGTTGATGCATGGTTGTTCTGTGAGATGAGCAGAGTTGATGACCTTGGTATCCACGTCTGTAAGTGTGTCAGTTTTGTACACTTCACCAACTTATCTTTTGCATCTTTCATGAGAACTACATGTCCTTAAACTTTCAAAGAGAAGGGTGCCTGCTCTCCTGCTCTGGTTAACTGTTAGTCTTGCAGAGAAGGCATACTGATTCCAAAGCAGAGTAACATCTGCCCTTCCCTGCATTACCCTAACTCAAGGCTGACTGTGACTCCAAAAGAACAAAGCCCAAAGGGTAAGACCCCTTGACATACAACCTAACTCGGTTTCTTTGCTTATCCTTCTGCTGTGTAAAAGCCCCCAGACCAAATAGAAAAAGGATAGGAGAAGGCTGAGGTATATAAATCTGGTTTAATTGTACCAAACAGGCTTTTCTGCTGAAAAAAACCCAAATCCAGTCACCCGAGTTCATGTCTAGATGGAAGCTCATTTTTCATTTTGTATTGACCACAATAGCAGATGCACTGACTTGGACTCTTAAACATTCATTGCATGAAAATACAGTCACTGGGAAGACAAAATGTCTATTCTACAATACCCAACTATCTCATGTCTCTATAGAAGGGAGTTGTCCAGGGAAGGAATCTACAGAACTTGAATATACCTGGGATATCATCATTTCTAGTTGTTTCAGGTTACCCTCACATTTACCATTTGCTCCCTTTAACTTCCGCTGTTGGGATTCTGCTGAGTTTAGCAGCGGTCAGGGTTATGCTAGATGGCTGGAGTAGTTCAGGGAACTGGATAGGAATGCTAATTCTTTTTTATTAGTCGCCACTTCTGCTATGGACCATCCAGCTTTTTTTGGTCATCAATAGAAATTAGGGCTGACTCCTTAAATCTGTTCCAGAGAGCAGATGGCATTGTTAAACTGCATCCTTTCAGTTGGAACAGTTCTGAAGAAACACAGTGATTCTGCTGTAAAATAAGAATAACTTCGCTGAAGACAGTGGAACTACATTAGTGGAAGGGAGAACAGAATTGGGTCTCTTGAATTTAAAATCAGGGGGTTTCCTAACGTCTCTATGGATTTTACTGTATGTAAAGGGGCAATTTAGTTGCCGCCTCGTATAAATAGATGGAGTTCAGCAGCAAAAAAAGCGTTTTAGCTGGCACAACCTCTCTTCCTGGAGATTTAGGATTGTAAACTATGGGACAGTACTGACAATCAGACTATAGACAGTTTAGCATAAAAAGAATTCCCACCTTAGCGGGGAGTTGTATGAAAGCAGGGTATGGAGTGGAGCACTAATATTTTACTGACATTCCCCGTCTCTAAGCAATTTCTCTAGGGGCTTCTCTATGCCAGGTTTTTCTGCTACCATTTTTTTATCTGCTTGACTGGTAGTAGTAACTGTGGAAAGCCAGGATACCAGCGTTGCAACTTGCTACCACCGAGTCATTATAGACACACTATTATCATCAGGCACAGACAATACCTGGGTTAAAACACTGATGGCTTCAGAGATGTTGCCTGTGCATTACTGTGGCCACTCAGAGGTGTGCTGGTGTTTGGAATTGTGTTTTTGCAAAAGCCCATCTATCCCTTCCTCCAAGTAACTCTAAAAGGAGAGGGAAGCTGAGTTGCAGTTCATACGCTCTTCATCTTGCTGCCCATGAATCTTGTTTTCTGTGTTTTCTTTCCCAGTATTTCTTTATCCTCTTCTGCTGATTTGAAGCCAACTACAAGCCCACTCTCGGTAGCTGGGATAACATTTTCAACAATATGAAAGGCTATAAATGTCAAAAGTCCCATCGTCTTTCAATGAGACTTAGTATTGTCAGACATTTTAAAATGTTACCTTTTCTATTTTATGTGATTAGGAGCTAATATATTATTAAGTCATTATTGAAGTTCTTTTATTTCTAAATATGACTTATGTTAATACTTCAATCTTGATTTTTCCAACTGATGTTACAACCATTGCTATCAATTAATTGTTGTTACTTAGAGTGTAATGTGAACCCTTGGTACCATAAGACAGATGTTTTTTATTGGACATTTACTATTGTTACCAAGCAGTCATTTCAGTGCTGCTAGAGCTGGCCAAAAATTTCCCCACTTAATACTTTTCTGTAGGAAAATTTTGACTTACTGAAATTCGAATACTCAATAGGAACATGTCAGTGTAATACGTCCCCCACAATTAAATTAAAATATCACAATCAAAATTAACCATGCCACTTTTCCTAAAGCAGGGAGTTGTCCAGGGAAGGAATCTGCAGAACTGCTAATTTGAACCTTGGCAGTACTTATTGGAATACAGTGATGCAAAAGTTGCCTTCCTCAAACCTGTCCCATCTTGGCCTTTGCACTGGGCACTGTCCGTAAACTGTAATCCGTTACATTAATTGGTAGATTTTGGTTTTAATCCATATAGGAACTGATGAGATGCATACACAACATAAGGAGCATTTTACAAACCTTCACTGCTCTAACATTCACTCTCCCACACTTGCTGCTCCTCCTCCCTCAGCTATTACGGAATTTAGAAAATAGGCAGTATGAATTCAAATAGCTTGTAAGTGGTCTAGTGGGCTGCTTCTGCTGTAGAAGCCACCACACCTAAAGAAACAGAGGTGTAGCTAGAAGAGTTTTTTGGTGTTATTTAGTAACCATGTCTAACTGCCTCATATTCTTTAATGTTGTGTAAGCAGCAAGGATGCAACAGCTTTGCTCCACTGTATTTTCTTTTATGTATTGGAACCTATTTGGGCAATGAATATATCTTTTTATTTCCGTCATCCATCCCTAGCACATTGAAATAAGAAATTAATGCTATGTGAGATCAAGGCACTTACCTATTATCCTTCCATTTAAGGGTGGATGATTCAAGGATTTTAAAAAAGGCTCACAGTAAGGCACATGGCTCAAAAATACAGTACTAAAAGCAAGGTTAGAACATTTCTGCCTGAACCCTGTGTGGGATCAAGTATTTTGTTTAGATTCCTCTATAATATTCTTAGCTTGCACATGGAAGCTGAAAATGGCATTAATGATTATAAAGTCCTTCAGCCTTTCAAAAATCCAGCCATATTTATTAGTCTCAGTGACCTCTTGCTGGCTGCATTACACAAGTATAATGTTCCCTTTTGGTTTGTACGAAACGTAACGTCTTTCACTTTTTCATTGCAGACAGAGTGAAAAAAGCATCTCAGCTAGTTTTCAGTGTGCTCTTCAGTACTTTTGTACCCCTCCCTCCCTTCTTCATTTTTTTCTAATCTAAGTACTCTACTTCTCCTCAGCTTGTTCCAAAACATAGTGGGAGCTGAGGGCCTTTAAATAGGTTCATCATCCTATGCATCTTTCTAATTCTTAATATGGCCTATGCCCTAGGCCTGGCCCACACTGGCTGATACCATGCTGATGCCACCTGGTGCCAATTAGAATGGATTCTAATTTAAATTTACCTGGCATCAGCAGGTGGCAGCAATGGTTAGGTGGGTTACATCCTGCTTGCTTCTATCCATGACAGTTTTTGCAGCCCTCACTGGAACAACATATGGCCCGCATGGCTTGCACTGTCATTCATTTCACACTGGCACTGTGACCTAAATAATCTCTGGAGTTCCACATATATCTTTTCTCTTCTCCCAAGCATGGCCCTACGTCTGATTGAATGTCACTATGACTATCAGATGCTCTCAAGAGCACATATTCTTTCTAGTGGTTGTAGCTTTCAGTGAATGTAAGTCCTAAGGAAAGAGGAAGATGATAGAGAAATGAGGAAGAGAAGGACAGGTGAAAAGGCTAAGTTACCAATGGTACCACTTGTCCTGGAAACATTGTCATAGGCAGTAGCTACTAAACTTTCAGGGAGCTGCAATTAAACACAAAAAGCCTGTAAGACACTAAATTCACCCAACTTTTAAAGTGGATTAGTTAAATACCATTATATCCCTGTATGCATACCATGCACAGTTTGGACGTGAATTAAGATTAATTGAATTAAGGCTACTGTAATTCTGAACAAATATGTCCACACAAAAGTGTAATATGGTTTAATTAATCTGCTTTAAATTAACACCTTAGTTTAGTGAAATTCAGCAACAGTAATTCATGTTACTAAACCCTGAAGAGATTATCTTGATATTATCCTTAACTCATTGTCCTTGATTTCCAGCCAGCTAATTTAGAGAACATTTTTAGGCTATGAAACCTGTAATGCAGCAAATACAATATTGTAAGGGCAGGCATTGAGTTTATACAATGAATTGTATTTAAAAACTGACTCTCAATTCTAAAGTTTTGCCAAAAGCGTTATAAAACCCTTCCTGTTTCCTCCATTTTTTCATATTTAGAGCTGTTCTTTCCTTTATTTGGCTATATCACTATTCAGTAAACTGTATAGATCTGCTGTTTAGTTTCCTTACATGCTTATGGTGCACCGAAAGATAAAATCTAATTTCCAGGACACTTCTACCCAATAATATCAGGAACAATAGTTCTCTCCAATCACATATAGCTTTTCATCTTGTTATTCTGAGTGGGAAATTTCTAACAGTAAAAAACATATTTTCAGCCTGGATTGTGGGGTTCTGGAAACTTGTTCTAGTGACATAAAAGTTGACATTTAATGATGCATATATCCAAATCTCTAATAGATAACCAATCTCTGAATGTAGAGTTCTGAGTATGATAACAATGCAATTGCTGATTTGACAGGGGGAGTATTAGGAACCTACATCTTGGTTTGACCTGTATACAGGGCACACTTTATAGTGTGCAATCGTATTTCCCTCTGGAAAAATACTTGAGGTTTCTGTGTTGAGTAATATTACTAATGTGCACATGTAGGTCTTATTTTGTGTAGCAGAAGAGTTATATAGCTAGTAGCTCTTTGCTCAGCCTTTTCTCATTATTTTGAAGACAAATCAGAACTAGAAAAAAACTTATATAATGTATTTAATAATGCTTCCATTAGAAGACAGATTTTATTTTATATTTTAAAAGTAAGTTTGGTTTTAATTGGAGGGTGGTTTTTATTCTATTTGTTATGACATCATGTGCTTGGAACTGAACACAGAAGAATACAGAGATCTGAAATCATAGCTGTGACTCCCAGCAAATCTGCAGTAACAGAAAGGAGGTAATACCAAGGCTGTAATTCACAGCAATAGTCTTTCCAAAAAAATATGTCAACCATCATTGTACTGGTACATGCAATTAGTAGCTTTTGCTGAAGTCCTCTGTGGTTTGTATAATTTGCTTTGTTTACTTAACTCTTACAGTTTTCCCAGCATTGACAATTTTATTTGAAATAATTTGAAAAGTTCACTTGAATATAGAAGGCATACAGCAAGTTACATAATTTCTATATATAGCTGCAGAAAACTCTGATTCCTCCTCCTCTAAGTCCTGAGAAAGAATATAAATATGTACACTGTATATGTTATATACATTTATATAATATATACATACAGCCACTCTTGTAATGCAGCATATAATTATAATCTTGTGCATACATACAACCATGGTACTTGGAAATAACTTCAGTGGCTAACGGCTGTATTTTCTTTGCCACTGCTATAAATACATTTATACCAATCCTTCCAACTACATCACTATCTACAGCAAGATCCCACACTACTTGGAACTTTTTCCACATCAGCTGTCCTGATTGAAATCATTTACAGTCATATAGCAGAAATTCAGTATAATTGTTTTCCTATTCCAAAGATAACTTTTACAAGAATATCATTGTACCTGATGTTTAATGTTCCTTTTTTCCCCACAAGTATAAAAATAATCTCAGCCATAGTTACCAAATTTTTCTCTCTCCCCCTTCAAAAACATACAGCACTACTTGGTGACAATCAATCAAAATTACCGCAATAACAATTTTCAACCTAGTCTTCATAGAGACACTCACTTAAACCAAGTAGATGCATTCTGTCTAATGTGAGAACTGAGAAGTGGGAGTCAGCATTCTTGGAGGTTTAAAATCCTCTGTCACTGACAGAGCAACATTTTTATACCATTCTCAACACAGTGTGCATGCACACAAGGTGTCCAAAACTCACCAACACACATTACCACTCCTACTCAAAGATTTTCTTCTTCTCTAAAGAATAGTAAACTGCAAACCTCATCTTCTTCCTAATGTTACTGTTTCTAGGAATTTTCCCTGAAAGATTTCTTGTTGCCCACCCAGTCTATTTAAGAAAAATAAACATGCCTCTTATCCCAGATTGCAGTTAATAGGATCGACCTCATCTGCCCTTTAGGGTGAGCTGGTAGAAGTGCCCTGCATCTCAATCTAGACTGTTAATGTCCAATTCCTTTTGTTACCAGTTTTGCTATCTGTAATATAGGTATGTAAACCCAAAAGGAATTCTGTGAAATTCAGTACCTTAGTGTTTGTAAAATGCTTTGTGATCTTGGAGTGAATACTCGTAGTACTTAAAAGTTTTGGTTTGGGGGAGGGGAGGATTTGGATCACATAATATAAAGGAAAGTCTATAGTAATTTCATCTTAGCTTTAATAACAAATGACATAATAAAACAATGCTAACAATGTAACAGAACAATGTGAAGAATACATATTATTGTTATCAGTACACATAGTGGCCATTCATCCTTGTAGCTGTTGACAGATAATATTCCCCATTTCCTCAGTTTTCAGGTAAAGACAAATTGGTGTGTTGTTCATACCTGAGGATGCATGTACTGCAGTGTGACAAGCTAGCTCTTAGCGACAACTGCAAGCATATAAAATATAGCCTCTCCATAAAATAGCACAAAATAATGCATGTTTCCACAGGCAGAATAAAAATAACCTCTTTTTCTACATATTTCATATCCACAAAAGGGATCTGCAAAAGAGGATAGAGACAGGAGGTTTCATAGGCAACAGCTTGCTTCCTCAGAGACTATGAATGGACTTTCACAGAGCAGGGATAAATAGAAAAGAATAAGTTATATAAGTTCAAGGGGGTGGAAGGGAGGGAGCACAGCTGAGAGGTGAAGGTGTCTCTTGCCTTTAGTAGTGGTGCACGACCTTTTGACCCCATGAGCCAGATTAATGGTGCGGAGCTTGTCTACAGGCAGGATCCTGCAGGCGGGGCTGGCCCACAGGCTAGACCCAGAGGAGGGCTGTCACTCAGTTGATCCATAGGTGTGATCCAACATGCTGACCCAGCTTCATGTGCTGGATCTGGCCTTGGCCTGACCCCCAACACTGGTGTGATCTAGCACAAGGGGGGCATGCCATCCAGGCCACAGGGCTCCCCTGAGTCTAGAAAGTTGGCAGCAGGGGAGCAATGGCAGTGATAAATTGCCATAGAAGCCACAGCAATTAACACTGCCGTCACTCGTCCACTGCCAAGTGTCTGGATCCATGGGGAATCCCATGGGCCAGATGACATGGCCAAGTGGGCTAAATTCAGCCTGTGGGCAGGACTTCACCATCACTGCTTTAATATTTTCAGAGTTTAAGCAAAAGGCCATGATCAGAGTGGCCAAATAACTGTCTTTTAGGCCCTTTCCACAATGGATGTTCCTGCTGTTGCTACCAGTGGAGATGGAGTAGCAGGGGTACTGATAGGATATTTAAAAAATAAATGTGCCAAGAAATCACAGTCACTTGACCCCAGTTGTCTTCCTGCCTAGAGTTGCGGGGGCAGGGCTAGACCCAATGATCTGCAAGGTCCCTTCCAGCCCCTAACAATCTATGAATCTATGAAAAATCCATTAAAAAAAAATTGACCATACTGTCGTTGACATCACTGGGAAGTTAGGCAATGATTTCATTTGGAGCCAGAATTTTTAAAGTAGTGGGATGATCAAAGCTGCACTGGGGAAAACTTTTCATGGAAAAGGATGGAAATATCTTTTTATTGCACTACAAAGATTTGGTTGTAAACAAAACCTGATAAAATTTACTCTAGACAAAAAAAAGGAACAATAGTAGTAACCAAAGGAACTGATTGGAGCCCATTTCTTCAAATGTAGGCATAAAACAAGGTGGCATATTTCTTTATTACTTTTCATATTATGCTCTGTTTTTGTTACCACTGATTTCTGAGGGTACAAGACTGAGCTTGTATTCCTTAAGGCACAAGCACTAGACTAGGGAAAAAAACAACATGCTAAATATAATGAGATTGAATACAAGGAATATGAAGGTAAGACAGTATATAGATAGCATAGTCCTGTGGATAGAAGTAGAGTTTAGAGATCTGGATTCTAGTTTGGTATCTCTTCCTTCATTTGATTGTGTACAACTCAGATAACTGTTCAGTTTCTCAATTTTTTTTATCTGTTTAAAAGCAGAATAACCATTCAAAGCGACCTTTGCAAACTGCATCAAGTGCTAAATAGTATAATTGTAGCACTTTGGGCTCTTGGACTTGGAACTTATGTGCAAGTAAAATTCTATTTGTAATTATTTGTTATTAATGAACTCAATGAGAGTGTCAAGGAGAAGGCAAGAAATATAGGAATGGGGCTTGTTTGTTTAACAATAATAACGTTTTGGGATACAGAAATGGAGATACAGTTAAGCAGTAATGCTCATCATTATATTCCTGGGGTGTGCTTCTGGTCTTATGTACTGTTATGTAAACTTGTGTAAATCAGAAGTTAATGTATCTAAAATCAATGGGATTACCCCCATGTGCAAAATCAGAATTGGTTTACCAGTTATATATATGTGAGCTAGGACTTAACCTGAGACAAAATAAGAGAAGCAGTAAAGAAATGTTTTACAATATATTTGGGAGAAAAGCAGGACTTATCAGGTAAAACTGAACAAAATAAAGCAACTGAGAAAGGACATACAAGGGACAGTTAGAAAAGTTCAATGCAGTATTATAAATGTCTCAAGATAAGCATACACTCTAGCAATAAACAAACGAGAACAGTGGTGCCCAGCCTCCTGGGCCAGCAAGCTGGGGAGCAGCATGGCATTGGTCCCCAGGCCTGATCCTGCACAGGACTGGTATGTAAGGTCAGTGTGCAGGTGCAATCCCACATATTGGTCCAACCCCATGCACCAGAACCAGCCATGCACCAATCCAGTCTAGCACACAGGGCCATGTTATGTGGTCCATAAGGCTCCCCACAGGTCTGAAAATTTTGCAACAAGGGAGCTGCAATTAATACTACCTGCTGCTGCTTCCCTGCTGCCAAATTTCTGGGCCCGT
Source organism: Crocodylus porosus (assembly GCF_001723895.1). Taxonomy (NCBI): domain Eukaryota; kingdom Metazoa; phylum Chordata; order Crocodylia; family Crocodylidae; genus Crocodylus; species Crocodylus porosus. Next base: position 163,209,202 of record NW_017728886.1, on the reverse strand, counting down.
GGGGAGCCCTTTGAGCCAGATAACATGGGTCTGCAGGCCGGATCTGACCTGTGGGCTGAAGGTGGAACACCACTGAAATGGAATAAGAAAGGCTGAGGTGGCTGAAAAGGGGAAGAAGTGAAAAAAGTTCTTCAGGATAAGAGAAATTGCAAGGACAGGTTTTAATCACACTTGTACTGAGCCAGTGAGGGAGCATGATTTATTAAAAAAAAAAAAGAGAGAGAGAGGAAGTGAAGTCAAGAAGTAGCCTGAGAAGGATATTGAAAACGGGGAATTAAAAACATAAATGGCGAATGGTGTAAGCATGCTTAACTACATGCTCCTATTTATCCATATCATAACACAAAACTAAGGGGAATGTATACAAAAAGGATACAAATATAAAACTGATATATATACCATAGACTGTTACTTGTTGAAGTAGCTGGCCTGTCTCCTGAGAGACAGAGAGATTTCAGCCTGTTTTGAATACTACTTATATAGTATACTTTAGATGGTATAAACAAAATTACAGGGAATACAAACTCTCACACTTAAGGATGTACTCCAAACACTAGCAGGAGTAAAAAATTTAGGGAGAAACATCTCTTCTCCTTTAAATAGCTTATTTTTAACTCTGGTCAGGGATTTTTCATCTTCCTCTGAGACCTCTAGTGTTGGCCTCTGTTCAGCTCAGATATGATAATTATGATATGTTTAAGGATGATACACTGACTGAACAAATAGATGGTGCTAAAAATATGAAATGTTTCTTTGTTTCAGTCTTTAAAAGGCAAATCCATGACAGATGCCAGAACCAGACAGACATGAGGTTCCTTGAGGAAAAAGGAAATATTGAAAGAACTTGGAATTGTGCTAGAGTTAAATGGTAAATACATTTAAAAAAATCTAAATCTTGACATAAATCAGGATCATGTACCTGCCACAAAAATTCTGAAGGAGCAGGTAAACGAGGTGAAGGCTCTCTAGATATATGTAAGCACTTTTTGAAAAAAGGGTTTACAAGTGCTGAAGAAAATCCAATGTAACATGTATGCCAAAAAGTATTAATCCAGGAAGCTGTTGTTATTTACTAAATACTTAAAAATCATGCACAATGGGACTTTAGAAATTTGTGACTATGATTCTGAAACTGGGTTCATCTGGGTAGAGGCCTATCCACCCTTACAAAGTCCCATGGCTATTAGCATGGCTTTGAACTTTTGGAGGTGTCTGCTCTTGCAGCAGATCGCAGGGCAGGGGCCCTGATAGAAGGTGAATATACCCCAATGTTCTTTTTCTTAGGGTCTAATCATGAAGGAAAGTACATAACCAAGCCCCCAGGCACCACTAACCCTAATTGCATCTGATTTACTGGGTGGGTTGGAACAGCCTCTACTCAGCCATTCTTGTCTCTCAAGTAAAATTAGGCAAATATTTTGTACCAAGTATTAGGCACAACTCAATAGTCTGGGGGTATACTTTTAAAACTTTGGGTCTCTCCTAACCATTCAGGAAGCAGTTACAGAGAAACTGCACAAGAGTTATAAATTATTTCTAATTATTTTGGACAGATGCATGGCTGGGACCTTCAGGAATGATCCTGCCTTGAGCAGGGTGGTGGTGTGAAGGGTAGGGAGGGGGCTGGACTAGATGAATTAATGAGGTCCCTTCCACCTTACAAATAATCTTTCCTATGATTCTGTCTTCCTCCAAGTGCCCAAGCAGTTCTTCCCTGCTAGGGACTCATGCCTGGCCAAATGCATTGATTCAGAAGTCCAAATGATATGGCCCCTTCTACACATTACATAATTACATGCTTAACTGGTGAACCATGCAATCAATACATTTAGACCTGCCACAAGTGCAAAGTAATTATCACATAATAAAAATGACTGTCCAGCTATAAAAAGAGCCAACCAGCTATAAAGTTAGTGCTTGAAAATGTGTAACAATTCTATAGCTGGTTTCTATCCAGCTTTCATTTGAATGTGTAGCAGGGCCCTTAGACTGACCACAAGTGCAAAGTAATTATCATGCCAGGTACTGGTGAGTCTGCAATAATTTTAGATGGGACACAGGTGGAAAGTAAGAGGGGCCACAAATGCAAAGTACTGATCATATAATTAATAGGTTAATCATGCAATAAATTTAGATGGGCCACAGATGCAAAGTAATGATCACACCATTAAGTGGTCAGTCATGCAATAAATTCAAACAGGCCACAAGTGCAAAGTAAGACCCACCACAAGTGCAAAGTAATGCTCAGACAACTAACTGGTTAATCAGACAATAAATTTAAAGTAGCCACAGGTGCACCAATCACAATTAATTGGTAAATCATGCAATAAAATAAGACTGGCCGCAGTGCAAAATAAGAGTGGCCACAAGTGCAAAGGAATGATCACACCCTTAACTGGTTAATGCCACAATAAAGTAAGATTGGCCAAAGATGTAAAGTAATGATCACACCATTAACTGGTTAATCGTGCACTAAATGTAGAGTGGCCCCAGGTGCAAAGTATTCATTACACCATTGACTGACTGGCCACAGTGCAAAATAAGAGTGGCCACAAGTGCAAAGGAATAATCACACTGTTAACCTGTTAATCCTACAATAAAGTAAGACTGGCCACAGGTGCAAGTAATAATCAGAAACTAACTGGTTAATCGGGCAATAAATATACAGTGGCCACAAGAGCAAAGTAATCATTGCACCATTGACTGACTAATGTGCAGTAAATTTAGACTGGCCACAGGGCAAAGTAAGAGAAGCCACAAGGGCCAAGAGTAGTGATTGCACCATTAACTGGTTAATTCTGCAATAAACTTAGACTGGCTAATCGTGTAACAAATTTAGGCAGTGATGACACCTGCTTGAAGAGAAAAATAGAGGACATAAAGGCGTTGGGTTTCGTTTCAATAGAGGATGGAGTAGAAGAAAACTGGAATGTCCTCTGATGGCCACCCTAGGTATGATCGTTGCTTTGCACGGTGGCCCCTCTAAATTTATTGCACGATTAGCCAGTTAAATTATAGTGATCATTACTTTGCCCTATGTGCTGGGTCTTACTTTGTACCCTGGCCAGTCTAAGTTAGTCTAAAGGTGGCGGGTTGTGTATCAGTAGAGGACAACCGGACTGTCCTCTGTGATGGCCACCCTAATCACACCTTTAACTGGTTAATCCTGCAATAAATGTCATGCTGGCCGCAAGCCCAAGCTGACGATCGCACCATTGACTAGCGAGTCTGGCGATACATTTATCCGGCGGGGTCACGCGTGCCAAGGGATGCTCAGGGGACTCCGTCCAGCTAGGAAAAGCAGCTACCCAGCTCCAGCCTGACAGCGCTTGGAAACACCGACTAGCTGGAGAGCCTGGCGCTTCTCGGGGGGTAGGTTGCGGCCGTGCCCGAGGTCACAGGCAGACGAGTTTGTCGGGGTCAGTGGGATCTCTCTGCCGCAAGAGTTGAGGAAATACTTCTTCGTGAGAGGGAGAGCCCGCGGGCACGGGGGAGGGCTGGGGGGACGCGAGCGAGGCGTCCGCGGGAGGCGGGCGCGCCGGGGGAAGGAGGCGCGGGGCGGAGGGCGGGAGCGAGCGAGCGGCAAGTTTGCCGGACCCGGATCGGGAGCGCGGAGCCGCTGCGGGCTCGGGGGCTGCGAAGCGGAGCCAGGACCCGGGTGCCGCGCCCGGAGGTGGGTCCGGCGCGGGAAGGCGGCCCCTAGAGCCGGGGCAGGGCGGCTGCGAGACACCTGCGGGAGGGGAGGGAAGGGGGGTTGCGGTGGCGGGAACTTTCCGCGCTGCTTTGCCCCTTCGGCACCCGGCAAACTCGGCGGGGCGAGCCCCTGGTTCACACGCGACGTCCCCCTGCCCCCGGGGACGCAGAGCCTTCCCGCCGGGACGGCTGCCCCCATCTCGCGGCGGGGGGAGGGGTCTTCTCCTCCGCTCCACAAAGCCCGGAGTCGCAGCGTGGGGGAGGGCGCTCCTCGGGCGGGCACCCCCCGTGCTCCAAGCCGCACCGTCCCCACCGAGACCAACCCAGCCCAGGGTCTTAAACCCCTCCAGGGATGCAGATCCCACGGCCCCCTGCTTCGCCAGCCTCCTCGGGAGAGCGCCTTTGCGAATATCCAACCTAAACTTCCCCCGCTGCAACTCGGGACTGCTGCTCCTTGTCCTGTCATCTGCCCCCACTTGGAACAGCCCAGCTCCATCCTTTCTGGAGCCCTCCTTCAGGGAGGGGAAGGCTGCTATTAAATCCCCTCTCCGCTTTCACCTTTCCAGCCCTGCTGTCTGTGAAATCATGTCTGCGGACTAAGTAAGCCCAGTTCCCTAAGTCTCTCCTCAAAAGTCATGTCCCCCCAGCCCCCTCACCATTTTCACTGGCCTCTGCTAGACTCCCTCCAATGTGTCCACGTCCTTTCTGTAGTGGGGGGCCCAAAACTGGACGCCGTGCTCCAGATGTGGCCTCACCAGTGCCCTGTGGAGGGGAAGAGTCGCTTCCTTCCGGCCGAGGCAGAGCTGCCTCGTTCTGGGCTCTAAAGGACTTGACCGTGGACTCGAGGGCCCCCATCCCTGTCCGGTTCTTCTGTCTTGAGACATTACAAGTTCATTGCCTTCAGTGAGCAGCACCTCCAGTCCTGGACCAAGGGTAATGGCTTAATTCAAGATGTATTTGAGTCCCTCTCTCACTAGGAGGATAGTAAAGCCCTGGAACAGGCAGGCAGGGTGCCTGCCTGAAGAGGTGGGAGGATATGCAGCCTCAGAGCTCTCTAAGATGGGGACTGACAAAGCCTTGGCTAGAGTGAGATAGTTGGGGCTGGTCCTGCTTGGAGCAGGAGGGTGGACTAGATAACCTCTTGAGGTCCCGTCCAACACTCATTTTCTATGAGTCTACCTCTTCCTCCCCTGCCTCCACATAGACACACCTTGAGGATTGAGGGCTTTAAACTCCCTTGCCATTTCTGCCTTGAAACCTTGCTTGAACCTTCAACTGCTTGAAAAGTAACTGACTCGGCTTTTGACACTGTTTGGTGAGGGAGCGCTCGCTCTGCTAGGATTCCCGGCACAAAGGTCAGTTTTTGGTTAACTGATACAGGGCATCATTATGGCATTTTGGTCTAGTGAGAAAAGGTGTGTGTGTGGGGAGGGGGGGCAGTTCCCCCAACGCCAGTTGAAATAAAGCTACTGTAACTTGGTTTGCAACTAGGTAGAAGCAACCCCTTGTTTTTTCCAGTGTAAGAGTGATATAGCTGTCATGGTTCAGAAATGGTGTAAAACAGAAAGATTTCTTAAGATGAGACCAGTTACTGGACTTACTGCAGTTGGGATAATTAGACAAGCTCTCTTTGAGGAATGTCTTGCATTAGAGTTAGACAAGCTTTCAATTTCAGCTATGCAGTTGGTCCAATAAGAGTTACCATCCTAAGAAAGCCTTGCTTCTCACATTGAATTCAAAGGCATTTTGCCTCGAGATATGTCTAAACTTGAACTTTTAATCATTCCTCTCTTTAATACGGTGTTAATTAGCATAGTTTATTTATGATAGACACTAAACAAATGTTTGTTCCAAGTCAGAGAGATGTTATATTTGTCGCATTTGTTGATGCATGTTAATACATTACTAAATCCTGTATATGTACAGTGTTGGCATCCTTGTCAAGACTGGTCTGAAAACAGAGAATCACTACTAGGGTTGGTATTGTTGTTTAACTGTGCTGTGTATTCAGCATCTGTCCTGAAAACTCTGATTAAGATGCATCAGAAGAAGAAATTCCTTATTTCTGGCTGCTAGAAGTTCTGCTTGGCTACTTTCTGAAAAGGTGGGCTCTCAGTTGGGTCCAATTTTTGTTCTAGAGTTGCTTATATTTTACATAAGTCTCTGGTTCTTAAGAGAAAGATTGTCCAAGTCCACTAAGAAATGGTAAACCCCACCTGAATTACATATGGGACAACTTTTAGTACAACTTCAAAACACTAGTACTATTCCAGAGGGGAGATGTGTCTTTCCATTCCGTTTGTAGTCCACAATATTTCTATGGCTCTGAAATGACTTAAAGGTGATCTTTAAAGAGAGAAAAAGAAGTGTCTGTTCAGCTCCTCTAAGGCATTGCTTATTTGCTTTTGTTACAGTTTGTATAACTGCAAGAAATTAAAAAGTTACTAGAAAAGCTATTGTTGAACATTTGACACTTCTTTCCATTCAGGTAAGGGCTGAAAAGCGCCCCCCCCCCCAGTTCACATGGTTTTAAGTCCTCGAAAGACTTCCAGCAAAACAAGGAAGACCAGACCAGATGTCGTATGACTAATGTAAAGAATCAGCAGGGTGTGTGGGGGGTGCCAATCCTATCACACCGTCTTACACATTGTAATGGGGGGAAGTGCTGGGGGGGGTTAATAGACTCAAATTTATTTCCACTACAGTTGCTCTTATTTTGATGATCAAAATGTCAGCCATTGTGAATAATTCCAGAGTCAGACTTCTATCATTCTAAAAATTATTTCAGAATCACCACATATTTTCAGGCTGTGCATACCTAAGCGAATTAATGCCTTGTTGAGGTGATTACAGTTATCTGATTTGGCCTTAAGCCTCTGGCTTGATGCCTAATAACACATTCAGTAATTGTCAGTAGATGTCTGTCATTTTATGGGCTTAATCATGAGATGGTTTTTAAGGTGTTCATGCAGAGCTTTCTGCTTAACATATATCTGAATGGCCAGGTCCTGCATTTGAATCTCTGGGTGCACACCCCTTGGAGCAAACCTCTGCACCTGCAAAAATCCAGTTGTGGAGTGTAATCCTAAATGCAGTTTTGTCTCTTGGGGTTGTTTGTTTGTTCTGTTTTTAATGGCTCCCATTTCCCAATAGCTTTACACCTTGAGGGGATTGTCAAATTTCTTGGGTGGACAAGGTGTTAAAAGATGCTTTTCATCACATTTCTCAGTCTTCCCTCCTTGTTTGTGGTGAAGCCTTGGGGATATTACCTCTATATACCTGAGTAGGATTTAGGAAAAATCAAAGAGACTGCTTCCAGAGAATCTCTCTCTACTTTTGCACTGAAACTAGAGCATGTTGGGATTAGGTTTTAGAGATGACCATTAGTGTTCCTGATTACATAGTTTCTTGTGATGCCTCAGAGCTTGTCTATGCAAAAAAGCTTGTGTAGAACAAACTAGGCTGTGAAATTAAAGCATAATAGCCATTTCCTATTTAGATGTTTTTTCTTTGTTTTTAAGTAGATATCACTTAATTCTGCACTCCGTTTTGTGTAGAAGTTCCCAGTTTATTTGTTTAAGGAGCCCCCACTAAACTGGAAGACCATCCAAAATGGCTAGTGCTCCTTGCTGTTCCTCTCTGCATCTAAAAAGGTTATCAAACCAATTTAGTTAGCCTGTTTAAAACACACTAGTGTCTATAGCTAGCAACACTTAAGGTAATAGCTAGCCACCCTTGACTCACCAAGTAAAATGACTAAAATACCCATTTACAGCTGGATCTAAGGGGCAACCTTTGGAGCAAGGTTTACATTAAAGCCCCTGGATCAGTAGTAAGATCCTTTACTCTGCTGCTTCAACATCTCTCTTCTTTCTGTGTAGTTGTTCTCAATGACTTGCAAAACAAGACGAAGGCACAGTAAGACTGAATAGATAATAATAGCAGGGAAGCAAAATCCTGGGTGCACTTCCCAAACAGGAAACCTTTTGTCTGCGTAAGGACTGTGGGATGGAGTTTTGTCTTTTTCTTGCCAAGGGGAAAAGAATTAGATATAATCTGTCCTGAAATAATTGAATTGTTATGCCCCTGGATAGAGAGAGTGCAAAAAGTGAAATGCAATTGAATGGGGATTACAATTTCAGAAGAGCCCAAGTGATTTAGGATCCCAGGTGTCATTTTCAAAAGGGACTTGGGTACTTACTGGCAGACTTATAAAAGTATTAAGTTGCCTAGTGATGAAGACATGAGCCTATTGGATATTTAGGCTCTGCTTTTTTCAAGAGAGGTGGGTAGCTAACTCCCACTAAATTATTTATTTCCATGAGAGTTAGGTGCTTGATTGTGTTTAATTATCCAAAGTCACTTGAAAATGGAACTTAGGCTCCTAAGCTACTTACCCACTCTAGAAAAAACTTCCCTGATGGGTATCAGTTCCACTTTGAATTTCTTCTAACAGTGGCACAAATGAGAGAACTACAAGAGCTTTTGGCCTGGCACGTCTCCAAGCATCTCAGATGCATTGCGTTGCATTGCACTGAGCTTTTTATTTGCTTAATTGAGATGTCACTTTTGAGTTATAAATTGCAAATTATTCTCGTGAGATTAATATCTTGGTCAGATTGATTACTACACCTTTTTTTGTTTAAATCAATGGACTAAAATGCTTTGTGTTGTACCAGTCAGGCCTTCTTGGGTATCTGTTAATTATCCTGGACAACTCAGAATTACTTCAGATTTTGTGTTACTGGGGAGCTGTGAGTTGTACTCTTGTTTTGTGTTGCCTCAGAATCTGTATTCCATTTAGAAACTGTATAGAAGGCCCAATTGTGCCACCTTTGTTCACACTGGACATTGTTTCACAGTGTAAGAACTCCATGCATTTCTGTGGGACTTTTGACAGATGGAGATAGAAGGATGGCAGAAGTCTCAAGCTGTTGCTATTATAGTCAGTGATTCTTTTTTTTTAAGCCATCCTATTATGTGTAAATGACTTTCTCCTCAATCCCCAGGAGACCATGGGTCAGACTCTCCTCATTACTGAGGATGAGAGAGTACATTACTTCCACAGGAGTCCCACTGCCTCCAGGAGTCCACCTGGTGGGGAATGGCCCTGCGTTCACAGCACTGTAATTCTGCCCATTGAAGACTTAAACCCCTTTACAAGTAACTGGAGACTAAGGTGGTCCTGGTGATGCTTAAATCGGTTCGTTTCTCTGGAGGCCACTAAAATCACAGACACACACTCATTAGATGGCACAAAAGGTGTTTCATACAAGCATACATGTGGTCACATCACTACATACATCGCATGTATGTTATAATTAACTACTTAAGTATGCAGGGTGGAGGGGTAAATATGCATCAGCTAATTAAGCATGCTCAGAGACTACTATAGGTCACCAAGAGTT
>NW_017728886.1:163178360-163200090 GCF_001723895.1 Crocodylus porosus | reverse complement strand
GCTGTGGCAAGGCTGGGCAAGGAAAAAAGTCCTTGGCAGTGTTTCTTTCTTATCAGGTGCAAGATGCAAGCTGTGCATTTCTAACAATATTCCATTTCTAACACTGGGGTGAGTGCTTTACCTGCACCCATTTCTGATGCTTCCAGTGACCTTAAGTGCGCACATCCCAATATGAATACAAATCGTGGAGTTTGCAATAAATATTTTAAGTTATATTTTGCTCTGAAAGTGTACAGGGAGTATATGGATTGAAATTAATTTTCCCAGATTCTCAACAGATATTGATATCTCTGATGAACAGCCAGATTGTTTCAACATGTTTGCCATTTCATACAATTATATTAATAATAATATGCAAAACTTCACTTAGTCACAGCTGTCTAAAAAGAAGTGTAGTATGCACGTTTTCATAATGCAAGGATAATTTAATGGAACATTTTAAACTAAAATGTTGTAGTCAAAGCTCAGAATTTGATCATCCTTGACTTTACTGTGGATGGAAAATAACTGCAGGATTCTAAATTGTCAAAGATAAATGTTCTTGATAATGGTTCTTACTGTGCCACTGCTGGGATTTAAAAAGATGGAAGCACTGTTGCTATAGCTAGGAATGTTGGCACAGTGGTTAAGGTGTTTTGATGTGAGGACTTGAGTTGCATCCCTGTTTTGGACTTGTGTTGATGGCTGACCCCAGTTGGCCTAGCTATAAATGCATGGCTATCCCCAGTTTGTCTGGCTAAAAATGCATATTAGGCCATTCAGGCTTAGGATCGAAAAACAGCAGGGCGCTGTGGTAGTCATGCCACACCCTGTGGTCCATTGGCAGTAGAAACTGGTACTTCTTTGCCATGCTAGTCTGAGGGGCCATTTTGCTTATGTGGAACTCTGACTGTTTATATAGGATTTGCACACAAGCAGTATTTCCCTCAACCTGCTCTCCTAGTTTATCAACAGTTAACCAACGTGATCTTCAGTGCTGTCCTGACTTGGTAAAGTTCATCTACAAAAGGGAGAACTGGACAAGCCACATTAATTTCCAGCTCCGTAAGAGAGGCTGGAGACAAATCAATATTGGACAAATGGCAAAGAACATAAAGGGAAATGCTGTTCTCAAGCTTCTAAGAGCACTGGAAGTAGCAAAGAGTCAACAACAATGAAATAATGAAAAAGGTGGACAATGTCCTTCCAAAAGATGAAACGCAACAAATATTTAAGATTGTTTAACATTCTGGAGCCCTCCTCTTTCAAAGGTTTGCTGTCCATTAAGAAATATGCAGTTCTTCAGAATGGCATGGCATCCGCTACAGGCACTTTGTAAAGATGAATGTTATCTTTTGTTGACACTTTAATTAGGATTGTTTGCCTCCTCCATTCTATTAATGGGTCCATTAGCAGAATAAATGTGCTGATTTCAACCAGCAAGGGAACAACAGTTGGTCTGTTCAGTGTGACTTGAACTGCATACTGTCTTCTCTTTTGGCACTCTCACTTTTGCCTTCTTATTTTTGTGTCCTTGTGACCTGGTATGTATCAGAACTCACAGGTTTGTTGGAATCTGGCTGGGCTGGGGGCACTTCTGCTGCGGCCTCATACTTGCAACCTCTGGGCTGTTGACCATGCACCTTAACACCCTCACCAACCTAGGTCCTGCACTCCTTATGGGTAGCAGTAGAAGCTGCATGCACACGGCTGTGGACCATTTCATCCTCCTCTGCACTTGAACTGGTCTGCAAAGCCAGTGCCTAGTACAACAGCTTCCCTTTTGCTCTCCAGAAGTAAAATTTAGTACAAGAAATTTGTCTTGAGAGAAATAAAACGTTGACTTCGGTTATCACAACCAGAGTTTGTGCCTGGTCCCCCAGGAGTTTTGTGAATGGAACAGATGAGCATATTTGTTTTCTGAGAGCTGCCATTCTTAATCTGTGCAACTTTTACCAACATTCAAAAATCTCTAGTCAGGCCGATTATTTGGATTAATTGAAAGCGTGTGTTCTCAGGTGTACCATAAAGTGACCTTCCTTTGTGCTGCAGTGGAGTAAATTTCACAACAACAGGTTACCTGGTATCTGAATTACTTGATTCCTGGAAATTTTAAAATGTTCAGAAAGGCTGGGGCACAATACAATCAGTGTTAGATTAATTAGGCCTCTAAGCAGTCTGGAAAGGGGTCTGTGTGCACTTGTGTTTTCCAGTAATCTTTGTATCTTTGAAAATCTCCCTGAAAACATTTTAAAGTCTGACTAATATAAGGGCCTGTGGGGTTTGTTTTACTGAGTGAGTAATAAAAGCCAGAACATTGTATTCAGCATCAACAGCAGTACTTGGAAAATGCTAATGCATACACTAAAAACTTGCTGCTTGTTCATATTCGTAACAAAAAGATACATGATCCTGTTTAACAGGTTGAGGTTATCTTGTCCACAAGAATTGCGTACAGAAATCCCAGCCAGTGATTATCCTGGTTTCATGTGTGGATTTATTTTTTAATTCTTTTTCTTCCTAAAGAGTTAATGTTTCATGGAAGTGAGATGGGAGTAACTGCTAAAAATGCATTATTAAGAATTAAAAGATCTGAAAGCTCAAATAAATAACCTTGAAGATGAGATGAGCTTGAGGAACACTAAATTTGTTGACCTTTTAAGGATGAAGCAGGGAAGTCCTGGGGTGGCATTTTCTGACTGGAAAACAATGATCGGCAGAAGAAATGATTCCGTTTGCCTTCCAAACATCATTGTAATGTATCATATACATGGGAAGTCATGCAGGCAATGCACTTCGCTGACAGTGATCAATTCATGATACAGAACGAATACTGTGATATAAAACAACATCCTGAAGATAATACCTAAGGTGGGGAGGAGGTGGGAGAGTGTGGTTGTGATGTTGTTGGTCTTAGGTTTGGGGGAAGGGAGTCTCTCTGTTTTTATTGTTTTTCAGTTTAGACCTTTACACATGTTGTTTTGTAGCTAAAATCTTAAAGGGCTTGGATTCTTCTTCATTCTGACTTTAGGCTGAAGCTTCTTCTTAGTAACTAAGTATGACTCTCTTCCCTCTCTCAAATCATTCTTGATGATTGTATCAGGCTGAGAGAGAGAGTGAGGGGGAAAAACCCCCAGATATTTTTCATAGGAAATGGAACCCGTGTCCTCAGAGATTTCTTAGAAGACACTTAAGTTTCTAATTTTGACATTTGAGACTGACTGCAAAAGGAAGTTTTCAAGTGCTGTTAGATGATGCATCATGACATCATTACCATTCTTAATATTGTTTTCCCTGCTTTATTTCTTGCAGTCTCTTCCCTTTTTCCCTTCAGTACAGAAAAGAGGACTCTTCCCCACTGGGATGTAAGAACTCGTATCTCCTTAAAGGAGGTATATTTCTGTGTTATGATCTCTGGACCTTTTTACCTATTTTTGAGGACAATTAGAACATTGTCACACATCAAAACTCTGGTTGATATAAGAGCACACCAACTTACTTCAGCACTTAGTGTATATATTGCTGTTGGTCCTTATCCATTTCATGTGGTCAAATCAGCATTTTCATTGAAGACTGATAGAGCCTGTTTACATGTAGGCCAGAGTGATAGCATTTATGTCCTATCCCTGTATCCAGGGGGACTACCTACAGGATTAAAAATCATACGTACAACTGGAAAGTCAGTGGGAATGCTTAACAAGTGTTTCCAAGATGAGGCCCTTAAACCCTTGAGCTAAGTTTATACAACTGTCTGTACTTTCCAGTGGTAGCTTCCTTTTGTGATGTGAGAGTCTACTTAGAGCTTGTCTTCACTGCTTAAAATATAGCATTTTTATTTTTTTGCCTTGGGGATAACAAACACAAGCTCATTTAGGTTTTGTTTAAAAAAAAAAAAAAAAAGGTATAGACAAGGTACTTTAATTCTACTGTACAGCCAACTGTGTGGGTGGAAATGTAAGGCTGACCCTAGCATATTTACCTTAACAGTATGACTAAAGTGTGCTGTATTCACTAGGTTTTGTTTTGTTTGCTTGGTTTTAATTTTTATTTTTTTACTTGGGAATATTTGCACATTAGTTACCACAAGCTGGGAACACACTGCTCTTCCGGTAGTGAAGGTGAGCTGTTTATTCAGGTTTGGATCCCTTCTGGCTTTTAAAGAAATCAAGCACACTCGTTGATTCTCTGTAACAAGGGTCTTATTTTATCTTGGCTGTTTTCTTACTATCCCAAGCTATTTTCCTCCTTGTGCTCAGACTGCCAGCTCTCAAAAAGATAATTCTTTGGAGAAGTGAACTGGTTTGTTCCATGTTTTGTACAGTGCCTGACCCAAAGACATCCTGGTCTACATCTGGGGCTCTTTGGTGCTGTCCTAATCTGCATTAATTGTGCTGCCATAATTAATAGGAGTTTTGCAAAACTCTCCACGATTCCCCTTACAACTCTACAAGTACCCTTAAAAAAACCATAAACTGGCTACAAGCTTTTTTTATATGAAGAGTAATAGAAAGGTATTATGTTACACTATCACTTTAGAAACTGGTCTGTTTCATTAAGATTCTGAGATCTAAAACTTTATTCAACAATGTTAAAAATCATGGTTATTTGCATGGCTTTGTAAGATAACATAGGATCCCCTGTGTGGTAGCTATATGGGTACATATTTGGTGTATGTTAACACAGTCAAAGACATGTAGTTGGTCATGCAGCCTGTGCTAGCTTGAGGTATGGCATTGGAACTTCTTAATCCCCTATACTATGATTGGAAGAGAGGTAAGATCTAAGCATAGTAATTACATCGGTACACAGTTGTGAAGTGGCAAGACCTTTTTATACAGTGGTTTTAGTATGCGTTGTACAATTGCTTGGGTGGGAAATAGTCAAAGGCATTAAAAGTCTTTGTTCATGAATGCCTTGTATCTCCTGAGGCTGGAGGGGGGGCCGCAATGACCACCCTCAGATGCTGCTGGCAGTGTTGGGGGAGGCGGCAAGTGGCGACTGCCCACAGATGCCACTGGCAGTGACAGCAACAGCCAATCTCAGGGGGTGCACATGCACTCACATGCATCCCCTATGTGTTGCCAATGTTTTTGTCTGTAAATAGTGTATGAGGGAAAAGTTCATTTTGTCATCTTGGTTTTGCTTCTGGCCAGTGATCTTGGGTGGCTGTCTTCATATTGGCAGTGGCTCATGATGTTGCTGGAACAAGTCCCATGGGAAGTAGGAGGGGTTTTATAGTCTCTCTGTCAGGGGCTCCCCCCTGGTCGCCTGACTCCCCATCAGTATCATAGAATTGTAGAAAATTAGAGTTGGAAAGGTCCTCAGGAGATCATCTAGTCCAACCCATGCTCAAAGTAGGACCACCCTAACTAGATCATCCCAACCAGCTAGATCATCTAGCTGTGTCTTAAAAACCTCCAAAGATGGAGACTCCACAACCTCTCTGGGTAACCTGTTTCAGTGTTTCGCTACCCTCCTCGAGTTTTTCCTACTATCTAACCTGTACTTCCCTTGCTGCAGCTTGAAACCATTGCTCCTTGTTCTGTCATCTCCTACCACTGAGAACAGTCTAGCTCCATCCTCTTTGGAACTACCCTTCAGGTAGCTCAAGGCTGCTATTAAATTCCCTTTGTCTTTTCTCCAGGCTAAATAAGACTAGTTCCCTCAGCCTCTCCCCAGAAGTCATGTTTCCCAGTTCCCTAACCGTTTTTGTTGCTGTCCATTGGATGCTCTCCAACTTTGTCCACATCCTTTCTGTAGGGGGTGGGGGGAGCAAAGCTGGGCACAGTACTTTAGATATGTCCTCACCAGTGCTGAATAGAGGGGAATAATCACTTCCCTTGATCTGTTGGCAAGACTCCTACCAATGCAGCCTAGTATGCCATTAGCCTTCTTGGCAACAAGGGCACACTGCTGGCTCATATTCAGCTTATTATCCACTGTAACCCCTGGGTCCTTTTCTGCAGAGCTACTGCCCAGCCAGTCAGCCCCCAGCCTGTACTGGTGCATGGGATTGTTCTGTTCTAAGTGAAGGACTTTGCATTTATCCTTATTAAACCTCATGCAATTTCTTTTGGCCCAATCTTCCAATTTCTCTAGGCCACTCTGAATCCTAGCCCTACCCTCCCCACAGCTTGGTGTCATCTGCAGAGTTGCTGAGGGTGCACTGCATGCTGTCTTCCAGGTCATTGATGAATATATTGAACAAAGCTGGCTCCAGGACCAACTCCTGGGGTACTCTACTTGAGATCAGCTGCCAACAAGACATCAAGCCATTGATTACTATCCTCTGAGCCTCATGATTCTCATCCAGTTTTCTATCCACCTTGCTGTCCATTCATCCAACCCATACTTCCTTAGCTGGCCTGCAAGAATGTTGTGGGAGACCATATCAAAAGCCTTGCTAAAATCAAAATATATTATATCCACTGGTCTCCCTGCATCCGCAGAGCCAGTCATCTCATCATAAAAGGCAATCAGATTGGCCAGGCATGACTTTCCCTCGGTGAATCCATGCTGACTGTTCCTAATCACCTTCTCCTCCAAGTGCTTAGAAATGGATTCCTTGAGGATCTGCTCCATGATTTTTCCAGGGACTGAGGTGAGGCTGATGGGTCTGTAGTTCCCTGGATCCTCCTTTTTCCCTTCCTTAAATATGGGTACTACATTTGCCTTTTTCTAATTGTCCAGGACTTCTCCCAATAACCATGAGTTTTCATATATGATGGCCAGTGGCTCTGCAATCGCATCAGCCAACTCCCTCAGCACCCTTGGGTGCATCCTGTCTGGCCCCATGGACTTGTATACATTCAGCTTTTTGAAGTAGTCCCTAACTTGTCCTTTCACCATTAAGGGCTGCTCACTTCCTACCCAAATTGTGCTGCCAGATGCAATAGTCTGGGAGCTGACCTTGCCTGCGAAGACTGAGGTGAAAAAGGTATTATTTCAGCCTTTTCTGCATCCTGTCACTCGGTTGCCTCCCCCATTCAGTAACAGATCTGCACTTTCTCCCTGACATTCCTCTTGTTGCTGACATACTTGTAGAAACCCTTCATATCCCATGCTAGCTGCAACTCAAGTGCTGTTAAGGACTTATCCTCTGCTTGCTGGCTTAGCTGCTCCAGGTTCAATTTCACATGGTGCTAACATTATCCTCTTGATGGTCTCTTTCAGGATACTGACGGTGATGTTCCTTACCTGTTTGAGGCAGGTCAGGAGGCAAAAGGCATGGGTGATTATTGCAGTGTTGCAGAAGTCTCTTGTGCAAGGGACTTTGGCACCCCTCTGCTCTTAGCGGATGTGCAGCATTTTGTTGCTGGCTCATAGCACCAGGTTCATCAACTTGATTACAGCTGATTTCACAGTCCACTTTCTTGAGAGTTATCTTGGGGACTGAGCCTCTCAGCATTGAACAAAATGTGGGGGAAGAGGAGGTGTTTAGACTGCTGTTTTCTGGGTTGTTTTGGGGGGGGGGTTTCTGCCAGGGGGCCAGGAGGGAGGAGTCAAGTGTTTAGGTATCCTGCATGATCCTACATTCTCTTCCAGCGTTTGTTTCACCTGGTAGCCAGTAGGTGGGCCCAGGTGGAGGTAGCTCTTGTTTTCCTTCAGGGGCCTCACGGGCTCACCCTGGATCTTGGCAGTGGTGGCCAGGACGGTGTTTCTTTTCCTGGAGCCCTATTCACTTGACTGCCTCAGAGTTGATGTCTAGCATCCTCTGCAGTTAGTTGGGCTCATTGGCAAGGAGAACTAGGTGGTTTCTGTAGGCCAGGATGTTCAGTTTGTCAGCTGGCCTTGTCTTTCCCTTGCATACCAAAATTATTTTCCCCATGGTGTCAGTCTTTATTCTCAGGTATTAGCAAAAGAGACCTAACTTTTTCTGATCATGTTTCTTTTGCTTCAGCCATCTCCACTAAACTTCTCTGGGTGAAATGAATGGCGTAGACTAAAGCGTGTACTGTTATGTATAAAGCATAATCATGCTTGGCCTTATCAGTATATTTTCTTGGATCTTGGTGTCCATGATGTAACTGTTTTTTCCCATTCAGAGATGGCTGGCTTGCTACAGCTAACATTCTTCACCTAGGGATATTTTCTTGCAGTATTTTCTGGAACACTTCATTCTCTCATTTATTCGAACTTGTCCTTTGAATCTTGGGGGTTTTATGTTGTTTGATAAAGTATGTCCTGTAAAGTACTCTAAAGTGTTTCAGGGAAGGGCTTATCTGAGCATGACACAAAAGCCTGTGAAAGTCTTTGAAAATGTGTGTGGGATATGTAAGTTAATTAGGGTTATGTGAAAGGGAGAAATAAAAAGAACAATTTAAACTTCTCTCCGTGACAGGTTGAAGTATTCCTGTCACAGGTATATGCCTCCCTGTTCTTTGTATTGTATTTGAAACAACAAAAGGTCAGGACCACTGGGGATCAGAAATGCACAGAATGTGCAACCTTTGCCTTATCCCTATAGAGTAGAAGCAGAACACCCCATGTTACATTCATAATCTTGACTTTTGATACTGCAGGATTGTAAATCTTTCCTCTTTGGTATGTATGCACTCTAATGTAAATATCACTGAAACGTTTCCCTCGGTCCCTAATTCTGAGATTTATACATTCGGTCCTCAATGTTTTTCCAAAGCTTCATACAGTGTAGCTTCCATGGATACAGCAGGACTTGAATTTGTTCTGGAGACTTTTGATTATGGACTCTGGCAATCCTGCTTGGATGGAAAGGAGTATATTCATCTATTGCACTGGAGCAGTTCCAGTGATTTACAGCAGATTTACATTTGTGCAAATAAGAACAGAGCAGGCCCCTAGATGTTTATTTGTCTGTCTCTTTATTTTTAGTATTGTATTTGTACCATATTCTAGAATAAAGTTCTCTCAATGGCTGATGCCTTGCCATATTATGCTATGTATTTACAAAAATAGAGAAACAATATCTAAAATGAGATCACCTAAATTTAAAAACAAAATTGATAACATTTCTGTTGGTAGCCTATATATGGGGGACTGATTTTGCAAACCTCTTCTCTTGTGACTAGTCTTGACTAAATAAGCAATCTTACTGAAATAAGTGCGAGTATGTAGATGAGTATGGGTTTTTCTAACGTGAATAAGGCTTTGCAGAATTGAGTACTTATGCCAGTTAAACATGTATTTACTCAGTCTCTCACACACTAATTACTAGTTCAGAGTCCTTATGCTCTGTCACACGAGTATGGTTGACTGATTCTTTTTAATAAACACTGTATTTATGTATAGGTTTTATTTGCTCCATAGCTTCATAAAACTCTGCCCTCTTCCATGTTTGACACCAAAAATGATTCTTGACACCTCAGATTTTAAATGTTCATTTTGAGGCACTTCAGCAAGCTCAATCTGTTCACTAAATGAGAGGAACTTCTCAGCTTGCATGGGAGAGACCTTAACCCCACATTTTATCCTGCAGTATGTTTGTTATGTAATAAGCATTCGGGATTTAGTGTGCAAAAGAGCTAATCTAAGGGTACCTACCACACTATGTTCAGGAACACCGCAATCTTTGGTATGTGTTTAGTTTGAAGAACAGTAGCCAGATAGGGATTTGCAGTGTTTCATTGCTGCATTCTGGTTCTTGTTCCTTTGATACCTCCAGCAGCCGCACTCCCTGGGTATTTCTCATGCCAAGTCACAGAGGAGCTTTCTCAAGCAAGGTTTAGAGCAGTAGTTATCAAAAAGGGCCTTAAGATCGTTCCACTGGTGCTGTGGGGTGTCACACAATGTTAGTCCTGTTAGGTGTGCAAACATTATTCACAAGATAAGCCCAGAGGTTTCAAATAAGAATTTACAAGTTAAAAATATTCTGATCTTCTGTGGTCTTTCCAAGTTGTTTGCAACAGAATAACAGTACCGTAATTTTTTTCTGTAGTTTTTTTTTTTTTAAACAAGTGAAAATTAAGAGCTGGCATTTTTCTGAGGCATGCCTTTAGTCTAAAAAGGTTGAGAACCACTGGTATGGAGTTGAAAGACTGGTCTATACACTTCCCGTGAGTCTCCCTTGTCCATCCCTTAAATTTTTCACTCTGACCTGTGCTTGATCGTTCTGGCAAAAATAATCGGTGTAGCTAGCTGTATTGGGACACTATGGATACCTCTAGGTTGACCAGTAACCTGGTGCTAAATTATTTACACTGACTAATTTATTTTTGTTGGAAAGTAAATATTCATCTTGGAAAGGAAGAAGAGATGGAAAGGGCCAGATTCTGCATGCAGTCTTTTTCATTAGTTGCTCTGTGCTAACTACCCCTCATTACTCTCTCTCTACGTGTAGTAGAGTATGTCTGTGCACGTAAACATTCTAGGCCACCAAAGAACACTTTCCACTAGCTGCGGCCCTTTTTTTATTAGGAATTACGGTCCATAGTAAACCCCCTAGGAATAGTGGGAGGATGAATACTATCCAATTCATTCTCATCACCTTCTGCTGAAAGTGCAGAGCTTGCTAGTTATTAACAGTTGTAATGATAAACCAGATACAGTCTATTCTGAAGGAGAGGGAAAAACAGATGCATAAAGGAGTGGAATAAAATATAAACTATTTAAGTTTATGTCAGGTTGGCTGTTCAGATTAACAGTTGTTTAACTAGCATTTCATCCCTTCAGAAGAAATGCAGAAACTGATGATCCCTAATATGGTAATTTTGATATACCAGTAGCATAGCCAGTATGGAACTGAATCTCTCTTTGCAGGCAAATCAGTGTGGTTTACTACCATCTTGTTAGAAAGCTCTCAATGGAGTTGGCATCCTATACTGCAGTCTTTACCCTTAACTCCATTGCAAGAATCATAATAAGCCAATAATGGCCTACTTAACATAATTTTGATGGCTCTTCTTTTTTCAATAACCCAGTTATAGCCTGTACACTTTTGCTTAGCTCAACCAACCTCAAAATAAGGCATATCTATTGAGGAGATAGAGGAATTCACAAAAAAAAAACAATTTAAAGCTCTTGGCAGGGGCTAATATTTACTTACTTTGCTTTTTCTCCTGAATGCTAGAACCCACTTCAGTGTGTCAGCTCATGCCACATTTTGCATCAACAGAAATGGACCATTATTATTATTATTTATTATTAATTGTACCTCGGAATCACCCTAATCTACAATTTTGCAATTATTCTGTGCATCACTGGATATTTCAGTGCAAAACAGTGAAGCAAGAGGAACAGCTGCAGTCTACATTAAATAGGATAAAAGTGTCTAAGAGAAATCAGACCCTTAAATTTTAGGGCATAAGCCAAATGCTTTGTTTGGGACTAGGAACAAACTTCCCCTAAAGGCAGTATATGTCATTATGGTGCATTATGATGTTTTGGATACCTTTTCATGAGACATTTGATATTAACCACTGATGTTTTATCCTATTTTCTGTAACGAGCATTAGTAGGATGGTCCTGGCTTTGAGCCATCCAGTGATGGAATTTTAGATGACCATCAAAGGGAATCAGTTAAGCATAAAAGGATGAAAATCCTCCCTGCTTAAAGTGAAAAGCTAATGTAAAATTGCATACACAAATACTTTGGCTGGAAATTGTACCAAATGGGAGCGGAATAACAACTGCTCAGGTTTATTTGCATACATCTCTGGTGTTATGCAAGGCAGTGGGGATCACTTGCAATTCTGCTTATGCAACTTTAGCCATGACAGAAGCCTATACATATCTCATTAAAATGGCTTCACAGAGATCGGTAACCTATGGTTTATAGGCTTCATGTAATAATGCTCAGATGAGGATGCATCTCCTGAAAGTGTGTGTGTATATAAAATATATATATGAGAGAGACAATTGTTAATTGAAATGTGGGAGGAGTTTGCAACAGCAGCTATGATGGGCTAACCAAACCATCCAGAGCTACACTGTATGAATAGAGTATATCTTGCCCTTTTCCTCTTGCAGGTTGCAATGGATTGATCTGAACTTCTCAAAATCTATTAGGTTTGTGTTTTTCTTAAAAGGTCAGCAAAAAAATTGACTTCATCCTTCATTGACTTTATAAACCTCTCTGCAGGATTTCTTTTGCTTTAGCAAGTGGTAATTTACTCAGCTGCTATTTCAAGAAATCAGATGTACCCAGCCCAGAGTTCCTAGGTAGATTCACATGATTTTTAAAACCATGCAGATCCAGATGTTGTGTGTCCCATATTCACTGTGCTCTTACAAAAGTGTACGAGTCATGCTTTCCCTTGAATAGAGGCTAGAGCTTATCCTTGAGATCCTTTACTAACTTGATTATGGTCATTGTGGTTAATTAAATAGAAATTGTAGGCATATACTGCAGAGCTATGGAAGAGATCTCAAGGATAAGCTAGTCCAGGGGGCTGTTCAGATCTTGTGAAGCTGTGGGCCCCAGATGACACCAGCATGTGTTGCACAGGTTGCACGCTGTGGGGATGGGCCCCTAGGACTCCCTCACCGCACAGGCTGCTCCAGCAGTATGCAGACCCTCGTCCTCAGCCATGCAGGCTACATTAGCAGGACCTGAACCACCAAGGAAGCGGCTGAAGGTAGAGCGCCTCTGAGCCGGGCTCCTCCTGCCCAGGCCGGCTCCGGCAACCGTGTGCCCTGCAGCCCCAGCCTAGCCCAGCCCTGAGGCGCCCCCAGCTCCGCACAGGAACTTACCTCGTACCTCCATCCACCATGCATGTGGGCACGACGCGGGCCATGCTGCAGCTCCCCCGGCCACGCGCCAGGGGCAAGGGGCAGAGACGGAGAAGAATCTGCACCCTGTCCCCAGCTCATCTAATCAGGCGCGGCTGGGACAGCAGCGGCAGGACCCGGCTCACTAATGAGCCCTGCCCTGCAGGGGTAAGTAGCTCCCCTCACTGCCGGCTGGGACCCGTGGGCCGGCCCTGCCTGCCTTGCCTGGCTGCCATGGCTCTGCACTCAGCAGTGGCTCCGCGGCGGTGGCTCCACCGTGGCTCTGTGCTCACAGCTCCGCACTTGGTGGTGGTGCCACCATGGGCCAGATAAAATGGCTTGGCAGGCGGCATGTTGGACCAGCCTAGTGTACACTGAGAACACCAAACATCCACTGACAGCACTGAGTATATAGCATAAAGCACAGCAGCCACTTAACACTTTCATTCAGAAACAGTAAGTACTAATGGTGCTTTTTCTCTAATAGTCATGATTAGACCACTTGCCCAGGAAGTAGCAAACTCCAGTTTAATTTATTCAATGTATGAGTTTTAAGGGCCCCCCCCCCTCCCCCAGTCACCTAAGAAAGTGTGCTAACTGCTGAATTATGGTTCACTTTACAGAAAAGTACCCTTCATCCTTTCTGTTGAAGCTAGGCTACTGGGCAATGAAGAATGCAAGATTCGTGGGGCTAGAAGGATCACAAAAAAAAAAAAACCCTGCCTACTTGGTCAGTAGTGTGGACTCTCATCTGGGTGGAGGGGGGTTTATATCTCTGGTTCCTGTCCTGTTTCTGGGTATACAGTTTATATTAAAAATTTAACTTGGATATAAAAAAAAAAACCCCTGAAATCATTCATGGAGCAGGGTCCAAACTAGGTTTGCCAACATTCCAGGATTGGCCTGGAGTCTCCAGGTGTTAGATATAAATCTCCAGGAGACTGCTGAAGGTCACTGGGGAGATAAATGATAGGGCATTCATTAAAATAAATATTAAATGTTGAATCTAATTTGTATAGTAGTCCAGTGGGTTTTTAAAACGTAATAGTAATGTGCATTTGTTTTCCTGAGATAATGACCTATTAATGTCATTATATCATGTCATAAACCTCCCGGAATGGATTCTAACAAGAGTTGGCAACCCTAGACCAAACCCTAGGTCTAGACATACTAAATTCATGATTTTATGATTTTTGTGGAAACTGTGAATTTGGTAGTTCCCCTATGGAAAAAGCGGGAAAGCGGCCAGCAAGTGGAAGGAAAAAAATAGGGGGCAGGGGGTCTTAAAGTATCTGTCAATCTCCAGAGAGTGGTGGGACTTCCGGGGCACCTCAACCAATTGGAGGCATGGGGGTGTGGCACCACACTGCCACAAAAAGACTGGCACTGTACCAGGACTGAGAAATATGGAGACAGCCACCACCAATTAGGTAGATCCCAACCCATGACCCATTCTCTGAATTTGGAACCAGTTAGCTGATGAGCGACAGAACATAGGGAAAAGTAGTAGCCTGATTTTTGTGCAGTTCTGATTAAGTTTTTTAAGTGCTCTCTCATTTACCGGCTCCTGTTATGTTTCTGCTGTATCTGTGGGCTGTCTATGATGCAACTGAGTATGTTAGTACAGTCAAGTGCATTGTTCTAATAACGTAAAAATAGTACAATTAATCGATTCTTATTTCCCACCTGCATTTTTAATTTTGTGTCTAATCAGGCGTGGCTGGGACAGCAGCGGCAGGACCCATAAGCTTCTCCCAAGTAAAGTCTGGAAGCAGTAATGACCACTAAATTCACAACACTAAAGAAAATGAAGCACTTAAATAGAAAAGGCAAAGACTTGACTCTGCAAGGAAATGTTCTTATATGGGTAAACGTGTGTGCTTGTTTTCTCCCATTCGCACCTATCAGCTTTGAAATGTTTAGCTGAAATGCCTATAGCTAGCACCTGTTCTCAGCACCCACCTAGCAGATCTGTTTCATGTTGGGGGATAGGGAGAGGGTCAGGACCCTCACGATTCTTGTGCGTGCCCAGAAAGGGAGACTGAAGTTGATATTCCGCCCCCCACCCACATTTCCTCTCCACTGCCTCTCCTTGTCTTGAGCCTCTCCACTTTAGCCCTGTTATTTATTTGTTCATCATTGCCCCAAATCTATCTCCCCATATTCCTCCCACTGCTTCCTCACCCACATACATTGCTGCCCATATTTACTTCCTCTCTACCAGCAAAGAGAAGTATAACAACTTTAAAAGGTAACAAGCAGTTCACATTAAGGGTCTTATATTTCAGCCTGGGGTAGCACCCAATAGAAGCATGCTCGGTTCCATCCTTCAGGAAATATTATAATGGTATTTCAGCTGTCTTTCTGTTTCCCTCTAGGCCCCTCTATGCATTACATGTATTATGTAATTAACTGATGAATTGCACAATTCATTTAGATGAGCTACATGTGCAAAGTAACTATCATGCCATAAAAAGGTCCAACCAGCTATAAAATTAGAGCTGGAAAATGTGCAGTAACTTTTATAGCTGGTTGTTATCCAGGTTTAATTTTCAGGTGTAGTAGGGTCTGCCCCTTGGTTGGGAGCCGCATCCGTTGGCGAGACTCCCTCCTGCAGCTGAGGGGACCCTCAGCCCTAGCTATGCAATGCTCCTAGGAGAGTCCCAGCAGCTTTGCAGCACTATCACGTCTGCAAGTCCCATCAGCCAGGGGATTCGCACCTCCGGGATAATCCTAGGTTCCCCTTGCACCACCAATAAGGTGCAACTGGATCTGATGCTGGGTCCCACAACTGTGCCTCCTGCCATGCATGTGCGGCATGACCAGAGCTGAGGCCCAATGTGCATTGGATCTTATCGTGCTTTTACATGAACATCTAGAGAGGCCTCTTGTTAATCAGTTCAGGCACTGTGCCAAAATCCAAAACCTGGTGGAAAAGTAGTAATGTACACCATACTCTCCTGTCTTCAAATAACAGGGATGCTTTTTCTTTTCCTTTTACCAAAAGTGTGAAGTGCCCTTAAAAGAGCAGACAGTAGTGGCAGGCCTCCTGCAGGTCATTCTTAGATTTCTGCCAGGGGCAGGGTTTAGTCTCACAGGCTAAGTACAGACCTTCAATAAGCCTGGGCCTAAATCAGTTCAATATTTATGGGTTAGTCTAAACTGTGTAGATTGAACCAAGGAGCAAGTGAATAGACTCTTGCTTTTGATTCCAGAAATGCAGCACATGCCTGCAGTGGCTCAGGCTAGAAGCCAAGGGCATTCAGCAGTGGTGGGAAGGCTGGAGAGAAGCCCTCCAAACTTTTCCCCACTCCCTGCTCAAGCTGGCTGTGGGTGTGGCCAGGCCCTGGCAGGTCACTGAGTATGATTGGGGAGGGGTTTAAATCCCTACCCTGGCCTGCATGTTCCCCAGCTGGGGTCTGCCTGGAGGGGGGGAGAGGAAATGGCCCTTGCCAGGCTTTTCCCTGCTCACAGCTTGAGTGGCAGGGACAGGAGATGTGGCCAGAGCCTGGTCCCTGGCTGGCATGCTGAGGCAAAGAAGGGGTTTTAAAATCCCCTCCCCTACATCTCCCATGGGCATGGGATCTCAGCAGGGGTCTACCTGGCAAGGGTACAGCAGCCCCTGCCAAGCTTGTCCTCACCACTCCCCACTTGAGTGGTGGGGGTGGGGGAAGAGTTGTGGTCAGATGCTGGTCCTGGGCTGATGGTCTGAGGCAAAGGGGAGGCAAGGAAAGGGGGTTTAAACTAGGCGAGGGGCAGGGGGGAAGCCTGGCAGGGGCTGCTGTGCCTCTGCCAGGCAGACTCAGGCAGGGTTCCATGGTGGTGAGAGAGGGGAAGGATGTGGGGTTTAAACCATGCCCCTTGCCTCCAAGCTGAGAAAAGCCTGGCAGGGGCTCCTGCACCCCTGCCAGGCAGACCCCATCTGCAGTCCTGAGTAGGGTTTCCCACCTCCACCCTCTTCTCAGCCAGCGGGAGCAGTGATAGTGCTTCAGCTAGGAAGTAGAGGGGTAGTGCCAACCTTGCTCTGCTGGAGCAAACTGCATAGCCCAGCCAGGGCTGTAAAGCATCCTGGGATGTTGGGGGACTGTGAGTTAAGTTAAACCAGGCAGGTGTCTTGGATAGAAGTTCCTTAAACTGGTTTGACTGAAATCAGTTAAATCTGATGCTGTATTCAACCAGATTTATCTTAAATCAGTTTCAGCCATTTTGAAAACAGTTTACTTGAGCTAAACTTCTGTTCTGTTATAGGTTTATCTGATTTCTGTTAATCTGGTTTATGTGTAACTTCTGTCCCTAGCCACAGTGCAAGGGTCTTATACCAGTCCAGTGACCACAACATGCCCCTTAGATCAGGTGAATGACAATAAAGTCTTTGCAGGGACAGTCCTGTTTTAAATACCTGTCTTTGGCATCCAATCATTTTGTTTAAACAAATGCTTTTGTCCTGTTTTCAGTGAGAATGCAGTGGCTATGGTGTTCAACTAGGGTGCACAGTAAGGGGTTGCTGGTCCTCCAGCACCCTGCAGTGGTCTGCACCCCTCACTCCCTCTTCCATGGTGGTAGGGGAAGTGTGCTGTGGGATACTGGAGGACCCTTTGGAAAGAAAGCACTCGGGTAACCCCTATCTCCGCCAGTGCTATTCAGGTAATTTGTTTTGAGACTTGTGGAAATGTGGTCACCCTTGGAACAAGCCAGCAACTGTAACAATAGGCCACAAGGAGCTTTTCTTACTCTAGTCTTGCTACATGCACACATTTCTGTCTCTTTAGCCTAGTCTTGGCAACTCTGTGCTCAGAAGTCTGTGTAGTTGAACCACTAAGAATACTCCTCAGTACTGTGAGGCACAGAAAATTTTAAGATAATCCAAGTCCTAATAATACCTACCTCTCTCTCTAGTGGTTTTCAAAGACAATTAACATCCCCACTTTATGCATGGGGAAACTGAGGCACAAGGCAGTGAAGTGATCTGCCAAGCTAATGCTAGAACTGGAAATGAAACCCAGGTCTCTTGAATTGTGATCTCTTGCACTGTTCAGTGCACCATGTGATCTCCCTGTAAGAGTTTGCATTTTCAATCACTTACAAGAATTGCTTATTGTGAAGATGATGCTGTTCACCTGCTCTGCTACGTTACAGGCTGCACCTACACACTAATAGGCACATAGACCATTAGAAATTTATTTCAGTACCTTGTGGTGTGACAAAGCAGATCAGACCATAGCTAAATGTTGGCCTTAAAGTATAGGTGATTGCTGGGGAGATCAAGCTAATGAACTGAGGAAATGGAGTTTGTTCGGAGGTATTTCTGAAGAGCTTCTGAGAGAGTAAGTGGTAAAAAATTACTTGCTCTAGTCTGTAGAGTGGCTAGGTAAACATGGTACCACCTGACTCTACAGACTTGCTCCCTGTGGCTAGGGACAGACGTTCAAAAAGGTGGAGCTGGAACTGATTCAACCTTTGTTAGTTAGTCTAACCTGCCTAAGCTGAACAGGTTTGTAACAGGACAAACATGGGGAAATGCTAGAAAAAATCTTCAAAGAGCGTATTTGTGAAAGCCCAGCAGGGGAAACGATGCTGAAAGGAAACCAGCATGGGTTCGTCATGGGTAGATCCTGCCCGACAAACCTTACAGCTTTTTTATGACCAGGTCACACACTGCCTTGACGCAGGAGCAGAGGTTGATGTCACCTACCGGGATTTTAGGAAGGCCTTCAACATTAGCTTAGCATCCTATTCTCATAGAGAAGCTAACAGGCTGTGGAGTGGATACCTGCACAGTCAGGTGGGTGGCCAGCTGGCTTGGAGACTGCACCCAGAGTGTGGTGGTGGACAGGTCATTCTCGACCTGGAAGGAGGTGGGCAGTGGGGTACTCCAGGGCTCGGTCTTTGGGCTAATGTTATTAAATATCTTCATCAGCGATTTGGACTTGGGTGTGGTGAGCACCCACTCCAAGTTTGTGGATGATACCAAATTATGGGGCAAAGTTAATACACCAGAGGGCAGGGAGCAGTTACTGGCTGACCTGGACAGGTTAGATCAATGGTCAGAACGTAATAGGATGCAGTTCAACAAAGATAAGTGTAAGATACTCCACCTAGGAAAGAGGACTCCCCAGCACACCTACAGGTTGGGGGATGACCTCCTCAGCAGCTCAGAGGCTGAGAGCTTGGAGTCATAGTTCACTCCAAGATGAACGTGAGCCAGCAGTGTAATGAGGCCATCAACAAAGCCAATTGCACCTTGTCATGTATTGGCAGATGCATGACCAACTGATCGAGGGAGGTAATACTTCCCCTTTATGTGGCATTGGTTGGGCTGCAGTTGGCGTACTGTGTCCAGTTTTGAGCACCGCACTTCAAGAGGGACACAGAGGATCTGGAGAGGGTTCGGAGGAGGGCCACCCCCATGATTAGTGGCCCCCGTGAAAGACCCTACGAGGAGAAGTTGAGAGATATGGATCTCTTCAGCCTATACAAAAGACAGCTGAAGGGTGACCTTGTAGCTGCCTATAAATTTATCAGGGGAGGGCAGCAGGGAATTGGGGATGTGCTGTTTCCCAGAGCACCTCGGGGAGTAACTAGGAATAATGGGTGCAAACTAGTGGAGAGTAGATTTAGGTTAGACGTTAGGAAGAGGGTTTTTTGGTTTGTTTTTTGTTTACAATAAGGGTGGTCAGAGTCTGGAATGGGCTTCTAAGAGAGGTGGTGCTGTCAACTAACTTGGAGGTTTTCAAGAGGAGGCTTGACAATCACCTGGCTTGGGTCATCTGACCTTGGCCCTCTTTCCTGCCAGGGGCAGGGGGTCAGAAACAATGATCCATTGGGTCCCTTCTTACAATGCGGACAAATGCCTGGAGTTGCTCAGGCCAGGCACAGGGGGTGCTAGGGCTGGCCATTGGCTGCAGGGAAGCTGTACTAGGGGGGCATGGCCAACCCAGGCTCAACCGGCCAGAGAGGGGCTTAATTCCCCCTCCCTTTGCCATTGGCAGGGACCTGAGCTGGGAATACCCCCGCTCCCCCCTCACTGCTGCAGCAGGGGGGCACCATGGTCCCCAAGGCAGAGGGGATCAGGGAGCAGAGTTCATTTTCCCCTCTACCCCACTGGCAGCCAGGTGGCTTCCTGCCTGGAATAGGCCCCCGGCTGTTCCCTCTGCCAGAGGCCAGAGGAATAACCCCGTCCCTGCCCCCACAGGGGCCCTGCCTGGCTGTCCCCCATCCCTGCCACTGGCAGAAGGAACAGAGCCTTTACTGGGGGCAGCAGCCCCTGTCACACTGGGGGGGAGAGCAAGCCCCTTCCCGGTGAGGAGCTGTGCTGCGGGCTCAGGCTGCGCGTGGCAGTGCTGTGGTCTGGGGCCAGAGCCCTGCAAGCCCCTGCAGCGTCACCACACTCCACAGCCGCTCGGTGGGCCCCACAGTGCAACCCCACTGGGAAGCCATGACGGGCTCCTGCCTGTGGGGCACACACCACTCGCCACTCCAGGTGTCGGCTGGGGCCGGTCCTGCTGCTCGTTCTGTGCCGGGGGCATTTTCAAACTGGTTTATGTGCACTGAATGTCTGTTCTGTTACAGGTTTAAACCAGTTTCCGATCACTTAAACCAGTTTGTCATGCCTATCCCTGGCCTGTATGTCTGCACAGCTAGATGTGCTTGGCTGAGAGAGAAACGTAACTTTCTTTTCTACTGTCTTCTCTTGTTTTGAGAAGCAGCACAGATGGGTAAGTGGGTTCTCTCCTGGCTTGTATCTGATTGTAGGATCATCTGTGCATTCCTGTTTGTCTTCGAATTATACCCTCACTTACATCTGTGCACCTTCTCTAATCCCTGTAGAAATGCACAACTGTAACAGGACAGATGTAGGACCATCTAACAATATTTGGCTTGCTGCATTTTTATTGCTGGTGGTGATCCATGAGCCAGGAAAGTCCCAACTTGTTCTTTAGATTCCTTTTAGACTTCTTTTAACTCTAAAAAAATTTTTTCTAAGCTGTAAATTTGACAGAAATTTGAGATGCAACAAATATAGAAGTGTCTTCCTAACTCAGAGAGGCAGTTAGCTGTGTTAATCTAAAGTCAGTCAGAAGGCAAGGTAGATGTGCACCTTTACAGATTAACTAAATGAGATATGTATTTATCTATATAGAGAGTGAGCACAAGCTTTCATAAATCTTAGTTCACTAAAGCGTGTGCTCATTGTTTAGCAAGTCTATAACGGTGCATATCTACCCTTCTTCCTAAAACAGAGCTATGCTTTTAGCTGTTTAGCAAATAGCTTGTATAAGAATGCTTAGGAAAATTTAAGAGACAAAATGCTAAGACTTATGACCAGACTGTGATTTTTAGGTTTCTAAGGTGTCTATATACATACATAGGAGGTGTGAGAGAGATGCAAGAGAGCACATCTCCCCCTTGATTACCACCTCCCTTCCCCATGTGGTAATTAAGGGAGTGAAGTCAGAGAAAAGGCTGCGGTGTTCTGGTGTCTTTTTAAAATGCATGCAGTGAGAGAGATGGGCTAATAGGAGAGTGGATTTAGGAGGAGGAGGCAGTTGCGATATTAAGTGTTGTATGATTTCTGCCATGCGGGAAGTGTTGATCTTATACACATATTTAATGCTGCTTGAAACTGCAGTTGGCTCAGAAAATGAAGAGGAGCTTAAGTGCGAAGGTAAGGGGGAGGTTGGATTGAGTTAAAAAGGTCACCCAGTCTAACTTAGTTCACCCAGATGTGGACCTTTACACTTAAACGTGGTCTCAGTGATTGGAAATCGGTCTAGACCCATAACTGTACAGAACACCCCATCCCACAAAGCTCTCAAGGTGCCAGTTTTATCGTTATTTGCTGCTGCCAGGAATTCAGGAAGTAAGTGATGGTGAGGGAAGGGATAGGTTCACCAGAGAGCTAAAAATATTCCCTGGTCACCCCTGAATCCCACCCCCCATAGATCCTGCAAGCTCCTCTGATCCTACCACTCCCTTGCAGATCCCACTTGCCCCCCAATCCCCCTGCAGATGCCAGCTGCACCACCTGATCTCCCTGATGAATCCCATGGATGCTACCTGCCCCCCT
>NW_017728886.1:163151056-163178260 GCF_001723895.1 Crocodylus porosus | reverse complement strand
CCCCATCCTGAGTTGCCTTAGATCAGGTGGCCATTGTTAATGCGATCTAACCCCCCAGATGTCTGTACTTAGCCTGAGTCACCTTGGATGGGTCACAGAATGCAGGTCTGGATAGGTCAGCTACTGGTTGTCTGATCACTGGCACCACTGTTATGGCTTATGGGGAAGAGACAAGGCTGTGTGGAAGAAAGATAGCTCAATGTAACTAGTTGGAGGTTGGGAGTTTGATTGCCTTAGGCATCTGTGGACATGTTTGTCTTTGTGGGAACTTTAGAGATGTCTCTTCATTTTCAGTGCAGGAGTTTCAGCAAAAGACCCATGAAGTGTTTCCTTAAATAAAAGCTGGCTTTCCCATGTGTCACAGCAATAGCTCAGTTTTTTTAAATATAGTACAGAATTTGCACACGTCCTCACTGAGGAATGGATTCTTATGGCTGTAACTAACCATAATGCAAAAATAAGTTTATTGGAGGAATATGCTATTGACAGCCTGACAGGAAGGAGCAGAATAAAAAGCAGTAACTGATATCAAACTAGTTTATGGATAGCAACAACATGGAAGCCAAGGATGACTTGATCCATGGTTCCTGACATGTAGTAAGAAATCTGAAGTAGGAGGAATTAAAACACTTGCTTGTTCATTGAACAGGACAGCTGCTTCCCCGCACAACGTGTGAAGGAAAGAGAGAATTTCTGATGGAGGGGTACACTTTGGATTATGTGGCTAATACACTATTCCCAAAATATACTTCTAGGTGTGGGGTGACAGATGGGATAAGATTAGTCAAGATTCAGTAGAGATGCCTACTCAATACTTATCATCTTGTTGTTAAGGTTGCAGATAGTACCAATGTGAGCCCAAATAAGGATTGCATTTCAGCAAACCAAATTTCAGATGATTTTGAAAAGTGTGAAGTGAAATCATGTGAAATAAATCAATGAAAGAAAGAAGAAATGGTTGGTTGCACAAATAGGAAGAACAACAGTCTGTAAAACCAGGCTGACTTTTTAAATCTTAGAAATTTAGTGTTTAAAAATACCTGCTAGGCAGGACACTTTTTTTGTCCAAGCAGTAAGTTATGATATTGAAACTTAAAAATTACTGTGTAGTGGACACTGTCCCCAAGATCCCAAAGGCCAAGCTTTCAAAGGCCTTGCAGTCTGTGCGTCTGCATTCATGTAAACGTTCAGGGCTCTGTTGGAGCATAAATTCCAGTAACTGGGCAGGCAGTTGGACTAATACGAAAAGAAATATGCATACACATTTTTCTCTTTTATACGAAGAAACTAAAAGGCAGGAGAAACTTGATCCCAAATATCCTTCCCCGTACCCTTTAAAAACTGTTTGGTAGTTTAAAAAAAGTCTTTAATTATCAAGGGGTAGGCAAAACGTTTTGTGTTCCCATACTCCCTCTAGGGTGGTATTTCATTTGCAAATCATATTTGCCTTAGTTCATAAAACAAAGCAAAGATGATAAAGAGGGTGGCAGTGGTGAATGGAAAAGTTGAGTTCATGTCAGTGTCCATAACAAGTGCAAGGAAAAGTTGGAGGGTTGGGGGTGGTTGGGTTTGGTTTTTTTTTGGTTTTTTTTGTTTTTTTCCAACTGAAGAGTTATTTTGAACTAGGATTTCTAAACTCCAGTTAGGGTAGTTAGATCATGTCTTTGGTATTCATGGAATCTTGAGAGGGAAGTCTGGAAGTTAGGGCTAAGAATAATAATTTTTAGTTTGTTTACCTCTCTCCACTGGTGATAAAGGTCCACCTATTAAGTCAGAATATGAATAATTGGGTCCCAATTACAAAAAAGCATCTTTTCATTTTGTGTCTTGCAGACGATGCCTGCCAAATAATAGTGCGTGTACCTCTAGCTGAATTGTGAGTGCACTTTCTAAGACCTACATGTCTAGCTACCTGATTTACACATGCTGCAAAACGTAACTGCAATTATGAGTGTCTATAGAATTGCGCCTGTAGCTATTTTCAGGTGCAAAAACTCAAAGGATGAATTGAGATTCTTTTAACAATCAGTTGTTGTTAAATCTATATACTGGTTTGCAATGGATTGATCAAAGGAAGACTGACTGATATACTTCTTTGTCAGAAAACTATATGGGCCTGATTTGCTTGGACTTCAGGTCTTTTGCAGCTTTTCTTCAAAAAGTTGTCTTCCTATCCCCCAACTTGCAAAAAGTCGTCATGTATGGTATTTGCTGAAAGTACTTGAGATGGATAAAGAACCACTGGGAAGTCAAGGACAGAGGATACTTATAAGCTGTAGTATGTAAGGAAAGAAGATGAAAACTAATGAAAAGCCTAAAGGATCCATGTTAGACCTTGTTTTTCACTTCGTTAGGAGGAATGTGCAATGATATACAAAATGCTTATGATGACACAGAACTATTCAGTTCTGTAGAAGGGCAGACAATATGAAGGACAGTAACTGCTGAGATGAAATAAGTTGGAATGCAGTTTATTAAAAAAGCTGTTTTAAGGGTGGAAAAAAAGAAAGAAAAAGCTGGATTGTTTGAATAAAGGTGTCCCAGGAAGTGCACATGCACCCCTGTGCACCCTCTACACGTTGCCATTGTGCTGGGGAACTAAGCTATGTCAAGTTTAAGAGGCCCTATAGCGTTACCAAAAAAAAAAGGGTATTAGTCAAACAGAAAGGACAACAAAAATAGAAAAATGTAAAACTTTATATTTGCATATATACACAGGCGAAGGTACAAAAAAACCTAATAATCTAACTAAAACATATATCTTGCAATAAGCTTATTTGCATTATGAAATACTTTCAAGTTAAAATACTTTGATTTCTTAATAAGCATATCTGAAATCTTTTAATCTACAGCAAAACAAGAGCAATTATACAGATCAGCACTTCCAAAATGGAAGCAGCAATACAACCTGTGCTATGTCTATTTGCACATCACATAAAATTTAAAACACTTTCTTTCGTGATTTTTGGAGAGCAAAGTCATTGATGTCCTCAAATGATAAGCTATGAAGTTTATCACTTTCTGTGCACATAATGCTTAGTGCCAACAGCTTTTCTTGCATCATTGTTGTTCGCAGTTCATTCTTGATCTTTTTCAGCTGCAAAAATGACCTTTCTTCTGAGCAGTTTGTTGCCATTAGGCTCACAAACAGCTGCAATATTACTTCTACATTAGGGAAAGCCAACTGAATCTTATCTTGGATGATGACTTGATACAGGTCCTCATGGCATAAATGTTCTTTATCTGAACAATTTTGCTTGATTATAAGAATGAAAGGTGCTTTATTTCTCCAATAAGTTTAACAGCAATGTCATCAGGATAGTCTTTCATCAGAAGCTTTATACCTTCACAGCTGTTTTCCCGAGGCATCGAAATCAACCAAAAACAAAAATTTTTGAAAAATTTCTGTATATGGCTACTCTTTTCTTCAAGTTGGTTTCAAGGGCATCCATCATGGGAATAGAAGATTTCACTCAAAACTTGTCTCTTGGAGAAAGCACTTCATTAGCATTAGATGCATCACCATCCTTGACTTGTTTTTTTTTTTCTCTTTCTTTTCCTTTTATTCATAAACTTGTAGTCTACATCAGGCGGATTTTCTTTTGCTTTGAGTTCAATTTCATCAAAACTTACTCGGGTTTCCTTCAAGAAGTGAAAGAGTGATATGTAACTTTGCATATGTACTATCTATGTATCCTGTGGGGACTTGCTGGTTTTGTGGAACTGATCTAACAAATGATTCCAAAGTTCGAACATGAACACAAACTCTAATTTCTCCATTTTTCTGCTGAAGAATGCCCACTTCTCTCCTTGTATCACCTTTTTCACTGTCATCAGTATGAACATGAATAAGAGCATCCATAATTGAATCATAACTCTCAGCTATGGTTGAAGTAGCCTTTGCATGGTTTCCCCACCTAGTGGCAGAGAGATGTTTTGGTACTGTGGAATCGGGACCCAGAAATGATTTGAGCACCGCCCTGTGTTTTGTAGAGGCAGAGAAGAATGTGTATATTTGTTGCACAACAGCAAAAAAATGTACTGCGTTTAGACAGCAATCAACTGCAGCTTGGCCAGCAGGATTCAGTGAATGTCCAGCACATGGAATATATATAACATATGTATTTTTTCTCTAGAACTGTTTGATGCTGCCATTGTACCTTCGTGCCATGTTGGGTGCATTATCATATGACTGTCCTCTGCACTTAATAGCTTACTAAAGTCAACTCTGCAGTCATTGCCTAGATAATCCAGCACCATGTTGGCCATACTTTCACCATTATGATTAGAAAGTGTTCAATCGAAAAAACAGTCATCAGGTAACACATTTTACAATAACAGTTAGTTGATCAACATTTGAAAGATCTGGTGTAGAGTCAGTAGACGAACTGAATTATCCCACTTTTCTCAAGTCATCCAAAATAGTAGGCCTGTGTGAAGTGGCTAGTATTCAATTGGGATTTGGCCAATTCAAGGGACAGTGATTCGATTTGGTGATTCGAATCACTGTCCCAAATTGATTCGGCCGAATCTGATTCGGAGATACAGCTGCTGCCAAATCTCTAGATCACTCGGGCTCATCCCCCATCCGCCCCAGCTCCCGGCACTTTGGGGGGGAAAAAGCCACGACTCTCACTGGCTGCTGCTGAGTGGGGAGGAGCAATCGCTGCTGCCCCCCACTGCCCCATGCTGCATGGGGGTCCTCTGCATGAGCCCCTGCCCCAGCTCCAGCCCTTTAAGGAAGAAAAAAAACCCTGGACTCACTGGTTCCTGCCTGGTGGGGGATAATGCCCACTGCCCCCCATGCCATGAGCCCCCCAAATCCCCAAGGCTGCTGCAGGAGCTGGTGAGTTCCAGGGGGGTGGGGTTTGTTTTTTCTTAAAGGGTCAGAGCTGGAGTGTGTGGGGCAGCCATGGGGGGGCCTGGGGCATGAGGCAGTGGAGGGCAGCAGGGATCACCCTACCACCACCAGGCAGCACCCAGTAAGTGGGGGTTTCTTTTTAAAGGGCTGGGAGCTGGGGCAGGAGTGGGCTGGGGGAGCACGCAGGGGCTGGGAGTGGGCAGGGGTCCCCCCCATGGTCCCTGCCCCTACCTCGAGCCCCCTTCCCCTGCCCCTTACTTACCAGCTCCAAGTCTGGCTCCAGCTCCCTGCTGAAGTGGGCAGGAACTGCTGAAGTGGGCTCTCTGAATCTTTTCCAAATCGATTTGGAGACCTTCGAATGGATTCAGATCTATTTATTGGTCCCCAATTCGATTTGGATTTGGAGATTTGGCCACCAAATCGGGCCAAGTCTCCTCCAAATCAGATCGGCACCCAAAGCTTTGCACAGCTCTACAAACTAGATCCTCTTACTTTTTTTTCGCCGTAAGCTGGATGAGTTCATCGCATATTGTTTTAGATGAGTATGAAGGCTTCTCAGATTCACTGCTTCCATAATGTTTTGTATGGCTAGCAAGAAATGGATCAAACTAAGCAATGAATTCTGTCAAGCCAAGGATCACATCATGTGGCAAGCCAAACTTTTCATTACCTCCCCTAAAAGCTAATCCATGTTCTGCTAAAGTGCCTACAACTGCAATAACATGTTCAGGTACATGCTGGAGTACAATAGTAGTAGTTGTAGTACACCTGTACAGTGAATACTACTCTTGCTCCCATTTCATCTGTTCCTCCAAGTGTAAATCCAAGGTTATTGTCAAATATGTAAGCAAAGCTGTTCTGTGATCCTCAGAGTTCTCATGATTTTGACTTCCAGCAGGGTTTTGCCAGTCACTAAACCCATCTCTAGCCAGTACTGTTGATGATGTAGAGAAGAGCTTGCAGACAAAACAGTAAACACAACTGGTTGTTGGAGAGTATACTAGCCACTCCCAATTGTATTTTTCACCATTAGCTTTCATTGAATAAAATAGGCCATTTGAACAATTTCTGATTTGGTCTTTGCATGACCACTTTGATTTCTCAAATAGGCTGTTCCAATGTTGACACTCTGAGGGACCTTTCTGTATGCAGAATAAGATATCATCCTCAGTCAAGACGCCCCCAGAGACCAAGATCAATGGACTTTGTGTATCTACTTTCTTTAGCAGGGATTTCAGGCTCTGTAATGTTCTCAGATGTAGTAGTCACGTTCACATCTGTATAATCTATCCTAGTAGAAGAGGTGGGTTGCTGTGGTCCTGACTGACTGTCTTGAGTATGAGGTCCCTCCTTCTATTACAGTGAAATAACTGTCAACTTTTGGTAATTGTTTTAGATGCTCTTCAATCGGATGCTGCTTTTTTTTCACTTCTGACATCCACTTTCAAAAGTCCCCTTTTTAATTTTTAACAACCAATTATGTAAAACTTGAAACTTCATATTACAGTATAACCTCAAGAATCCATATATCAAATATATGGCATTCTCAAAAGCTTTGGAACTGGCCGCCGGGCCCCTTCCCCCGCCCCCCACTGGCCTGGAAGTGACCGGGGAAGCTTACACGTGATTGCTGCTGCCTCCATTAAGCACCCTGTGCTGCTGCTCTGCATGCTTCTGGTGCTCTGGAACTGGCTGCCACTAATGCCTCCACCCTTCCCCAGCTCTGCAACCAGCTGCAGCGCCAGTTTAAAAAAACAGCATTTTCAAATTTCCAATGTGCTTGGTCCTGAGCACACTGGATTTGTGAGGTTTTACTGTATTTTTTTTTTATCATATTTAGAAGCCCTTTGTAATATGAGGCCCTAAGCTGTAGCTTACTTAGCTTGTGCCTAAATCTGGCACTGCATAACAGCTTTCAGATGTCATGGATTTAAGAAGCTCAGATTTTGTGCCTGCACACCTCTGCCATTTTCAGTACCTACTGCTGGATCTTTCCTTTAAGAATCTGCCTAATACCCTTTTGGAGTTAGGTTATCTGGCGTTATCCACAGTTTGAAAGTTGCTGTTAGCCACCCTCAAGGTAGCGTTCCAGCTAAGTATCATAGCCCAGGTTTTCTGATGCAGTGTTCAGAATTCCCCCACACCCACCCCTTTATACCCTATTAAAAAGCCTGTAAATCTCTCTTGTTTTGATTATTTTTTAACTAACAATGGCAATTTATTCACAGTTCTTTTAGAGATCCTTTGGTTTTTCTCTTATTAGCTATGCTCTTACCCCTTCAACCACTGAAAACTATAGCATCAACCTGGAGTTCATGTTCCTAAGAATTGATCTTTACCTTGCCTTCATTTATCATTTGGGAATGGGAGTGACAGGGGTTGAAGAAGAAGCAAGTTTTCTCCAGCTAGTCCTAGAATCTCTTGGGAGATGAGGGGACATTTTCAGAGATAAGTGCCCCCCCTTCCCTTAAGAAAAGTGGTTTCCCTTAATAATTGTTGCCTGTTTCAGAAAATTGACTGAACAAAGAAAGTGTAGGCAGGAAAGTAGAACCTTGAGAAAAAGCTACAAGTTACTGCAGATCAAAGAAATAAAAGGAAACTAAAAAGAAGATGAACCATAGAAGTATTGGCAGGGTCCTGGAGAGAATAAGAATGTCCTTGGCCAAGAGCTACAGTAGTTGCATTACTGTCTGCTATCCTGTCAGGTTAGATTATATCATTTATCTAGGGATCAATACTGTGCCATGAGTTGAAGGAGGAGAAATGCAGAAAATGGACCCTGATGGTGAGGAGGTGGGACTGGTACATGATGAGTTGATATCTGTGGGAAGTTCTGTTTGGAGTGAAGGGGTGCGTGAAAAGGGAAAAGGAAATCTAGTGCTCTAATAGAGCATGACTTGGAGAGAGTAAAATTACTCAGATGGAGAAGAGATTCTGTCAGACTGTGGGATGTGAAACAGACTCTGCAGGCAGCTCTTCTACTTTGTTTTTTCTTTTTTTTTAAACACATATGAGGAAGGTGGCAGGTAGGAGGATGGCACAGAAGAATAAGATGCTTTCATCATGCTCCAGTAAAGGATGGGATTAAAATTTGCTGGAGAGCAGGAAACAGTGAGGTAATTAGTGACTTGGTACTGTACAGAACATGTTAGAGTAAGAACAACGTTTACACAGTGAGAACAGCTATAGTTCAGGAGAAAGCAGAACCATGATAGAAAAGTGGCCCGATGCAGGAAGTGACAAAAATTGAGAGCTAGTTAGTGGTTGCGTGTTCATTGTCTGAGAGAGCAGAGAGGGAATTCTCTTTTTGTAAATGCCTGGGATATTCATAAAAATTTCCCCAGTGTCCAGCCCACATAGTTCCTCTATGCAGAAGGGTTCATTCATACCCTGAAGCTATGATCTGGTGGGAGGGAATGGGGGCAAAAGGGGGAAATGGCTTAGGGAACAGATGTTCCTCCAAAAGCTGCCTGCAGATGTTCTTTTCCATCTTTGCCATTGGCCTGCCCCAGATTCTGCCAGTGTGACAGTGTTACGGGAGATTCCTTCGTGGCTGCTTCCCAATATGTTTTTCATTTTGTGTAACACTACCACAAAGAATCTGCCAAGGCTGAGGCAAGAGCTATGCATATGGATTTTTCAGATCTCATTAGTTTGCAAGTCCTCTAAAGTTTATTTATGAGTAGAGCACTAGTATTCAACACTACTTGGTGCAGGAGACTAAAAATGAATCTCTGTAATTTGGACATTAGCAGGTTGTCTCTGCTACATAAGAATGGTTTGGTCATATACAAAATGGGCTCTATTGTTTTATTAGCTGTGCCTTATAACATTTACTTTGTCACGCTGTCAGAAATGTGATATACTGGTAATAGAAAATGGCCACCAATTTACTGTTCGTATAATGGCAAAACATAAGATGGAGGAAATAAGTCATTATGCTGTCATGGGCTGGCAAATTCAGTGAGCTTGATTATTTAAAAGTAAATAAATAAAAAAATTCAGAGTAAGTGTTGAAGTCACTGGAGTTGCATCAGACAAGTGGCGAGAAGAATCGGACCTCACATGTTTTAAATGGAAAGGAAAGCTAGTCCATTTGTCTTGCTAGCTTCTTCTAACATCACTTTTCACTGATTTGTAGGTAGCATTTCAAATTGGACTCTGCTTCTGTGAGGTGCAGAACATGGTTTCTCAAGGTGTTTGTTGCTCAGTGGCTTTTATGGGAGCTGAGTATGCTCAGCACCATGCTGGGTTGGTCACCAAAGATTGGTCACCAAGGATTGTTCTGTCCCATGTCTGTGTCTACTCGAAAAAGGGGCAAATATGGAATAAGTTACTCTTCATACCTTCATCTCCCAGCGTTTCAGGAAATTAGATATTTTCTTTTATTAGTCTCTGAAAGCAGAAAACCGCCAAGTGATGTATGTTCATTATCATTTTATCTGAAATACTGCAATTTACATTCCTTAGTTGACCACAAGAGATTTAGGTAAGTGCTTTTTTCTCCCACTCTCCTTCAGTGCAACTATAAACCTATCTGCATTTACTCATGTCTCATATTTATTTCACACTTTGTTTCCCTTGTAGATCATGCAGCTATCATTTTGCAGCCACAAAAATGCCCCTGTAATCACTATACAGAAGCTGAGATTTACAGTATGAGTTGGAGTAATCATAAAATATTTGGAGGTTTTCTCTGTCTTAATCTCTTTTTTGTTTAGACAAGTGTTTCGACTTGTACTACCCATCCCCATTCTCACAGGGTACTCGCCGTATAGGCTTTGACTCTGAGAGCTCAACTTCTGTTGCCTACAAAATAATTCTTCACTGTTTAGACATCAGGTTGCTCTAGAGTGGGGTGCTCAACCCCGGCTGTGCAGGCCAGATACAGCTTGCAGAGACATCATACAACCTGTAGGACTCCTCATGGTTCCAAAAATTTGGCCATGGGGAAGTGGTGGTAGCATTAATTACTGCTCCCAGGCTGCCAAGTTTCCGGACCAGTGAGATGCCCTGTTGGCAGATAGTGTGGTCCTGTGTGCTAGAGTGGGTGCACAGGACTGGGGAGAGAAGGAGGTGAGGCAGGGCAGGAGGGGAGCAAGGCAGAATCTGAGCAGCCTGGAGCAGGGGCAGGGAGGGCATGAGGTGAGATCTGGGCAGCACAGCATGGGATGGTGCTGGGAGGGTGAGAGGCAGGGTCCAGACACAGGACAGGAGCCAAGGATGCGAGTTGGGATCTGAGTGGTGCCCAGCAGGGCCGGGGGTGCAAGGCAAGAACCCAGGGGTGCCAGACAGCTGGAGGAAGTACAGGGCAAGATCAGGGCTGTGCAGAGTGGGGCTGGGAGGAGGAAGGGGGCGAAAGGTGAGAACTGGACATAGATTCCTGGGGGATGTGGCCTGTGAACTGGCCACTTGTCCAGCCTGTGGGGCCAAAAGGTTGACCCCCACTGTTCTAGAGTGATCATCAACGCTTCTCAGATTGAGCGGTGACGGCAGGGGTTCAAAGCTTTTTCTGTAGGTCCTGAGCACTCCCAGACTTTCCTTTTTTTTTTTTAAACAATTCTGGGGAATTGGAGTCACTTATTGCTGGAAAGGATCCCAGTGACAATAGGTTTGACAAGTACAGCTCCAGAAAAATCTAACCTTGATGTTCCTTTGTAAGTAAGCCACTGAGGCTGCAAAACATGTCACATAAATTAAGGTCATTTAAAATGCACAATAAATAATATAAAAGGAATTATGCAGTACAAATTGGATTATGTGCTTTCCTTTCAAGCATGCTCATTAAATAACTGTTGTCTGCTTATTTACAGATGCTTACTAAGCTATTTAGATGCTAATGTCTGTGTTTGTGCTTCTTCATGGGAAGTCAAATGCAGTTTTAATTCATATTTTATGAACTATTCTATTAAAGGGTTTTTTGAAGGAAGGGGAAATGGCAGCTGTCTTAATGCACACACTTCTCCCACAGCTTGTTTGCATTAACAATGGAAGTTGCTTGTTAGCAAGAGAATGGAATAAAATAATGAGGCTTTGAGAAACAGAAGCCTTAGAATATGTAAAAGGGGTGACTAACTCTTGGTATACCAGATTGTGGGGCAAAATTCTAACGTCACACAAGGCTGTTGTACACCCATCTATCTGCCTTCTTTGACCCATCTTTTTACTATGCTGGACAACCAGAAAAGGGCCATCACGGAAGCCAGAATCTGGCTCCTTCAGTGCACTGACTGTGCCAAATGTATAGCTGTTCATGGCATAGAGTTAAATGCGGGGGCCAGGAACAGTAGAAATTGAGTTGACATTTCCCCCTTACGCAGCCCCCAGCTCCGTAGAATTCCATTTGCACCAAATAACTTGGAGGAGAAATGGGGCTGAGTGTTTGTTTCTCCGCTGATACCACTTCAGCAGCAGGCTGTTGGAATCCAGTTAACTTAGAGCAGCTTTTCCAGCCAAGGAGCATTTTCTAGTACAGGGAATTCCCAGGTGGACACCAGAGTGCTTCAACAACATATGTCTTCCCTTTGGTCAGGGCTGGGGTCATGGCCAAGAAAAAGAAGTGGCAGGACAGATCTGGACCTGGCTGTCTCTGACCCAGTAAGCTTTTGGCCACTGGTAGAAGGTAGAGCACCCTTTCTTTGGCTCTCCACAAAGATATGTGGTCACACACAGTTTGTGAACTGCAGGTCATGCACAATGGCTGGCTGCTGAACTGGTTTGTTCTGTGGGAAAGGGTTGGCCTGTTGTTCAAGAGAGAAAAGCCCTTACAGTGGGCTTGCATCCCAGCATTGCTTCTACAGAAAGAAAGCACATGAGTGAAAGATGCCCCTTCTCCCCTGACTCCAGTCAGTGAATGGCCCTTGCCAAATCTCTGGGTGACAATTGCAGCAACTTCATGTTTTTTTCCCTGGCTAATTTGCCAGCCTTTGAAGACCACCAGGGTGCCCTTCCAAAGTGCCAAATGGGGACAGTTTGAAA
Organism: Crocodylus porosus; assembly: GCF_001723895.1. NCBI lineage: Eukaryota > Metazoa > Chordata > Crocodylia > Crocodylidae > Crocodylus > Crocodylus porosus. The sequence continues at coordinate 163,166,421 of NW_017728886.1, read as the reverse complement.
CATTTACCTTTGTGTAGGCATCAGACATTTAAATCTGGAGTAGGGTAGGTGAGCTTCAGTCTTCCATGTCTAAACTGCTTATTTAAAGTTAGCTCTCTTTATTGCATTGCAGTCAGCAATGTAGACATACCCTCTAAATATGTGAGAGCAGCAAAGGAGAAGTCCCCACTGAGAATGTGGGGGAGCCTTTGGTGGTATGTAGGAGTCTTGTATGAACCTACTGAGGCACACATTGAATAAAGCCCTTGGCTAAACTTAACCCCAAATCCTCCATTACAAAAGCATCAATTACACCTCAGAATAATATACACTGTAACTCTCAGAACCTACCAGTCAGAAGGGAGTGCTTGGATGATAATTAACTGAAATGGCTTGAAAGCCCACATCATTGTCTTGATTGGAGTAGGATTTAAAAAATGACAACGTGGGGAGGAAAAAACAAGCAAGTGTGGAGTGCGCCTGGGACATTGGGAGCCAACTCAGTGATTTACTGTTTATAACTGTGCATGCAGAATAATGTATGCTTTATGAGCAACATGTCCTTTTGCAACATGAAATAAGTGCTCAAAAACAAAAACCTGTCAGCAGCAGTGGTGTTATAAAATGAACTCTGTAACTGTATTTTATCCTGACATTTCTGTCTATGTACTGGCATTTCAAGTAGAGAAGGTAGCAAGCAATTTGACAGAAGCTGAGGTAGATCTAAATAAGGGAATGCCTCTCATGGAGAGGGCACAAACCCTTCATATACCAACCCATTAAATGACCTGTAAAACCATGTAGGCGGTAAATAACTACCTTGAGCATTTAACAAAGACCTGGATTGTTTCTTGAACTTTGAAATTTCTTTCATAGCCCGTCCATTGTCCTCCATAGCCCTGCTTATTGAAGTGTCCATCTGGAACAGGGGTCGGCAATCTTTTAGTAACAGAAAGCTGAAATAACACTGCATATCCATAAGAAGGGACACGGTATATAATTTATTATGGGGTTGGTCTTTAACCACAAGGTGACAAAGTACATGTACAAGACCTGTTGGACTTGTACCAGCTCCTTGCAGTTTCTCATCAGGGGGAAGGAGGGACACAGCACCCACCAGAACAACCCCCATAACCCTACAAACTGTAGGGAGACAGGCTAGGGCCAGACATTACACAAACTGGTTTAAGTGATCAGAAACTAGTTTAAACCTGTAACAGAACAGAAGTTCGGTGCACATAAAATAGTCTGAGAATGGCTGAAACTGATTTGAGATAAATCTAGTTGAATGTAGTATCACACTTAACTAATTTGGCTCAAACCAGTTTATGCAATGTCTGTCCCAGGCCCCTTGCTGGTTTAAATTAAACCATACTTCCCCCCAGCATCCTGGCATGCTCTCTGGGCTGGGTGGGGCTCTCTGCTCCACTGCAGGGCTGGCCCCTCCCATCTGCTCCCTGGCTGTAGCTTCAGCAGAGACTTGCTGGCACAGCAACATCTGCCTTCTCTCTCCCCCCTCCACTCTGCCAAGCAGGCATTCTCCCGTCCCTTGCAGACACCTTTCAGCACTAGCTAGCAGACCACATGCTGGCTACCTGTGAGCTGTGGCACACAGCACAAAGGCAGAATCAACAGATAGCTGGTAATGTCCCCCTGTTTCCTTAATGAGGTATTAAACACTGAGCTAGGGGTGATGAACATTCCCTACTGGGCTGTTCAGAAGTGAGGGAACCTCTCCCTAATCATAGTGTCTTGTTGGAGCCTATCCACACCCCTCCTCAGCTCAGCCCTGGGGAAGGGAAGGGAAGGGAAGGGAGGGCTGCTCTAGCACCCTCCCGGCTTCTAGCCTGAGCCACTGCAGGCATGTGCCTGTGTATTTCTGGGATGTCTGTCCAGTTACAAAACTGACTTAGCCTAGCCAGGTTAAACTAACCTGCAAAGATTGAATCAATTCCAGCTCAGGTTTTTTGAATGTTTGTCCTTAGCCAGAGAGTCCCTAGCCCTGCAAGTTGGAATTAGGCAGCCCTTGCTCACGCACTGATTGCAGGCACCTCCTCCACCTCCCTGCACTCCAAACCACAGCAAATTTTCCTACCTGCAGGCACTGTTGCCAAGTCTCTGTAAATTTATGGACAGTCGGTTTAAAAAAAAGAAGGAAAACAAGCTAACAGTGTTTATCTGTAAAGTCCATAAAAATTGAGCTGTCAGTAAAAAAACAAACAAACAAAAACCCCTAAGAAACGGTGAATATCCATCCTTGGAATGAGTCTGGATGCAAGTGGTGATGGATAGGCAGAGCAGAGCAGTGCTACCTTGTGTCTGAGTGGGAGCATGCCATGGAGATGGTCAATGCAACTGGGAAGGACTTGTGGTGCTGGGGGTGAGGGTAGGGTAGGACTCTGTGCTAGGATGGCGGGACCAGGGCTGGTAGGAGTAAAGTTGGGGGGTAGGTTGTGGGAGGGGCAGCATGGTGCAGTCTGGGGTATCAGGGTGAGAAAGTGAGTAGGGACACCTGTGATGGGGGCAGCACAGTGTAATACCATTGCTACAGTCAAATAAAACTGCTTGTCAACTTGTCATCGCTCCTGTTAGTGCTATGGATAAAAAATGGCAGCTGAGAAAAGAATATGTGATAAATCTTAAAAATGCAAATGAACCTATTGCTAAGGAAGGAAATGTAGGCAGAACGTGTAAGTTTCTGTTTGCTTGGACATTAGCTAGTGAATTCAAAGAATGGATTTGTGAAGACAAGGGAAGCAAGTACAGCACTTAATGCAGCTAGTGTAAGGAGTTTACTGTAGCACTTAGTGGTGTACAAAATGTACACAGCCAGGCTGTAACAAACCCTGTTTTAGTTAAATGTTGCTTCCAAGTGGGGAATTTTTTTCACTTAGGAATACACAGTTAAAATTTATTTCCCCAGGTTTCTTGGTGAGGGTTCAAACCAGATTTAGAAAGCTGGCATTACACCCCAAAATTTAAACCCAGTTCTGGTTACTGCCATCCAGGGCCTGGCCATAAGAGTTACATTTACATTATGTATTATGTATGTCACTAAAGAAGCTTAGCTGTCAGTAAGAAGTTTGCTGAATGTCAAGGGGAAAAATTTCTTAGGTTGGTAACTACATTTAGAGATTGCCTCCACTTGCTACAGCTGAGCATAAATAGCCCCACACTGTTCTTTCCCTGACAGAGCTGCTTTAGTCCATGTCTGGTTGGAGACCTGCTGCAACCTCTCTCCCAGTCTGTGCCATTGCAGCTGCTTGCAAGCAGTTGGTCCACCAAACTCGAGGGCCTAGCAAACTGAGGAATGTACCAAAGCACAGTGGTGGCCACGCATCCATTCTGTTCTGTACCACACACTGGTCAGCAGCAGGCACAGGGACAGAGGCACCAATTTGCCCCCAACCAGCCTGGCATTTGATGCAAAATGGTTTCTGGATTTGTGGAGGAACCACACGCAGCCTCAGCTATGTGGTTCATCTGTGCTGCGCACTACGCTAGCTGGAACCATGCTGGTGTCTCTGTCTCGGTCCCTACTGCTGCTGCAGCTGTTGCCCGACACATGGTGCAGAATGGAACATGGCTGCTGGGCTCCTCCACACGTCGGGAAGAACACTGTGCTTCAGGACACTCCTCACAACTTGCTGGGTACTGTAGCTTGGTGGGCCACTCAAAGCTTTGTGGGTCAGATCTGGCTTGCAGGCTGCATACTGTCATCCCCGGCTCTAGAACATGTGGTAACATCTCCCATATTGGGCTGGTTAAGTGGCTGGTTGTTAGACCCAAGCATCTCAGATAGATATACAGAAAAGTCACCCTGATGTGTGGTCTCTTGGCCTGTTGGTGTTTTCCAGCAAGATGCAGAACGTTTTTCTCAGGTGTTGCACAAATTATTAATTAAACTATGATTATACCTAACACAGCTGTTTCAAGGCTCTTGAAGCTGAAGGTATTTTAAGTATTCATTAGAATTGTTGAAAACAATACAAATAATCTGGGGGGCAAGGGAAGGAAAAAAAGTCTTGTTTTACACTGTTTCACTGGGTTTTCTACAGAATTAAATGTAATCATTAAATGCAGCAGTGCCTGTCGGGGTGGGGAGAAGTGAAACAGCAAACTGCTGTTTGGTGAATGAAGAAGCCTCCCCAGAGTTTCAGGTCACTTCTATCCTTCTGCATTACGGGGAGAAACAAGATCCATCTGTCCCTGATCTCAAATCCCCTGCCTTCCCAGGAGCTAGTCCTCACTGCTGCTGCTCCTGCCCAAAAGAGATTAAAGGTTTTGTAGTTCAGAGTTTGAGATGGTTTTGAAATAGAACACCAGGGTTGGAACAAAACTGAATAGCATCTTAAAAGTGAAATTTGTTTTGAATTAAATATCAAACTAAATTTACAAGGGGTACTGCACTGATTATTACAGTGTTCATTTTCATACTTAATTCATAAAAAAAATCCATTTTTAAAGCGTACTTCAAGCTGTTAACGGTATTTAAAACCCACAGCACCTGCATGATTCATAATTTTAGGTATTCCATGGTAAAGATAATCTATATAGGTTTCCTGAAAATTAATACAGAAGAAAGCCCAAGGACAGTGGCAGTCTTCCACTACACACAAAGGAGCTTATTAACTGTAAAAATGTCAAATGGAATAAATATATAGCGCAAAATCTGGAAAGTCCTTGGGTTTAAAGACCTGCAAGACAGGCTCCTGAGTTCCATTTCCAGTGCACAGTGTGGACAGTGCTCAGTTCAGAAGCAGCTATTCAATATTTCATCTTATCATTGCTTAGCCTATGGCTCCATGCCTTATACCAAAGCACTATTTGAGACTTGAGTCGGCTCTAAAAAGTGGGGTTGCCCTCTATGGCAGCACCATGATATGTTTAAAAAATGATACAAAGTTGTTCAACATCAGTGTAGAAAGCTGGGTGGAGCATTCAGAATCCTATCTGATCTGAAGGAAATATCTGGTACTGGGTGGAAGCAAAGCAAAAAAAGAAGAAAACCATGTGCTGTAAAGTTGGACTCCAACATAGACAACATATGGATCGGTGAAATTTGTAACAAGCCATGTCACTCTCGAATTGGGCTCATCAGCCACCAATAGATTCATCAGGCATCTGACTAGATGTCTTACATGTACACTATGATCTACAGCATCAGCAGTTGCCTACTAGCTGTTTAAAGGCTTGACTGTCCTAACTGCTTCAAAATATACATGGTTGCTCAGCTTGCTGTGAAATGTTTTGTGTTTCATGAAGGTGGGGATGTAGAAAGGGTTAGTGTTCCAAATTCAGGGGAGAACTGTGGAAAGGGTTTTCGGGAGCTTCCCCCCTTCTCCCCACCCCTCCAAAAACTGCCCCCAAACTCCCAAGGTTTTCCTTAAGGCCCCTGGCACACATTACATTTAAAGTGTGGTTAACGTGGTAATTGTACCATAAATAACAACACTGCTACATGTGTAGCTGACTTGTGGCACAATAAAGTGGCAAACTAGCTACAAAGATGTTTCACAAAAATTGTGGAACGTCTGTGTAGCTCATTTGTAGGGTGCCATAAATTGAATGGATTGCATCCCTATCCTGATGCTGACAGTCCCAGTGCTGAAAACTGGCAAGAGATTACAAGGTTCCTAGGTTGAGGGAGAGCCAAGGGGTTTCCCTTACTGGAACCCTGGTGCCCTTCCCATCCCCCACATTAGACTTTCCTGCCTCATTCTGCATGCCCCCCCCCAACCTGTACTAGGGCTGGCACTGATAATCAACTGAGTCTTGAACTGCATTGAGAGCCTGGCCTGGACAGCCCCAGGTCTTGGACCTGACCCATGTCTGAAATTGGCTTGGGGCTAGAAGCATCTATGGGTCTAGGACAGAGCCACTCCCTGTTTTGTTCCATAGGATCAGGCTAGGGGCAGCTCTCTGGAATGTCAAGAAATGCACTGTTCAGGATAAGGCATAAAATTCCACTGATCCAAATCATGCTGTTGCTTTTAATGTCTGCTAGTGGCCTAAGATTAACAAATTTTACCATTTTGTGCAGGGGTGTAGGTTGTAGGTCTGTTGGTCTAAGGACATAGGCAGACAAGGTTCTTTGAGTAAATCTGATAGCTTTTATTAGACCAACTCAAATAGTTGGAAAAATTCTTCTTAAACCCAAAAGCTTGCTAAATACCCTTCATCAGGCTGAGGAAGCATCTATAGTTGGTGTGTGCTCTTTCTGGATGATAGTAAAGAAGCCAGTCTGGTATGCATACAAGAAAGCCAGAGGCTTCGTTACTATTCATTCCATCCAGGAAGAGCACACACCTACTGCAGATGCTTTCTCAGCCTGATGAAGGGTATTTAAACCTGAAAGCTTGCCAAGAAGAATTTTCCCAACTATTTGAGTTGGTCTAATAAAAGAGATCAGATTTACCCAAAGAACCTTATCTACTATTTTGTGCAGGCTTTATGTCAAACTATGGCTGTGGCTATGGCTAAATTATTTCAGTTGCTTTAAATATACCCCAGCATGGCACAGCACCCACTATACCTTTTGGATATAAATGATAAATTATATTTAGATAGCATGTTTGGTTCTCGAGGTGAGCACTTGCCAAGTACTCCTGATTTTACACTGTACCCATGCAGCCTGAGAGACTGGAAAATCTTTGAGCCTACCAGTTTTCATGTGATCTGGGTAACTTGGAGGGAAGTGCAGTAACCATTAAACCTGAACTGTGTCAGCCAGTGTCATTTTGCATCTGGTGTTAGCAGAAATGGGGTGGAGGGAGGAGGACACTTTTGCTTTGCTCCACCTTTATTGTGGGGGAATGCAACCTGAGTACAGCAGAAGACCCAGAAGGTACTCAAAACGTTTTGGAAGCTATACAGGCAAATTTTCACTTCTTGGATAGGGGGAAAGCAGATTACAGGATGGAGGTGTTAGGGGTGGAATGGGGAGGAGAAAGGGGTTTAAGAGAGTGGAGAGGGGAGGAGATAAGGGTTGGGAAGCTTAGGTTGTGGGAGGCAGGGAAAGGTCCAATACTAGGGAGGGGAGCAAGGTGATGTGGATAGATTATAGATAGGGACACCTGTCCTGCACATTTGCTTTCCTCTGTGTGCCAAGGGATCTGGAGACTCCTGCCTTTCTAAGCAGGAGTATGAGACCTGTCTCACTGTGCTCCTCAAGAGATTCCAGGGAGCTGCATCAGCCTGATGTCTGGACCTCACACCCCTCTTCTGTCCCCAGTTTAAGCTAGGATTTGTGCCCCTTAGAGGATATCTAAGCAGGGAGCCTTGCTCTGGGGGCTGTGAGCCACTCCATGAAAGAGATGAGATTTTGTGCACTCACCATTCTGGGGGTATCTGAGCCTCTCTTGTGCATGTTCTGGGGCCTGGGACCCTGTCCTTGTCAAGGTGTTCGAACCATGTGAGGCAACAGTTAGGGAAAGCCTTGACCCCCTGCCCGGGGAGTTGAAAACAGCTGGTCATGGGGAGAAGATGGCCTGGAGAAAGGCCAATTGGGTAAACTCTAGTTATGGGAGGGGAGGCCAGGGTAAAGCAAGAATAGAGAGCTCAGCTGGATTAGCAGTGTGGAGTCTGACTTAGCATGCAACTAGGGTGATATGAGATACCACCAGGTAGCCTTCACTCTGTGTTAAAGAGGTGTGTGTGTGTGTGTGTGAGACAGAGAGAGAGAGAATTTACTGCATGTTCTGCAAATGATAGTTCTCAAAATGGAATGACTGACTTAATCAGGGGCTTTTCTGTGGCACTTATCACTACTTTATATGAGTGCTTAAGAAATACTTAGTGAATTTAATGCATGTAAACCTCTGTGAGCTGAGGAGTTGATATTATCTATAGGTTCCATGTGGGGAACTTGCCTATTCCAAAGAAAGGTTCACCTCTAGTCAGACAGGGAGGCAGACTGGCTAGCTGTCCAGCTTGACTCCTTGCTGCTTTTCTTTCCAGCCGTCACTAAGGCAAATCCACCTCTAAATGCTGCAGAAATACCATGATGATTGGTACCTTAGAAATACCTAAAATAGTTAGATCCCAGCATGCTATCCAAAGATGTTGTTCTGCATTGTTTAGACAGGAAGGAGAGAATCTAACTGAAACTTCAGTAACATGAGAACTAAATGATACTCAACAGCTACTTTATTTAAAGTAGAAAAGGAGTATGCATCTTTATTACCTACTTGTTGCCTTTGGCAATGATACCTTTCAAAATTTCTAATACAAAGGCTTAATCCTGTCAAAGCCCCCTGGACTCAGACAGACCCTTCAGAGAGATTCAGGTGCAAAACAAAACAAAACAAAACAAACTTCTACCTGTGAATTTTCTCTTAAGCAAGTGTTAGGTTTTAACCCCATTTCTTCAGAAACTGTGCTAGCTTTTAAACTTCTGCCCACTTATCCAAAAACTTTCTTTCTATAGTCTTATTTGAAAGGGGCTGAAATAAACGAAACAAGTCTACATCCAACAGATGGAAGACAACACAGATTTGTTGTTGATTTTCAGTGAATTTAGTGTGTTGGATTAAGTCTGAAGGCACCAAGTTTTGGACACTTTTGGGCATTCAGTTGTGCGTGCTGTATACAGCCCTAGTTCAATGAGGTCTGGTAAACTGGTACCTTGACCTAAAAGGACAGAGACCCCTGGATGAAGTTTGCATTTGTATACAGATTATACACAAGTTTATTTGAAGAGCCATGCTACTTATTGCTTTGCTTTTCTATTTTAATCAGTTTGTTTTATGCTAATTAGCCACATGCTCAGGGCATTTTTTTTTTAAATTAGTTCAGTCCTACTAAATTCCTTATTAATTGCCCATACCAATTTAAACAGCCACTTCCTTCCTCTTCCCTTTAGACAGACGCTTTATCAGAGTAACCAGTTTTCAAAAGACAAGTTTTAAATATTAGTCTCTGACAATATTTCTGCATTCACAGCTGGCTCCAAGTGCAGTATTAATGTCACAGCTGAGTGCAGGTGGAAATGACAGACTTTGCAATAATTACAAGCAACATCTACTCCTGTAAGCCCAAGAAATTAAACAAAGTTTCTTGTGCCTGTTGGCCTATTTCCTCTGAAAATGACTGTAAACTTGAAACAAAAGCATGGAAAGTGGTAGAAGTGCTTTAGGAATCTGATCTCTAGTTGTGGAATTCACATTTCAGTCTGGGTCTACGTATCACTATGATGAAGAAATTAACTTTTTTCCAGAATTTATTTCTCCTTTTTGTTTCAGATTCTAATCCGCACTCTTTTGATCTGCCTGACTGATTATTTTAATATTATTCTTTCTGACTCAGATGACTGATGTGCAAGAATTGGTACAGAATGTAACAGTTTTCTGGCTAGAGGTGTGCAGAATTGATTGTGTGATGCCAATCTTTGCCCATTTTTACTGTTTGCTGGTCAGGTTTCACATTAAAGAACTTATACTGACTCGCAAGGGCATATTTACAAAGAAACGGATGGGTGCATCTGCAAAAATGCCTATTCGCACCTGCAAAACCCCCCTGCATTTATTTGCATCAAAGGGATTTTGTGTATGGAATTATTAGGTTTACAATGAAGGCTTTGGCAAATACAAGTACACCTTTTTCCACCCTATTTTCTATGTGAAATATTTTATAGAAGAACCAAGTTGTACTGAAAAGTTATTGTCTTGTTCCTGTTGGTTCAGTTCACAGTTCAAGGTCTTTGTTTCTTCCTTGGTCTTTATGCAGTTGTTATTCCAGATATTGTATTTTTTCGTAGGACTCATTATGTTTTAATCTTCAAGAATATTCCTTTGTCTCCCCTGCCCCCCTGCTCCCTAAATCTAAACTTTCATTTGAATACCAAGTAACTTTATCTACTTTCATAGGATGGAAAAACTTAATTGTACAGGATCTTGATATGCTTCCTTGACATAAGATACTCGATTGGTTGCCACTCATGCTATAATGGTTAGGAACTGGGTCAAATTTTAAAAAAATGGCCGTTCTTTTTCTGCCTGCCCTCTCTGACCCTGCCAGATCTCCATTTTTTAAAATCTTCTCTCCATTCCTCCTTCCCTTTCCTGCTGTGGAATTTATGAGGAGGAGGAGGAGAGATGAGGCTAAGTTAAACTTTGAAAGATGCTGCTCTGGATGGTTACTGGGAGCCTAACACTGTCTGTAATGGTTTATGTTTGATTGGGGGGATGTATGTATTGACTGATTTACAGCTACACAAGCTTAAGGCTCCTATTACTGCTATACACAATACATTTTTTTATATGGCTGCGAGAGTGCATAAACTTTTGACCCACCGCTGCGCTGGAATACCTCTGACCTTTTGTCATCCCTCATGCCTTGATGGTTTGATTCTCTTGGGGAGGTTGGATGACTCCTTGGGCATAGGTCTGGCTGGCTGGTTGCAGTTATTCTGCAGGGCTCCATCTCGCCTTCACCCTGTACCTTTCCTCTTGGGCCTGTGGTGAAAGATCCCCATTGGTCTTGTGTGGGGATGCCTGTCTGGGTCCACTCTCTAGACTCCTCTAGGTTCTTTAGTCCATTGTTTAATAGCTCTTATTTCCTTTCTCGCAAAATCACTATTTGGATGTTAAGTTGATTAGTTATTCACAAGTACAACATTCATTTCAGTCTCATTGCTTAATTCCCCACACATCTTCATCCATGCTGCTCTGTTAATTAAGCCCATGAATTCATTCAGCAGGTCCATAGACCAACTTATAGTGTTCCTTAATCAATTCCACAAATTCATTCAAACTTCACAAATTAATTTATTGCATGCCTTCTTTTTTTCTTTACTTACTGGTATAAGTTCATTTGAAGTTCATAAATCAGGCCCTTTCTTATTTCTTCATCACAACTCTCATTCAAACTTACAAATCAATTCACAGCAGCTTCTCAATTGCTGCCCTCAATTCATGCAATGTTCATAAATTAACCCCTCTTTCTTCTTAATCCCTTCTTTAATTCATTCAGAATTTATAAATCAGTCCTCTTACTTCTCTCTTATTTCTGGCTGGCTGTGCAAATGCCTTTGCTGTGTTCTCCAAATATATTCACATCTGGGTTCCTGGCACCCCTACTGGGTTTCACTCCTTGCACCCTGCTGCTGGGCCCTCGCTAGGTGCATTGGTATGAATCCTACTTCTGTCTGTTTCCAGAATCACAGACTGGCTCCTTCTAACCTGGCCATGCAGTTTACTTATCCTTCTTTCCTGGGTCAGTCAGCTCCACACGCAAGGCTTGTCCTAGTTCCTGTGAAGCTTGTCAGTTCAGCTGACTGGACCCTGCATCTCCACCTGGGTGGTACAGATCTCTGTCCCCACTGTACTAGCCTCTCTCCAGGGGAAGCTGAATGTTAACCATCTTCCAGCACTTATTTGAATTGCCCGGTCAGCCCTCCAGGCCAACCAGAGCAAGCTCTTCGTGACATGTGATCCTGTGCCCCCAGGGTCTACCCATTTCCCAAATTCTCCCTGGACCTTTTTTGTTGCCATACTAGGGCTGTGCAATCCTCCCAGACCCGCCTAGGTGAGTTCCTTGCATGTTTGGCTGGCTTCGTTGGTCTGTAGCACGGCCTTGACTCCAACCCCTGCTACAATAGCCAATTAAAAAGAACACCAAAAAATATTTTAATGCAGTTTTATTTTTATTATAAGTAATATTACGCCAGGCTAACAATCATCTATTTAATCTTTGCAAGTACCTTGCTGCCAGCTTTTTAACATTTATTACACAGTCAGTTCACTTTGACAAAATATGCTGTAAAAGAACTCTAAATTTAAAGACCTTGTAAAAGCTTCAAACCTAAAGTGATGCTAATTTGGCAGACACCAAATGTTTAAAGTCTTTCAGTCTGTGTCCTTGATTGGGAAGAACATGTTGTCTTACTGTACTGCTGAAATAGTTTGAAAAAAAAATAGCATTTCCTCCAGAAGCACTGATGAAAATTGACTTACTGACTGACTTGTATGTGGTTTACTACGTGAAGGAAGTAGGTTTCATGCAAAATTACTAAAGGTTTTATTTTTCTTTCCTCCAAATTTTATAAAATGTCAATAAATGCCTATCCTGTGCTCTGAATACCTGTCCCATAAGCACAAACACCTGACTGGGTTTCAGAGGCATGCTATATTAATCTAACTCTGTTCCTACTAATGCATATAGGAGTCTTAATTCTGCTCCCATTTGAAATCTATGCTAGGACAATATTAAGTGCTTTAGAGAGTCTTACCCACATACTCTGACAGTCCAAGAAAAAAAATGCCATAGTGGAGGATCCCTCACAAAGAACACACCACAAGCAAATCCCTCTGCTTTCTATTGAGGGGGCTTAGGTGAAGCACTTCTTTTGTCTCCTTTTTATCATCCTAAAAAGCTGAAACAGATCAATGCTCTTCCCATTGGTAGAGCAATTTGACCTGAGGGAAAAGAGGTGGCAAGCATAACTTAACCTGCAAGTAGAACAAGTCATCGCTTTGTCAGAGATGTTTCGGCTTGTTTGCATGCATGTATTCACATCATCTTTCTCTGGCTACGTAGGTTTTTAATATGGTGTCCTTAACCACCATGTTTAAATTCCTGTGTTTTGCCTGTTGCCTAACTAAAACCAGGCCCTGCTAACTCTATAGTAATCTCTATAGTTAATTGAATTGAAACATTACTAATATGAGCAGGACTTACTCATATCAGCCAGAATACAAGGTCTTTAGACAGAGAGCAGTCTTTTTCTTTGAAAACATCTATCCTACAATATTTGTGGAAACAAATACTACTATACAATATTTGTGGGTGTACTTGGTAGCCATGTTGGTCTGAGGGAAAAAAAGGACATACAAAAAACTAGAACTCTTGATCCAGAATGATACCTTTTATTAGACCACCTGGAAAAGCACAAGAAAATTATCCTTTTCTGCAAGCTTTTGGGATCAAAGTCCCTTCCTCAGGCTGTGGGAAAAGTACAGATGGTACAAGATGGGAAAGGTATAGATGGTTCATACCAGCCCAGCCTCTGGCTTCTTTACTTTTCATTCCATCCAAGAAGAGCACACACCAACTGCTGAAACTTCCTCAGCCTGCCAAAGGGTTTTGAACCTGAAAGCTTGCTTAAAAATTGTTTTTTCCAACTATTTAAGTTGGTCTAATAAAAGATTCACCCAAAGAACCTTGTCCTCCTATTTATGGGGAATTTTTACCATCTGGTACTATCCATACTTTTCCCAGAGCCTGACGAAGGGACTTTGATCCCAAAAGCTTGCAGAAAAGGACAGTTTTCTTGCGCTTTTCCAGTTGGTCTAATAAAAAGTATCATTTTGGAACCAAGAGTTCTTGGTTTTTTTGTATACAATATTTGTAGAGTTTGTAAGTATATAAAAAAAAAAAAAAAAAGGAGGGAGAGAGCTGGGCGACTTCCAAGAACAAAGGTTTCAACACTGTGCAGGTTTGGGTAGAAGTCCAAACCCCTAAATGTATAAACCTCTGATCCTTTGAAGATGTTTTTATAGCATTAGTAATATAACAAAAAGCCCCATCCAATGCAATAATACCAGATAATTCAATGGCTCTCTAACAGAGACAAACAGCTATAGACACATGTCAGAATAATTACAATGTTTGAGTCAGGTTAATTTAATTTGCTCATTTAACAAATTGAATTGTTTCAGTTCATCACATAGCATGGCACAAAGTCAGTGAAAGATTTCAGACCAGAAACCCAACTTCTCAAACAGATTTGTCTTTTCAGGATTGGGGCATAAATATATTTTAAATGTGCTCATTTTATGCTTAAAATTAATAGAACTCTTAAGAATCTTAAAGGAATTTTCATATTTAGGACACATCCCATCTAATAAAGGGAGGATAGTCAATCCTTTATTTTATCAGAGAAGCCCAGGCTCCATGGCAACTCAGAGCCCAGGCCCTCTGTAACAGGCAGCTGGGAGGCTGTAAACTGCCACACTGAGGTCTGTGGAGCCCTGGTCTGGCTCATTGTCAGTGACAAATGCAGGCACGCCTCGGGGCGGATGGCAAGGGAGATGCAAGGGGCCCAATCCTTTTTGTGACAGCACAGCCCCAGCCCCTTCCCTGCTATCCATCCTGACGAGCGCATGCACCCACCACCAGCAACGAGCCAGGCTGGGGCTCTGGAGATCTGGGTGTAGCAGCTTGTAGCCTCTTGGCCACCTGCCCCAGCCAGCCGAGGTTCTGGGCAGACCCCTGCCACCCACCATAGATCCTGGGATTGCTCACACAAGGCAGCGGGGAGGCTGCAAGCTGCTGTACCAAGATTTGCAGAGCCCTGGCCTGGCTTGTTGCTGGTGGCAGGTGCACACGTACCTCTGAGCGGATGGTGGAGAAGGGGCCTGAGCTGCACTGACACCAACAATGGTCAGGCCCCTCGTGGTTCCCCTGCCATCTGCCTCTGGCACACCAATGTCTGACAAGTCAAGGTTGGGATGTTTTTAGCACTCTACCCAAAAATGTTGCTGACCCCTGCATTAATGTAAAGCTAACAAAAGTAAGGGAATACATATGTATCTCTTTCATACTTCAGATATTTTGTCTGTTCAAGATAAAAGCTTTGGTTGGTTTTATATCTTATGGGATTCTAAAAGCAATTCTTTTAACTTGGCAAACTTGTCAGAAATAAAAGCGAAAAACCACAAATCTTAATTTTTTAATTTAACCATTACAGTTTTTCTAACTTAAAATAATGTTGCATTATAAGGATTTTATTTATACCTTATAATTATATTGTTGGACCTACAAACCCAGGTAGGATCCAGTCCCTTTATACTCAGCAAAAATACTGTCCCTGCTCCAAAGACCTTTGCAATCTAAATAGAAAGGACAGAAAAAGGTGCAGGGGGGAAATAGTATGTTTATTTTTGTCATAATAATCTTATTTTAATAGTTATACAAATAGGAAACTGAGATGACATATCAGGTTACCTGGTTTAGGTCCTGTGGAAAGTCTGAGGTTGAAAAATCCTAGTGCTTTGCTTTAATTATGAGGCTAATAGAGATTTTCATCTGTAGCTGATTTTGGCTGTCTTTAAATACAGTGAATAAAGAATGAAATCATAAGATATGGGAATTATTTTGGTAATAGCTGCTACTATCACTCCCTAGCTTATCCAAGTGACTGAGCACTGCAGCATGGATCATCTGTTTTGAACAATCCTCCTGCCTCCAGAAGAAAAGACATGAAACGTATACTAATCCACCTTTCATGTCTGTGACTTCTTAAATCATGTCACAATAATCTGCTTTGTACCACAATGCATGTTGATTCCACAATGGACTCACGAGTGTTACAGATCACAGAATACATGAACATAGAATCGTAGAATCAATAAGTCGGGAAGGACCTAGACAGATCATCTAGTCCA
>NW_017728886.1:163121402-163149891 GCF_001723895.1 Crocodylus porosus | reverse complement strand
ACCACATTGGCCCTTTTCCAGTCCTCAGGGACTTGGCCTGAGCACCAGGAGTCCTCGAACAGCCATGCCAATGGCTCCGCAATGACACCAGCCAATTCCCTTAACACCTGTGGATGAAGGTCATCCAGGCCCGCCGACTTGGATACATCTAAGCCCTTCAGGTAATCCTTAACTAGGTCTGAACTAACAGTCGGTGGACTCGCATCCTTCCTGGGCCTCTCTACGCTATCACCAGAGAGGACCCCATTGTCAGCGGACAGAAACATGGAGGCAAAGAACTTGTTGAAGAGTTCTGCCTTCTCTTGCGCGTCCATCACCAACTGCCCTGCCCTGCCCTGCCTTGTTGGGGTCCAATGTTAGCCTGAGACTTCTTCTTGCTGCCTATATACCTGAAGAAGGACTTTGGATATAGGAAATATTTTCTTTATTATTATTTCTTCTAAGGAAATCATTTACACTATCCTCCCATGTATGATCAGCCAATTGAAAGAGCAAGTGCTTCTTCTTCAAATGCTAATCGCCACATACAGGTCCAGGTTTTTCTCATCTTCTAGTGTCAAGGGGAGCTAGCTGCAGAGTGCATGTTTGATTACTCCCACCTGCTTCTACCCAGCTGTTTGACTAAATGGTAGACATGCCAATTGAGTGAGGCTGTAACATAATGTCTGGAGGGGCTGGCTTTTAAAGGGATGCTCCTGCTTAATTATAGGTATGCGAGTATTTTGGAGAGCGCCAGCAGGCACCAAGTATTTTAAGACCAGCATAATTTTAAACTACCCTTAATATTTCTGGGAAGGTCGTGATACATTCCCATGTCTACAAGTCAGCACCAAACATTCCAGAGGTGCCAAACTGGCTATTCACAGTGACATCATTGTTTATCTGTGGCACAGTTAAATCAGCAGTGCAAGTTCCCCACACCCTTGCAGCACCATGTGCATCACTCAAATCTGACCAGCCAGGACTCTCTCTCAGAGCAGCTCTTCCTGAAGTTTTTTGCGGATTTACATTGTGTCACAGGGTTAGTCACTCTCATGTTCCCCCGACCCTGCCCACACTTCAGCTGCTGCTGGTGGCAGGAATCAGGGGCTGTGATCTGTGTACATGCATCCACCCTCCCCTAGGAAACTTGTGCACTTTCTCAGGGGTTTGCCCCCCATACTTTGGGTAATGCTGCCCAGAGCCATAGCAAGAGAGCACGGGGTGACCACCCTGGGTGCCGAAGCAAAGGAGCGCCAACAGGCACCGCCCAGCCGGGGCGGGGTGCAGAACAGCGCTGCAAGTGGCTCATTTGGAGGGGTGCAGGGATGGGGGAGGGTGGCTTCCACCACTGTGTGCACCCCTGGGCAAGCATGGGGTGGGCATATGCCCTCCAGATCTGTGCACAAGATGAAGGCATACAGCTGCTGTGGGCTTTGCCCCAGGCCCCAAACTTCCTTGCCACAGTACTCATGTTGCCTTAGGGATATTGAGAAGGGTAATGCAATTCCATGTTTAATTTTAAAAATGTCCTCTGAGCTGAGGCATCTAAAAAGGTGCCAATTTTTGGTAATAGTGGCTTCTGTTATATGGCTTTCTTACTGCTAGCAATAAGCCTGTGACCAGCAAACTCCTACCAGTTGATAGACTAACTTTCAGATGCACCTAGTGTTCCCCATATTGCACTTGCTGACCAAAAGGACATATGCTGCATGTGCCCTTACCATTACCAATTCCTATCCAGTCACCTGGCAACAATTTAACAAAAACTGGTTCAATTTGTTTGCCATTTAATCAACTTCATTTTATATTCACAAAATAAAAACATCTCATCTTCTCATTCAGAAAGCTGGAAACTTTCTGAGAGCCCTAATGATGAAATGTAAAAATTCACATGCATGCCTTGTCATGGCCTAATTTTCCTTCACCCAAAAAGGGGCACGCACACTGTTGGATCCAAAGAAACACTGGAAGTGTGTCTGTAACATCATGCTGATGGAGAACAGGGGAAGGCAAATCCTGGCCCTGATGTTAAAATGATGTAAATTACTTTTCATATGTTAACTTGTAAGACTAGTGAGGCATGAAAACAAAAGCCTGACATCAGAAGAGTGACAGTGAATAGTTTACCTTCTTGACAATAACTAATAAGGACTACAAGCATATGATGTGCTGACAGTGCACCCCTGCTATGGCAGGAATGGCCTTTGTGATCCCAGCTGCACTGAAGTCTATGCTATACAACACCCATCTCACGGAGCATGTTGCAATGGGATGCCTGCTCTTTGGCTCCCAGCTAGTACTTCTCTAATGAATTGTGTTATGCTCTATGGTTGGTGCTGTCATGTAAAAGAACCATTAAGTATTTTCTTGTCCTAATAGAAGAGGTGACAATTTGACTGTATTAGTCTGGAAATTTTCACAGTATCAAAGAATAGCTTTGTGACTGAACACACCTTTGTCAGTCTACAAACAGCCTTTTCCTGCTCGGCGCACAAACTGTGCAAATCAGATTGCAGAAGTCTGTTCAGTCTGAAGCTCCACCCAGAAATTCAAGCCTCTCCAAAGGCATCATGTCTAGCAGCCCTGCTGTCCTCAGGAACGCAAGACCTTCTTTGCTCTGCAAGTTCTGAATTCCTTCTGGGCCTGTGATATTTCCCACTGTATCCTTTCCCTCCCTGCTCTGACCAAGATGAAGCTGTTGTGCAGAGAAGCACATCTCACATCCATTTCAGATACTGAAATGTCATTCAGAATTTTCCACAAATAAAACTTCATTGAAGACAGAGCACCAGCCAAAAAGATACTGTGAGACTTCCTACAAGTTAATTTGATAGTCTGTCTTTCCATATGCCTATGGTAGACCTATGAAGAGACAAAACTGTATGGACCTGCACACACACACCCCCAACCCGGGGAGAAAACATATCAAATGTTCACAAAATATCTAAGGAATACATATAAAATAAAAAGTTCTTTTGGATCCAGTCCTCAAGACTTTCTCTTACAGGTTCAAAGGCACATTCAAAAACAGAAATGTTTAATCACTTTCACTAGAAAGTACTGTAATTCAGTGAAATCTAAAGCAAGGAAAATAAAAGCAATTGTCTAAGTCAAGTAATTTTCCCTGTCTTAGTGACCCAACATAAAACTCTTATATTAATTCCAGTGCAAAACATTTATCTCTTAGTTTATCTACCTATTTTTTGTTTAATTCTGTAACTTAAAGAAGGTAGTGAGATTAAATACTGAAAAACAATAGGAGCTGAGCATGGAAGTACCTTGGGCATCAAATTTCTGTCACATTTTGGCTTCACACCTACAGCCTTGGGTACCATTTTTTTTTTTCCTTTCTTTTTGCTAAACTGATTCAGGAGGTGGACAACACCTCAGTTCCTAATGAGGGTTAATATTTCATGGGACCCGTTATTCATTCCATTACCCCTTAAAATATTCTGCATGGACTGTAACCCATACTAGCGTTGCAGTTATGATTCAGTTGGCAATAATTAGAAAGAAAAGTAGCAGTGTGACTCATGTCATTAACCAAAAAACTTCCTTCATTTGCTGCTGGAGATTCTTACAGATCAATCCACCTAAGAGTTGAGTGTAGCTTAAGAAAAGAAGAGCTACTGCATGGTCTGTGGTTGTTTTTTGTCATTGGATGTGTGGTTTCTAATTTCACTTAGCATTTACATATTCATTTGCCTTCTAGACCATATGAATAAGAATCCACATAAGCTGTGAAGTAATTTGCAAAATGTCTGTTCACACGTTTTTAAATTTTTACATCAGCTTCACCAACCTGCCATCGGTGCTGTTAATTTAACCCTTGTTCTGTAACCTTTATTTGCTCTTTATTTTATCTAGTTTTAGGCTCTCCATTTCCTTTAAATAAGATTGCACTTTATTTGTAGTCTGTTTACAACCCAGATTTCCTATTGGGGCCCTAGAATTTCCAAGTCTATTTATTGTCTTTACCTTGTTGCAACAACCTTTATTAGGCCAGGAGGATTTGAATGCTTCCCTGCTGTAATTCCTCAGTACCGTTTTGAGACGCATTAATACTGCTTCAGGAGAACAGTAGATGGAAAGCAAAGAGACTGAGTGCTTTGTAAATGGTGGTACTGAGAGTAGAGGGGCCAGCAACAGGTGGTGAATAAATAAACTCAAGCCTGGAAATCCTAAAGTGTTCACAATAATAATACCAGATTTACCTTTTTAACTCAGAGCCTCTACAGATAAAGGATGTGTAACCAGAGACTTCCATTTCAGGTCAGAAGCTGGATGCACATCCCAGTTCCATAGGTTGCCTACTATACTTGCCTGAACTATGGTAAAATCCTGGCCCCATGTGATGCAAACATTGCATAATATTGTTCCCCAGTTACTGCAGTGACAACATCTCTTGTTTTATGAGTTACTGGTAGCCCCAGTTGACTCTTAGGTTCAGATACAACTCCTGCTGAGATGCCCCTGCTGGCCAATGGATCTTCTATTGGAGCTTTGGCAGATCCCAATGTTCCAGCCCTCCAGCCATGGCCACAAACAGCTTCTTAACCAAATCAACAATGCTATAGAACTTTATCTTAAGTGATGATAACCACCATATGGCCTCACAAAAGACTTTTTCATATAGTGTGAACTACATGATACAAAAGGCAAACAGAAAACCTGGTGGCCTTCTATGACCAGGTCATAGACACAGGGGTAGCAGTAGATGTAGTCTTTCTGGACTTTAGGAAGGCCTTCGACACTGTCTCTCACCCCATTCTCATTAAAAAACTAGGGAACTCTAGTGTTGACGCCTACACAGTCAAATGGGTCACTAACTGGCTGGAGTGTGGTGGATGGGTCACTTTAGACTTGGAGGGATGTAGGCAGTAGGGTCCCCTAGGCTTGGTCCTCGGGCCTGCATTGTTCAACATCATCAGTGACTTGGACGAGGGGGTAAAAAGCATCCTGTTCAAATTTGCAGATGACACTAACATGTGGGGGGATGTGGGCACTCTAGAAGGGAGGAATAGGCTGCAATCAGACCTAGACAGGTTACAGGGGTGGGTGGATGAGAACAGGATGGGTTTCAACACTGACAAATTCAAAGTGCTGCACCTGGGGAGGAAGAACCAGGTTCCCCATACCTACAGGCTGGGGAACTCCTTTCTCATCAGTGCAGAGGCAGAAAAGGATCCTGGAGTCATCATTGATGACAAAATGAACATGGGCCAACAGTGTGGGGATGTGGTCAGGAAGGCCGACCATACCTTGTCGTGCATCCACAGATGGATCTCGAGCAGGTCCAAGGAGGTGATCCTCACCCTCTATGCGACACTGGTCAGGCTGCAGTTGGAGTACTGCATCCAGTTCTGGGCACCACACTTCAGGAGGGATGTGGATAACATGGAGAGGGTCCAGAGGAGGGCCACTCGCATGACCAGGGGGCAGCAGGGCAGGCCCTACAAGGAGAGGCTACAGGACCTGAACGTGTTCAGTCTCCACAAGAGAAGGCTGAGGGGGGATCTAGTGGCCTGTTACAAACTAGTCAGGGGGGACCAGCAGGCACTGGGGGAGTCCTTGTTCCCTTGAGTGTTACCAGGAGTGACTAGAAATAACGGTCACAAGCTGGCAGAGGGTAGATTCAGACTAGACATCAGGAGGTGCTACTTTGCTGTCAGGGCAGCTAGGATCTGGAACCAACTTCCAAGTGAAGTGGTGCTGGCTCCTACCCTGGGGGTCTTTAAGAGAAGGCTAGACTAACACCTTGCTGGGGTTGTTTGACCCCAGTACTCTTTCCTGTCATGGCAGGGGGTCAGACTTGATGATCTGCTCAGGTCCCTTCTGACCCTACTAACTATGAAAGTATGAAAAAAATCCATTAACCCATTTTCACTCTATTAATATGCAGCCTCTGATTGTGGGTACATCCATGCTGCAACTGGAAATGTGACTGTGTCATATGTAAGCAAACCCAAGCTAACTTTACTCCCTCTAGATCAGGCTGGGGGTGAGGGGGGACAAAGTATGGCCCAGGGGCCGAATCCAACCTAGCAGGCCATTCTATCCAGCCCACAGAGCCCGTGAAAATTTAATATTTATTTGCTTCTGACTCCCTGTCAAAGATGACAGGAGCCAAGGGCAGTAGGACTCAGCAAGGCCCACCCAGCCCTGCTCCCCCAACCAGAAGCCCCTGCCTAGCAGAGGCTTCTGGCCTGGGACCATAGGGCTGTTCCTGCTTCCCTGCGCCAGAGAGGGAAATGTGGCCCTCGACAGCTTGCCAAAACTTGGTAAGTGGCCCTCTGCCCAAAATAATTATCCACCCCTGCTCTATATCAAGTATCAATAGCAGTAAAGCCACAGTGGCACAGACTTTATGACCCTGGCAGAAATAAATATAATAATGTGATTAGGAATTTTATGTTCCTGAAACATTTTATGCCCCATCCAAAAAACACGTGTCTTGCTATGCCATATATTCATGGAAAGATGCCCCATTTCTGGGATGGGATGAAAAAAATCCTCAGATCTCAATCACACCATTGCAGGATGGCACTCTCCAACCCAATCCCAGGGATCGGGATGGCTATTTCCCAAACCCTGGGGCTGGCCTGGGCTGATGCTGATAATCCACTGATTGATGTCATCTGCTGAGACCATCCCACGTCTGGAAATAGATGCCACATGTTCAATTTAAGGCACCATACAAACCAGTCACTGGGGCTGATTGTCCACAATGACCTGAAACTGCCCTAGAACCTTGTTCAAGACTCAGGGCTATCCCAGGCTGATGCAGACAATCAGCTGATTTTAAGCATCCACTGACACAGTTCTGGGTCTGGAGACGCAAGCCACTTGTTCAGTTTAAAGTGCCATGATGTAAAACATCTTTGTGGCTGGTTTGCCATTTTATGGTGCCATAAATTGGCTGAAGGTGTAGCATGTTACAGTTGTGACATGGTTGACATATAATGTTTGCCAGGGCCTTAGCACAGGCTCTCTATTCCCTACTATGCTCATTATGCTATTCTGAAGTCTGTGCTGGCATGTTACCTTTGATCTTGATACCCGAGTTATCTTGCTCAAGTATGCCTTTGTGTGCTGCAATCACCTCTGACTACACCATAGACATACCTGATGAGAACTTGTGGTTGCACTACAGAGGACCCTATAGTAGAGGTAGCCACTAGTCTTGCCTAAACAAAGTAATGCATTCAGCAAAGTTTTATCCAATAACCACTGAAAGTGTAAGTCACTATTGTCTGGGGAATCCAACATGCTGCTGCACAAACTTCTTCTATCTTCTTCCTACTCAGTCTTGGGAAAGCAACAATGTACAGTGCTAATGTACTGCTCACATCTTCTTTGGTCATCACTTGAAACTGCGTTAATAGGTTGACAAGGCCTGAACACAGCTTGCTACTTGGTGGCAGAGGAAGAGCAGAACCCAACATTTTTGATCCTAGCGATGTGACTGCAAAAATAATCCTTAAAGATGCCTAATAAAATGCAAACAAATTTAAAAAATCAGAGAGGAAATGGGGGAGTTTGTTTTGTTTTACTTCTTCTTTCGCCATCAGAATGCTAGTGTCATTTTTAATTTTTTTTTATTTTCTTTTGCAGACTGGCCATTTCGCTCTCTGTTCAAACATCTAACTTTGTTTCTCTGAGTAGTTTGGGTTCCTCCATGAACTTACCCAATGTATCAAGAAATGGCATTACTCACTGGGAACACAGATCCTGAGCTCACCTCGTACTCCTACAACAATTTGGAAAACCTGTATGAGGTGCAGACCAAGAAAGGCTTTTTCTACAAAAAAGCCAAGCTTCTCCATCCTAGAGAAGACTTGTGCTGCTTGGCACGGCGAGAGGACCGAACCCGGTTTGTGATAATAAATGTAGGTGGCATCAAGTATAAGATTCCATGGACCACCTTGGATGACTGCCCCTTGACCAGGCTTGGGAAACTAAAATCGTGTAACAACTACGATGAGATAATGGATATCTGTGATGATTATGATGTCAGCTGCAATGAGTTTTTTTTTGACCGCAATCCTTGTGCCTTTCGGACAATCATGACTTTCCTGACAGCTGGGAAGCTGAGGCTTCTCAGGGAGATGTGTGCCCTCTCTTTCCAAGAGGAGCTGATATACTGGGGGATAGAAGAGGAACACTTAGAGTGGTGCTGCAAGAAGAGATTGCGACAAAAGGAGGAGGAGATAGCTGAGTCTTCATTGTACGAGGGGGAGACAGTATCGGATGAAACTCCGCAGCAAGCCTTCCAGGACAGTAGCCGTTTGGGTATGTGCATGAGAAAGCTCAGGGACATGGTGGAAAACCCTCACTCAGGGATCCCAGGAAAGATGTTTGCTTGTATCTCAGTCTCCTTTGTTGCCATCACTGCTGTCAGCCTGTGTATCAGCACCATGCCAGATCTCAGAGCAGAGGAAGATCGGGTGAGTACAGTTACCTATGGCAGCTCTCACCTCATACTTTACCAACAGCAGGCCATGGATGGAGTAAAGTCTTTTGCTTTATTATCACCTCAGGGAAGATCAAGCTCAGCTGGCAAAGTGAATCTTATATTCATTTGCTGCATACAGTATTTATAATGTGGAGGTCAGTCTGGGGTAAACTATTATGTGATTGTTAAAATCTAGGTAATACAATCAAAATAGGTGGGTGCATTCTCTGTTTTGCCAGTGGAACTGTGACAGTTTATACCAACAAAGATCTTTGCCCTCAGTTTATACCAATAGAGACCTTTGTGCCCCTACCGCAAACGAGCTGGCAGAATAAGAGTTTGCTCATTTGGTAGTATGCAAATGAAACCTGCCTTAGGCATGATATTTTGAAGTTTGGTAATGAGCTGTAACTATCTCTAGATGGTCAAGTCCACCTTTTCCTTAAAAGCATTTTAAGCCTTTTGCTTTTACAAACTGCCAGAAACTCTGCATGAAGCTTGTCTGAACAAATTGTTCTCACTTTGTAGGAGGGGGAATGTGCAGGAGAGTGGAATCATTCATTAGACAGCAAGGCTTGTACACATGGCCTAATTTTGAAATGTGCTGAGTATTCACAGGGCCTGGGGGGAGCTGAGGGTGTGGATGCTCTGTGCCTCTGGAAAGCAAGTCTGTGGTGACTTGATTTATTCTTTGTTCAGTGAAGTTCCTTAGGGTTGAGTCTCTTCACTCACTGGAGCAGTCCATATAGTAGAGTTAGTTCTGCTGGACTCAATGAGAGTTTGCCTACTTATTGAAAGAGGGAACCCTTAATGTTTACAATTTAAATGTATCAAAACCAAAGGCAGCCTGAGACAACAGAGCATAAGAGGATAGAGAGAGAGGATTTTAGAAAGGTTCTTTGCCAACCTGGTAGTTTTTAGCAGAGCCCAGTGTTTAAGTGGACAGATATTTGACTCACATCCCAACTAGCCACTCATTGTTTGTGCTTGTTTTCCAGCCCAGTTGTCATTTAACATACACAAGCAGTTACCTGTTGCAACAGTAATATATCCAGTCAAACTCTGGATGCACAGTTCTGTACAAAGATCTCCTTAAGGTAAAACTCT
This sequence comes from Crocodylus porosus, assembly GCF_001723895.1. Lineage (NCBI taxonomy): Eukaryota > Metazoa > Chordata > Crocodylia > Crocodylidae > Crocodylus > Crocodylus porosus. The sequence goes on along the minus strand of NW_017728886.1, from coordinate 163,140,347 downwards.
CCTTGCATCCCATCCTTCAAGGTGCTGTATGTCCTGAGCTCTTGTCAATGTTAGTGGGGCATAAGTGGGCCTAGCAGCTGGCAAAAAGCACTTAGTGTTTTCCAAAGTCTAGAAGAACAACGTCCAAATACACAGATGGTAGGTAGGTCTGGAAATGCCAGAGAGTTCTGTGCCGTGTTTTTACAAATACTTCATACGCAATAATAATCTACCCTCTGTCGTTAAGGTATGAACAGGACATTATCAGATAGCCACAACCGTCAGAAATGTTTCATCTGGAACGAAAATCATTGAGCAGTGATACTAGAGGCTAAGACAAGACCCAAAAAAACCCTATTTTTTTTAATTGTTGTTTTGTTATCTCCGGAAATGTTAGGATATTAACTGATGTCACATTGTTCTGTTAATTAAAGAAAAGAAATCACACTTGGAAAAGCTGGTGGCTGTAAGTGAGCCGATTTTTTTTTTTTAATTGTATTTTACTTATTTGTTTTAGATATGGTTTGTAAAATGAAAGCACTCAGTGCCATTAAAACACCATTTGCTAAAAATGGCCCTGAACAGCTAACAACTACCCACTGTAATGTGCAGAGGGCTCAGAGCAACTTGATGCAGAACCAATCTCTAGCATGCTGGGAAAGCCATGTCCTTATTACCACTACCAAAATCACCTTAAATGTATCTGTAATCAGCAATGCCACATTCATGACTCAGGGCTAAACCCAAGAGGACTTAGATGCCCTATTGCTGAGCATAATGGTGCTGTATTTTTTTAGATACCTTATATCAAGGACATACATTTTCCAAGCTAACTGCCTGGAATTGGAATTGCTTTTTTGTTTTGCTTTGTGTTTTTGTTTTAAGTTAGACGCATCAAATTAGCTTTGTTGTTATACAATGCAGCAGTCTGTTCTTGAGTGGATGGACTTTTGTGAGTGAAAGGTTTATAAGTCATGCATCCCACTTATTGTAGCTGCAGGCGGAAAAAAGGCACTGATAATAGAAGCAGCTCTTTGGGAGTAATTACTTAGACCCTGATCCTACAGTATCACCTGAATGGACAAATCATTGTGCCCATACGATGACTCATGGAAGTCAATGTGATAAAATTATTTGAGAGATGTATTCTGTTGACTAGGTGCCAGCAGATTTTTGAGAGAGTTTATCACAGAGGCAGATATCCTTGTTCTAGTATCCTCATGCTGAATTGTTTTTCCTCATGAAAGGTCAAATACTGCCACTCTGATTCATGTTGAATAGTATCTTAGTTTGCAGATAGTCCCACTGATTTCAGATACTTCTCAGCTATCAAGAAGGGCAGCAGAATTGGGTACTAATTACTGTTTACTTTTTATTACCTTTTACATTTTAAGGTAGGACATTTACTTTATCTCCTCCAAATTTTTCAATGTAGTCTTTACTTTCTGCTTGAAAAGATACCAGCAATGTGTTTGGTAATCACTCTGAAATGTTCAGGAGAGAGAGCTGGCAGACATTTAGGAAGAAAACAAATCTTTAAAGAAAATTGAGTAAATCAACTTAAAGTAACAGTATGCTTTTATGGACTATCTACACAGGGCCTATAGTAAAGGGTAAAAAACACTTTAAGCAAAAGTACTTCTGAGGCAAATATATAACAGTAAACCTCAGACTGCAAATTCTTTTAAGACAATTAATTAAACAAAGTCTCTCCAAGACAAAAATAGCCAGGGGCATGTAGCATCGTTCAGGCGGTGTAGGCATATAGTATCCTTAAGGCCATGTCTTAACATACCAAAGCAATGTCAAGGACAGAGTGACTCTTTAAGCGAGCAGTTAATACATCAGAGAAATCTTAAAGTAATTCTTAATATGTCAAGGCAAAAGCAATACTGAGCAACTAATAGTAACCAAAGGAACAGTCCAGCAACATTTAGTTACTAGATTTGGCCTCTTCTTACCTTATTACTGGTGAGGACTTCAAGACATAAGATGGTCTTTACTATATAAAGGGGGATGCTCTTTTCTTCCCTGGCTGAAGAGTGGTAGCTGAAGCAGGGTATGGAAAAGTGCTTGTTTGTAAAGCTGCAAAGGCTGCAAACAGATATTGCCTTTGTGCCACCATAAAAATTTTTATGGTGGCACAGTCTGAGGAAACATATGCCTCAGCCTTTCATTGCACCACAGTTACCCAAATTTGTGTGACAATTCCTACTCATAATTGTTTATGTTGCCTTTTCTAGGCCAACTTCTGTTCACTTATGGCAGGAAAGCATGGGCATCTCTGGACTGCCTGTACACTCCAGCCACATTGGGCAGGCACTCCCAGGGTTTCAGGAGCCCAATCTTGCATATCCTGGGAATCGCACTGCAGGGCATTCCTGCAGCACACGCTGCTGTGCCCCAACAGGGAGGTTCATCTCTATAAGCAGAAGAACCGCATCCTTGCTGATGTGCACCCCAGTGCAGGATAAGATAGGATCTCTAGTGTCAAGGACTCTCATCAGGCAGAGCAGCCTGGGCCATACCTACAGCAAGCCTCAGGTAGTGAATTTTCCCATGTTCAGGAGCAGCGAGTAGCCTGCTTGGCTGCTGGAAGTACTGTCTATCCATTTAACACCAGGTAGGGCCCTGGGTTTGCAGGCCAGTTCTGTTGTAGCCTCCTGGTTACTGACCCTGTTTTTGGTTTATTTCTGGATTTCAGCTTTTGATTTCCCTGTGGTTTAGTTTCCTGGCTTGGCTCTGTTTTTTAACCTCACTCTGTGGATTGCTACTTGGCATCTCGTCCCCGGTTCCCAACCCTGGATTGTGTGATGGACTGTGCTTCAGGATCTCCCTCTGGCTTCAGTATATGGCTACTGCCCTTTGACCCAGCCCTAGGCCCTGCTTGTCCTTGACATTCTAAGTATTAAGCCATATCTTACACCCCGGTCCTTGACATCTGAGAACAGTAGGGACCTGACCCTGAAGGACGACAGCTCTAGTAACATCTCTAGACACTAATGAAGCAGATCAGCTGTTGGGACACAGCACAGCTGATCCCACTCCAAACATGATGTCTGTTTATACCCTATAATGTCTCAGCATTTTGTAGTGCTGCAAACATGTGGCGTTAAGAGGGTATATAGGCATTTAAGCCTCCTGTCTAGAGAGCTATAAAGCCGCCTCAAAGTTGTCCCCATAAATTAAATTACTTTAAATATATAAAACGTGCAATTCTCAGCTTTGTGCAGAGGTGGAGCTAATGAGTGGCATAGTCAGCAACTATGAACTGAACATCTGCAACCCCAGTGTAAACCAAGGACTACATCTCCGTGTACTGATAGGCACTCCCTGAGGGTTAGACTACCCAACTCATTCTTGCTCAGCATTGGCTGAGTCCTTCCACCTTTCCAGCCAACTGAGCCATACTGTAATGAAAAGTCATTGCTGTAATGAAAAAACAACATACGTGAAGATTGTTTACTCCAAGAAATTGTTTATGACCCAACTCCTCTGGACAATACAAGAAGTTTCCCTGTGGACCCCCTGACAACTACAATCTGCATTTGGATATCTGGATCAAATATATGGTTCCATATGCATAATTGAAGCTGACCAACAAATATTTATCCTTGCTTAAAAGACAAGAAAATGAGAATAGCAACTTGGCTATCATTTATTACCTCTTAGTTAAATACTGCTAGTTTCTGATGTCTGCTTAAATCAGATCAGCTTTAAATATTTTTCTCTTATCTCTTTATATTTGCTTTTGCATTGGTTTCATTTGCCCTTTTGTTCTTCAAGGACATTATTTACACATTTCTGTTGAAGAAACCTGGTTCTAAAATAGGCACCTTTTCAAGAGTATAACAGAAAAGTGTGAACCTGATCATTTGGAAAAAAATAATCTTTTAATGTATGGCTGATTTTCAGTTCTCCCTACTCCAGTACTGGAATTCAGTGAATTAATGAGTACTGTCCTTTTAATCATCACTTTGTCGTGTGTAAACCGCTTTAATGGTGTCCGTGTTTGCACGCCTTGGCAGCATATTGCACATTAATTCCAGCTGATGTAGGAAATTCGCCAGTGTAACGCATCTTAAATGACTTGGGGTACAACAAACTAAAACTCCTCTGAGGAGTTTTAGTTTGCTGCCCCTACAGCCACAGAGCAAAGCACCAGGCCCCATGCAACTCAGGGGCTCTGCAGGAAGCTCTGCAGACAGCCTGGCAGCAGCCCGAGAAGGCAGGCTCTGTCCAAGAAAAACAGCGAGCCTTATATTCCTTCCCCCACTCCCCCCACCCCTCAAAGCCTGCCTGCCTGAGCTGTCCAGGGGCCTGGTGTTTCCCTTCACAGTTGCAGTATCCCCTGGGACTACCCAAGCCAGCTGCCTGTGGGTGGGAGCCACCTGTGGGGGCTGCCACTGCCACAAGGGGAAGCACCAGCATTCCCCCCACCCCCCTCCAGCCCAGGGACCACTCCGCCTACTAGCAGCTCACCCTCCACTTTCCACCGCCGTAGAGGCAGGTAAGCGCAGGGTGTGTGCACAACACAGGTTTAAAAACCCACTGCTTCGATTTAGGGGCCCTGTTTCATCTATACATGCCTTAGTCAGAAATCTCCTCTTGTATTGTACCAGACAGGGCAAAAGATGAGTCTTGTGCAGTTATTTAAGTGACATGCTTAAAAGTAGCAGAGGAAAACCAGACCTACACTTTCATCTAAGCCCTACTTTTTGCATAATGTGAAGAGCTCTTCTAATTAAGGAAATTATAATGGGAAGTTACAGTTCAAGAAGCTTGAATTGGAGAACATATTACAAAAGAGAGACTCAAATAATAGTAATAACATAAAGAGAGTTGAGGTTGTTTAACCTTCTCAGTTTAATTTACACATATTGTATATTCTTCCTCCAGCTTTCACATCACTTAGGATAGGGAAGAGATATACATTATGAATGCATATTTTAAGTGACTGGAAGTATTTTTTCACTGAAGGTATACCCAGATGTTATTTCAGACATTGTTAAGGCCATTCCTGCATAACAGCTACTCTCATTGACCTGTTTAGATTTGTAAGCTATGTTCTGTTGTAGTTAAGTGGGGCAGAGCTATAAGTATTCAGGACTCTGGGGTGCAGGAAAAAGTGAACATCTGTTGAACAAACAGCATCAGATTGTCTCACCAGCCTCAAGGTACTGGACTATTTTTATAGAGAGAGAGCACCTGTCATTTTTAAGTTGAATCATTTATTTGTGTTAATGAAAATAATGTAATAAGATGAAAGAGAGACTACCCTCGGCATTTTCTATCCCAAGAGGCCACTCCATTTCAAACTCTTTATAAGGTTTTCCATTAATCTCTTTCTCTGTCTCCAATATGCAACTGTATTATGGCATTGCATCCTATCTTATTCACCACTATTAGAGCAGCACCTTTTTGTGAAATACAGGTGCTCTGCTCTCACAAATGGGAGTCTTAATGAGGCTTGTTTTATTCCTTGTGGAATGACGAGCTTTAGAAGTAGAGACATGGTCAACATAAGACTTGTATTTAAAAATGCTGACACCTGTAGTATTTGTCGCATAGTAGCTAGATGTTTCCATTGATTTTCAAAAGAAGGTGCAAGAATTAGACTTCAGGGCTTGTAGCCAAAAGTTTGTGATTGTCTGGAGTTAGGACTGTGTCTGTGACTGATGGAATACAACATTCAGAAGTTGGAGCTTCTCTTTGGCTGGTTTGAAAATCCCAGCTTTTACTTCATTCATCATTACGCTAAGTGCACTAGCAGTAATTTGTAACAACATCAGAGATTCTTGTAGCTGAAATATTTCTGACCAGCTCTGATTCACTTTTTCCCATTTATACTTGCTTTTTGTGCTTTACCTGCTGTGGATGGATCAGCCAGCCACTAGTTGTTGGGGGGAAGGAACTAAGGCTAAGGACAGACATTCAAATAGACTGAACTGATTCAGTCTTTGCAGGCTAGTCTAACCTGCAACACTTGAACCAATTTGGAGGTGGATAGATGTTCCCTTTTCATTCTAGAAATGCAGGCACATGCCTGCAGTGGCTCAGGCTAGAAGATGGGGGGGCAATAGAACAACCCTCCCTTCCCTTCACAGTGCTGAGCTTAGGGAGGTGGCCAGACCCGGGGGGGGGGCGGTGGCCAGACTCTGGCATTCCCCCCAGCATGTGGTCTGCTAGCTAATGCTGAGGTGTCTGCATAAGGCAGAGGGACAGGGGAAATAATTCCTGTTTAGCAGGGAGAAGCCAGGCAGGCGCTCTGTGTCTGCAAGTCTGTGGTGGAGCTCTGGCCAGGGAGCAGATGGGAGGGGCCAGCCCTGCTATGGAGCAGAGAGCCCTGCCCAGCCCAGAGCGGATACCGGGATGCTGGGAGAGTCTGGTTTATCTTAAACCAGCAAGGGGTGTGGAACAGACATCGCATAAATTGGTTTGACCCAAATCAGTTAAGTCTGATACTACATTCAACTAGGTTTATCTCAAACCAGTTTTAGCCATTTTCAAACTGGTTTATGTGCACTGAACGTTTGTTCTGTTACAGGTTTAAACCAGTTTCTGATCACTTAAACTGGTATATGTGTAATGTCTGTCCCTAGTCCAAATGTCCTAACAAATCTGTTCCATCTCTAATTACTGTGAAGTTGTGGACAGTGAAACTGATGTCCTTGCTTAGTGGGGCAACTTCTCACAGCACTGCATAGGAATATTTTCGTTAAAAAAGAAGTCTTCATTATTTTTATTGTATAAACTTGACATTTTTTGTGTTCATGTAAAACTAGTTTTCATGAACTCCAGATTGCAAATCAGAAGCTTAGTCATAGCACCCTCTAAATTGCGAGATCCATAGGTATAAGAACTATATGTGTTATTACTTTGTGCTGCTTAGTCTAGTTTATTCACCAAGTATCTACAATTTGACACAGACTGTAAACTATTTGTGGCAAAGTTGTTTTCTTTGTGATATGTTGTTACAGTCCCTACTACTGGTCTCTTATTATTATAGGACATATTATACACATAACAGATTTTCTTAACAAGATCTGGAACTTGTTATATCCCTGAGAGGGCCATAATGGCAACAGTGGATATCACCAACCTGTGCATCAATATCTCACACTGTGAAGGCACAACTGCTTGCATGAATTACCTCCAAGTAAATGTACCACACTTGGATCAACAGCTACAACACACATTTTATCTTCACCCCATAACAACTGTCCTTTCAACAACTGTCACATCCTCTAAACCATGGACACAACTATCAACACAAAGATGGCCCCCAATATGCCAACCCTTTCATGAGCCACCTGGAAGAAAAGTTTCTAGAAAACTGTGCCATCAAATCTACCTTATACCTGTGCTATCTTGATGATATTTTCATCCTCTGAACTGAATACCTGGACTCACTTATTGACTTCCCCCCACAGATTCAACACCTACGTCCCTTTGATGAAATTCTCTCAGGAATACTCCTACACAAGCATCAATTATTCGGATACCACAATCCACATCCAGGAAAATAGAAAACCCACAGACCACCATACAGCTACAAAACCAGCAACCACTCTGGGCCACCAAGAAAGTTGGAATCTATAGTTAGGCTCTCGGATACCACCACATCTGCTCTGACAAGAATACTCATGATACCCACCTTACCAGCCTGAAAATGCCTTTGCCTGGCAAGGACACTTCAGCAGAGAAATAGATTTTATCTTTGAATGAGCCACACACATACTCCACAGTAACCTACCCCACACTGATTGCACTCTCCTAGTTATCATCAGACAATTATAGCTTATAACCAGAAAAGATCAAATCTTGATGGAAATATTCCCAACCTCTAGATTCCTGGTTTTCAAGCAACCCCCCAAACCTGATACATCTCCTGGTCAGAAGCATGAACTTGAACTTACATAAAAGCAGTCATGAATGTGAGGATTGTATTCCATGGGTTACAGATATAGTTCAAACCAAAACATCCAGAACCCTGTAGACTGCAAATCCAAAACCTTATCATTGTTCTGAACAGTTTGAGCATCTTTTATCAAACTCCCACAGAGCCTGCAAATATTATATCTACAGCAAAATTTTCATTGCAAGGCTCAGGGGGAGTTATGATCGTGTCCTTAGGTAACTTACTGGGAATTGTGTGTCCCTATGAATCATCACTGTGAGCCAATCTTTAAAGGGAAAGAAATACCAGTATTGTTCTTTCTATTGGTTTCCTGGTTATCCCATTCTGCCAGTGGGCTCCAGCTAAAGCTGTTTGTGTTATAGCATCATTCAGTGTGTTAGGTCCCTTTACTACAAGCTAGCATGGCTATTATTTTGTTACCATGGGCTGAGAGGTCTCGCACTGCTGTTCTGCAAAGCACTGGTACTCACTGAAGTGGCCTATCAGGTCACTGTTCTGCATCCCTGTTGCTCAGAATTAAAGCTGGCTGGAAGCCACCTAGACAAATAGTAGAACATGGCCCTCCTTTGAGAACCATTTTCAGAGATAGCTGGTCCCTCCTTTGTCACTGAAGCAAGCTGCATAGGAATGGAAGTGATGTGAAGAGTAATTAGGGAATGGTGATAAAGCACTGTGTGGATAGAGTGCTGTGTAATCATCAATCATATGTGGCCATTACTGTCCTGCTGAAGCAGCCCTTGACAGTTCTAAGGTTTTTTTTCTCTTTCACTGCGCTTGCTTGTTCCTTTTAGAAACTATTCTCTCTGCTTTACAAATGAGGGTAAAGAGAGACTCAAGTGAAGTCATTCAAACAGTCTTTGACGAAATCCTATGGTAATGGCTGCTTGACATCCACCCACACTTTTAAAGTACAGTGGGCATGTGCTAAGGGCTTACTTTTCAATACCCTCATTCACACTGAGCAGCATCCTTATCACATAGACCAGGGGTGTCAAAGATCTGGAGCCTAGGCCTGCAGCATGTGTTGGCCCTGGCTGTGCATGCTGCATATAGCACATGGAACCCATCTAGCACAAGCTGCACATGGTGCGGGACTGGCCTGAGGTGCATGATGGATCTAGGTCTGGTCCAGATTGGACCTACAGACCAGCTGCCCTTGCTGAACCCAGTACACAGCTGGTCTGGCATGGGTGCTACATGCAATGCATGCCCTGGACTAGCACACATTGCATGCCACACACAGGGCGAGGGTACATTGAATGCTGTATACAGTGGGCATGGCTACATGCTGTGCCTGCACTGGACGAGCCCTGAAGACTACATCTGGCATATGGGTCCTATCTGGAGTGACCCCGGATCAAAAAAGGGAGGAAGGAGGACCCAGGAAACTACAGGCCCATTAGTCTTACCTCGGTGCTAGGGAAGCTCTTTGAGAAAATTATGCAGGAGCACATCGCCAAGGGACCAGCAGGGTGGATCATGCTTAGGGGCAACCAACATGGGTTCATTTGAGGCAGGTCCTGTCAGACCAACCTGGTGGCCTTCTACGACCAGGTCACAAAATCCATGGATGCAGGTGTCACGGTAGACTTAGTCTTCCTGGACTTTAGGAAGGCCTTTGACACTGTCTCTCACCCCGTTCTCATTAAGAAATCAGGTGACTGTAGCATCGATGCCTACACAGTCAGATGGGTCACAAATTGGCTGGAGGGCTGCACCCAGAGAGTCAACCAAACCTACCTTCTGCCTGACTTCTGACTAACATGGCTACAGAACTCCTTCTTTTCTTAGATTATTTGATAAAGGAAGAAGGAAGGAAAAGCAAAAAAAGCAGTCTTAAAAAAAAAAAGTGTTAAATAATAGGAAGTAGCTTCACTCCTCCTGTCAAGCCCATTCCAAAGTGAGCAGGGATAGGTAAACAGGCTAAAGCAATGTGGTGGTGCAATGACAGGGAGTCATAAGAAAATGGAATGTAGAAGGCAAAGAGACTACAAGGATGGGGCAGAAAAAGAAAATAAAAGGGGAGAGAGAGAGAAGCAGCTTAATGCTGCCAAGGGATCAGATCAGCTTTAAAAATGAGGCAGACAAAGATATAAGGAAGGATGAGAGAGAAAGAGAGAATGAAAAGGTTAAGAAGTGGATTGGATGAGCTAAAACAGAATAGGGAGGGAGAGCATGAGGGAAACCCATCTTGTCCCAGAACTGTACAACCTGGCTGGTGGCAGGTGTGAAGTGCATCCTGCCTTAGCACCAATTTCTCAGTGGTGTCAGGAGACAGGTGATTAAAGCAGGAGCATCTGAAAAGGGAGGACATCCCTTTCCACGTTCCAAAACATGACTGCCGTGTTTCTCTTGGGTAATTCCTTTCAGCTAAAAGTGTTAGTTCTTTGTGTTGATGTTCCCCACTGAAAGTAATCAAACTGCACATAAACGCCCTTGGCATGGACTCAGCCGCGCTGTGGTCCTATTTTGTTGTGATTTACATGTTGTAGCTCTGCAGAGCAGCTACTTGTGGGAAATAATCCCTGTCTATTTTCTCAGTTCCTGCCATGTTTATGTGAAGCAGATGTTCAGTAAATTCCAAGTGTTGCCACTTTAGATTTTTGGGACAAGATCTCAGAGCAGAATCTTTCTTTATACACTAGATAAGAGTTACAGGCTGGTATTGGACACAAATTGGATAAGCTGATTTGCAGGTCAGTCTTCTCTCCACATTGCTGCTGTTCAGGACCCAGCATCTCCTCAGAAATATACAGGAAAGAATTAAAGGGCATCTTGACAACTCCAGTCTCAGCATTGCTGACTGTGGTGCTGCCATTCAGATGCAGAAAAAAGAGCTGGGTTTTCAGTTTTTAGGACAGGCTGGACACCTCTACTTGTTCATTAATGCACCAGAATTACGGTGCATTAAGTTTAGTACCTGCAGCAACAGCTACTAAATGTACCATAATCAGCGCTACTGCACATTAGCACAGTTTTTGCCAGCCACGCTAATGCTAAGTTGAATTCGTCCAATGGGCGTTAAGTGTCTTGTGTAGACGTGCCCATTATTGGTTTGTTTTTAATTGGTTCAGTCTAAATTAGACCAAAACCTAAACTTTTGTAATGTCATACAAATCGGAAATCCCAAGAAAATTCCATATCCGAAGTACCAGTGCATATTTTCCAAAGAGTATGATGTTTCCAGCTGCTCCAAAAAAATTAACATTCAGTCCAGCTTTGCTCTGGCTAATAGCAGCTGTATAACAGACAAGACTGAGCAGCTGCTTGGGATCCCAGGGTCTGTGGCTCCACTTACAATCAAGGCTTTTAGGGTCCCAGCTGCACTGGCATGGCTTGGAGTCAGGGAGCCTGATATTCCCCAGCCCAACCCTAGAACAGATCTACCTAGTGAGGTTGCTGAAGAGGCAGGGCTCTGGAAGCACTGGGTACCCCCAGTCCTGCAGTACTTCTGATCCTGGATCTTATTCACATGGCCACTACCAGTTGTCCTCCTAGTTAAAAGTAAAGGGATTCTAGGGCTGGAAGAGACCTCCAAGGTCACCAATTCCAGTTCCCTGCAACTGCCTCAAATAATCCCTTTCATAAACTAATCAAGCTCCATTAACAAAAAAGGTATCCTGGAATTTTGCTGCAGCTCCTCTTGATGGGAAGTCTTTTCTGAAACCTCACTCCTCTGTTGCTTAGAAACCTTCTCCAGTTTGCAGCCCAAACTCATTCTTGCCTAATTTCTACTCATTCATTCTTATGCTGATGATGTCCTTCAGCTTAAATAGTTGTTTTCCTTCCCCCCCACCCCAGATGTACTATAGAGAACAGTCATATCTCCTCCTGATCTTTGTTTTATAAGGCTAAATAAGCCAAGTTCTTTTCATCTCTGCCTGTATCCAGCATATATGACAGCTTTTCCTTGCCCCTCATCCTAGTTGCCTTTCTCTGTTCTTGGGCTCTAGTTTGAGACAAACTTCTGTGGGCTGTTAGAGCTGCCCTCCTGATGGAGGTGGTAGCCGCCCTAGAAGGCTACCTCCAGGCCCACGAGGCCCTCCTCGCCGTGGGCGACGTCTTCCCGCCGCTGCCAGTCATTCCAGCGGTGGCCAGTGAGCTGGCTGACCAGCCCAACACGCTACTGAGGCTCCCCATGCCCCCCAGAAGCAACATGGGCTGCCCCTTCGGCACGCTGCCCTAGAGGGGACTCTACACGTAGGTGGTGCACACCTGGCATGCCCAGATGCTGGCTGGCTGCCCCAACACCATGTGGCGGCATCACCTGGCATTGCCCAGGACCCCAGCATAGCGCACACTGTACAAGGCACCCACCGCTAAGAAGACTAGTGACCTCCAGTGGAGATTGGTGCATGGTATCCTGGCCACTGGCACCTTTGTGCGCCACCTGGACCCGGGAGCTTTGGCAGCTGCCCCTTCTGCCCAGGGGTGCTGGGAGAGAACATTTTCCATGCCTTTCTCAACTTCCCCCCCGGCTGCGGCTGCTCTTTGCCGCCCTTGGGGCGCTGCTTTGGGCCCTGGGCCAGGAGTTTTCAGAGGACACATACATCTGTTCTTCCCTATACTGAGTGGCCAAGCGGGGCGCAGTCAGCCTAGCCAACTTCCTGGTGGGCCAGGCCAAGGTGGCCACCCCGAAGAGCTGTCAAAACCGGATCACTGGGACCGGGATGGACGACGCCCTGCAGCTCTTCTGCCTGCTGGTGCAGGCCTGCCTCTCACTTGAGTTCGAGCATGTGGTCCTCCGGCGGATGGTGCCCACCTTTGAGGAATGCTGGGCCATCGAGGGGGTGCTGTGCCGAGTCAAGGGGGGATGCCTGCTCCTTACACTGTGACACCACCACCTGATCAGGGTACGGGGGCGGGTCCAGTGAGCCAAGACCTCAGGCTTTGTCCATGCAGGCTGACTCCTGATGTCCTGAAGCCCCCCTGGACATCTCTGCTGGCAGAACTGTATATATGTATATTTTTCTTTGTCCCCTGTTTTTTTTATCTTGTGCAGTGTGTGCGGGCAGGCCATGAGCCCAGGTCTTGTCCTTGAGGCCCAGACCTTCCGGCCAACCTGTATATAGGCTTTACTGCTCCCCACTTGTCACCTTCCTGGAATAAACGCTTTTAAAAGCCTTTCCCATGAGTGATTCTTGCTTCTGTACTGTATTGGGTTTTGCCAAAGAACTGATTCAAGAGACATGTCCAGATGGGTATGGACATTTGTTTCCCCAAGGACAAGTAGCAGCAGCACATCTTGTACCACTGCTGCTTGTCCCTAGGGAACACTCATTCCACTTACTCTCTGCCATGTGGCAGGTTACCCTGGGTGGGGTAGGGGCAGCTGGGGCAACTGTGCTGGCCCCAGAAGCCTTACCTGTAGTCCTGGGGATTTCCTAGGGCTGCAGCCATGACAGGAAGCCTGGCTGGCGGCCAGAGCATGGCTCCAGCTGGCCAGGTTCCAGTTCTGAGTGCACTGCAGCCACATGTACTGCCCCACTTCTTTTCGGTGTGGTTTTTTTTGATTTCCCAGGGTCAGACCACCTCCCCCCTCCCCATGCTGCAAGATAGCAGCATGGAGAATTCCTGCATGTGTGGTGTGTGGCCCTGAAGATGGGTGTGTGGCACCACATACTCCACATCCATGCTCATCTGGATGCAGCCAAGTAGTACAGCATGAGTTTAAAAAAATTAAAAATGAATTAACCCAAAACTTAAAGAATGGGGTTCTAACCCTGAAGCCAAAACTTGAAACACAAAATCATAGAAAAGTAAGGTTGGAAGGAACCTCCAGAGGTCATCAAGTCTAAAATCCTGCTCAAGGCAGCATCATCCTTATCCAAACTGTCCCATACAACTCCTTGTCTAACCTGTTTCTAAAAACTACACAGTGGGCATGTCTACATGTGCACATTTACTGCTTAGTAATCAAAATTACTGCACAATACCCAAAAATTACTGTGCAGTACAGATGGTGTCTACATATGCACATCCATACTGAGCAGTAAATATGGCAACTTACATCAAACTTGGGCATAAATTTAAAATCTGCATGATGTATAGTATCACATTTATGCCCAATTAGTACTGCGCAGTAAGGTTGTGTGAGTGGACTGACTTGGGAGTCAGTCCATGCACACAGCGTTACTGCGATTTAATGCCTGCACGTGTAGACGCCGACATAAACACTTACTGTGGAGTAAGTGTAATACACAGTAAATGCACGTGTATGATAGGGATGAGTGAACGTGTCTACAACTACAAGGCACATTGCACAAAGATACCAAAAGCACCCTAATATGCTGAAGATAAAGCAACAGGACAAAGGCTGTTAGTATCCCATTGCTGCAAGGGTCGCTAAAATGCACTCATGGGGGGCATCCAGATGAACGCAGATGTGTGGTATGTGGTGCCACAAACAGCACCTGTAGCCCCCACACCACACATGAAGCGTTGGGGGGGCGGTGATTTTGGCATCAAAAAGCCCACGCCAAAAAAAGCAGGACCGCGCATGTGGGTACAGTGCGCACCACCCAAAACTGAAGCCTGGTCAGCTGGAGCCATACTCTGGCTGGCCGCCAAGCTTCCTGCTGCTGGAGTACCACAGCTTCAGGTCTCAAAGGCCCCCAGGTAAGGCCGGTGGAGCCCGCAGAGTTGCTCACCCCAACCTCCCCTACCTCATCCCCTGCCATGCAGTAGCAGTTCCCTGGAGACAAGTAGCAGCAGCACAAGGCATGCTGCTGCTACTTGTCTCTGGGGAAATGCACATTCTCACTTATCTGGATGCACCCACGAGACTCAAGGAAGAGAGCCATGGCCCTCACTACAGAGGAGGGCAAAGACCCTTGGAGTCCATACCAACCTGACCTTGAGGGAAAATTCCTTCCTGATCCCAAATGCAGGAATTGGTCTGACCCTGAACAGAGGGATAAGATCCTTTAACAAGAAACCTCTGTGTTCTAATCATTGGCACACCCCAGTCAAAAACCCCAACCTTGACAGCAGCCGACACCCAGTGCTTCAGAGAAAAATGACAAAAACCATCAAGACAGGACAAAATTCTTTCCCAGCCCCACATGGCAACCAGCAAAGCCCAGAAATATGGGAGAAACCAAAAAATCTCCATTCTGCTCTGCAACCTGGGGACAGTAAGCATAATTTCACACATCTGGTCCCCTAACTGGACAGCCAGAAGTCTTTCTGTACCTCAGTGAAGAAGTTTTTCCTGATGTCCAGCTTAAACCTGCTTTGCTGACATCTGAGGAGCTGACTAAGCGCAGATGCTTCCCAAAACCCAAACATTTCAAATGTAGATAGGTAGGAATACCACCTAGTCACAGTCTGGTCCTACAGAGATAGCAAGAAGCAGTGAGAAGGCAATCAGCCTTTAACAAGCCACCCTGACAAAATGTTCCTGCCACAACATTAAAGCACAACTCCAATCCATGATCTCCCGCTACCCCCTCACCACATAAGGGGGTGATACTGTTGAGCTGGGGTTTACTTCCCTGTCATTGCTCATGTTCACAGCTGTAACCATAGGGATCCAGAGGTTTTTAAAGAACTTTAAATGTCTGCATCTCAGGATGAGGTACTGTGCCATTCCTGAGAGACTTCTTAAGGTAATGATCACTGGGGGAGATGTGTTTCTGTATTTCCTGGTTTTTAATGTTTGTGTTCAGTATTTTTGTTGTGTGCATTTCCTGTTCCTTCAAGATGGATCTCAGTTTTTGGTGGCTCCCTTCTACAAGGCAATTTTATGCTATTGACTGCAGCATTTACCTAATGTGTGGAAGAGGAGGCATGTGAATCCTGATCTCCCACAGCCTGGGCATGTGTCCTAGCTGTGGACCTGTCATATAGAAGAAGGGCACTGCTACCACCTCTGCAGACTTTGAAAGGACTGTGTAGGCACCTACCTAATGCAGAGGGTTCAGGCCACTGAATCCTGAGATAATTGTGTAGGGAACCTAGATAGTATCCCAGGCCTGTGGACTCTGCTTCAGGGACCAGGCACCTACATTTTAGGTGCTGCAGTATTCACTGTTGCAATACAGGTTCCCTACAGCCCAGCCCTGAAGGAGATCTTGGTGGCATGTGAGGTGGAAGTTGAAGACCTAAATCCAAAGGAACATTTCACAAACCAGCACCTAACTGTTGAAGCACCTGAGAGGCCACAGTCTCCTAACCTTCTTGGTGAAAATGAAAGTGCTAACCCTGCATATTCCCAGAACTTCCACCAAAGTCAGGCAAGCATTAGGTACCAACCTACTTAAGGTCATTTAAGAGTCATAAAGGAGGCTTCTCTGCCTCCATGTCCCTGGAAGGGCTCAATCCAGAAGGCATGCTTAAACCAGGCCGAACACGCGTGGGCAGCATTGAGATTACAACTATGTGGGACACCTGTTGTCACTTTCATTTCAAGACTTGACCCAAGGAGGAGGTGGTCATAGGTACCTTTTACCTAATTCATAGAAAAACAGGGCTAGAAAAAGGGCCTTTGGAGTCCGTGTTGTCCAGCCCTTGATCAAGGCAGGAACACCCTAGCTTAAGCTGTCCTAGACAAATGTTTGTCTAATCTGAATTTAGACATTTCCAGTGACAGAGCTTTCATAACCTTTCTCTCTCTAAGTAATTTGTTCTAGCACAAACCACCCTTACTGAGTTAGAAAGTTCTTCTTAATATCCAACTAATTTCTCTCATTGGAATTGAACCCCATTACTTCTTGTTCTATATGTGCAGCCATCCCCTCTTTTAGGTATTTGTCAAATTTACAGTAACCAACCCCAACTGCTGAGGCAAGTATTGGGGAATTCTGGAAGCATGGGTCTTGATTCTAGAAGTGCCGATTCTTTACATTGCTTCTTTACCCTCTTTGCCACTGCCATCCTCTGAATGCCATCCCCTTGCAGAGGAAGCGTGAGATATACAGGCACTTAGTTCATGTACAGGCACGTAGTTACCTCAGGTGCCTGTACATGAACGCACAGAGACTGGGAAACAAGCAGGAAGAATTGGAAGTCCTTGCACAGTCCCAGAACTATGATGTGATTAGAATAATAGAGACCTGATGGGATAGCTTGCATGGCTGGAGCACCGTCATGTGTAGGTACAAACTGTTCAGGAAGGACAGGAAAGGAAAGAGAGGAGGAGTTGCACTTTATATAAAAAGGCCATATGCTCAGAGCTCTACTATGAAACTGGAGATAGGACTCTTTAGAGTTTCTGGGTTAGAGTCTGAGGGGAAAGCAACAAGGGTGATGTTGTGGTAGGGGTCTGCTATAGACCGTCAGACCAAGAGGATGAGGTAGGTGAGGCTTTCTTCAAACAGCTTGTGGAAGTTTCCCAATCACAGGCCCTGGTTCTGATGGAGGACTTCAATCACCTTGATACCTGCTGGGAGAGCAATACAGCAGTGCACAGGCAATCCAGGACGTTTTTGGAGAGTACTGGGGATAATTTCCTGGTGCAAGTGCTGGGGTGGCCAACTGGGGGCCATGCTCTTCTTGACCTGCTGCTCACAAACAGGGAACAATTGGTGGGGAATATAGTAGTAGATGACAACTTGGGTGGCAATGACCATAAGATGATTGAGTTCAGGATCCTGAGGAAAGGAAGGAGGGGGAGCAGCAGAGTAAGAACCCTGGACGTCACAAAAGCAGACTTTGGCTCGCTCAGGGAACTCATGGGCAGGATCTCTTGGGAAGCCAGACTGAGGGGGGGAGGCGTCCAGGAGAGTTGGCTGTACTTCAAAGAAGCCTTAGTGAGAGTGCAGGAACAAACCGTCCCAATGTGCAGGAAGAATAGCAAATATAGCAGAAGATCAGCTTGGCTTGGCAGGGAACTCTAAGTCACAAAAAGGAAGCTTATAAGAAGTGGAAACTTAGACCAATAAATAAGAAGGAGTTTAAGAGCACTGCTCGGGCATGCAGAGATGAAGTTGGAAAGGCCAAAACACAATTCGAGTTACAGTTTGCAAGGTCTGTGAAGTGTAACAAAAAGAGTTTCTATAAATATGTTGGTAGCAAAAGGAGGATCAGGGAAAGTGCAGGTCCCTTACTGAATGGGGGAGGCAAACTTGTGACAGAGGATGCTGAAAAGCTGAAGTACTCAATGCCTTCTTCACCTCAGTCTTCACAGGCAAGGACAGCTCCCAGACTGCTGCACCTGGCAGCACAGTTTGGGGAGGAGGTGAGCAGCCAACAGTGCTAAAAGAACAGGTTAGGGACTATTTAGAAAAATTGGACATATACAAGTCCATGGGGTTGGATGGGATGCACCCAAGGGTGCTGAGGGAGTTGGCTGATGAAATTGCAGAGCCACTGGCCATCATCTTTGAAAACTCATGGCAATCAGGAGAGGTCCCAGATGACTGGAAAAGGGCAAATATAGAGCCCATATTTAAGAAAGGGAAAAAGGAGGATCCAGGGAACTACAGACCAGTCAACCTCACCTCAGTCCCTGGAAAAATCATGGAGCAGATCCTGAAGGAATCCATTTCTAAATACTTGGAGGAAAAGAAGAGGATTAGGAACAGTCAGCATGGATTCACCAAGGGCGAGTCATGCCTGACCAACCTGATTGGTTTCTGCAATGAGGTGACTGGCTCTATGGATGCAGGGAGATCAGTGGATGTGATATACCTTGATTTTAGCTAGGCTTTTGATACAGCATCCTCACGAGCATAGAATATTGGCAGCAGGATCCAGAAAAGCTAGGGCTTCCTTTCTCCCACAGGAGCAATAGAAACCACTTCTTTTTGCTTGTTGTTCTGTGGGCCCATGGATCTTGCATTCCTTGTTGCCCACTGACTCAGTTTCAGCAGGAGGAATGGAAAGTGGCCCCAAAGTTAACCATAGTTTTATAGTTTCATAGTTTCTAGGGTCGGAAGGGACCCGAGCAGATCATCTAGTCCGACCCCCTGCCATGGCAGGAAAAAATACTGGGGTCAAACGACCCCAGCAAGATGTGCATCTAACCTCCTCTTAAACACCCCCAGGGTAGAAGCCTGCACCACTTCTCTTGGAAGTTGGTTCCAGACCCTAGCCGCCCTGAC
>NW_017728886.1:163093432-163119649 GCF_001723895.1 Crocodylus porosus | reverse complement strand
GGCCTATAGTTTCCCGGGTCCTCCTTCCTGCCTTTTTTGAAGATGGGGACCATGTTGTCCCTCTTCCAGTCCTCCGGTGCCTCACCAGAGCACCACGAGTGCTCATAAAGTTGTGCCAGGGGACTTGCAATGACCTCAGCCAGTTCCTTTAGAACTCTAGGGTGGAGATCATCCGGACCGGCAGACTTGAATACGTCCAACCCCTCCAGAAGCTCCCTAACTAAATCCTCGCTAACCCGTGGTCCAGGTGTACCTCCCCCGGGGCCCGAGGGGGGGCCAGCAGGGAGGTGGCTGTTCTGGTCCCTACTTAGGAAGACGGAGGCAAAGAAATTGTTAAACATATCCCTGGCCCTGTCTTGGCAGGTACAAGATGGGGATTTGAGGGTCAGCAGAGCCTAGAACCTAGGCCCCCACAGCCATGCCAAGTTGCTGTAACCATTAGGCATACTGAGCAAAAAGTTAGCTGGTACCTTCACCCCTGTCAGGTACCTTCCCAGGGGCTGTTCTGGCTTCTGAATGAATGGCTTCTATGTAGCCATGGGTCAGAGGCCCACGTCCCTCCCCAGCCATAGCCTGTCACTTTATTTTGTAGATGCCCCCTTGCCAAGTGGATACACATCCTGAAGGCACCCATGTTTCCTCAGTCTCTGCCTAGGGATCCTGGACAGCTAATTGTGGAAGCCCCCAAGGTTTGGAATGGACTGCCACCTGAGGCAGTTCAAGCACCCACTTTGAACACCTTCAAGACACATTTGGATGCTTATCTTGCTGAGATCCTATGATCCCTGTTGACTTCCTGCCCCTGGAGCAGGGGGGTGGACTCGATGATCCTCTGGGGTCCCTTCCAGCCCAAATGTCTATGAAATCTATGAAACCCCATCATTTTAGTGCACCACACCTGCACTTTTGATATTGCAGTATTTAAATAGGGGTGCCTACCAGGTTGAGTTGGATTTGCCCCTGCAAATTTTCCTTTTTGGGGCCTAGTGGCACCCCCATAGCTGCAGGATAAGAGCCTCAGTTCTGTTTACAGAGCATAGGGGGAATTAGGTGCCTAAGAACTGCATCCACCAGCTTCACCTTATCAATCAAGGAATCAGTAGGAACCATTAGAACCCACCCCCTTTCCAAGCCTTAAGCACCTCATTTCAGCTGAAGGAGGGAACCGAATTTAGGTTTCCCGCATCCAGAATAAGTGCTTTAACCCTTGAGCTAACTGGATAGAAGGGGAAGGGGAAAGGGGTGCTGCAGCTTCACCTTCAGCTTCTCTGCCAGATGTATTTTGTTTGGAGTCTGACCCATGCAGTTTGCTCTAAGACTATCCACTGGGTCAAGACCTGTAGGCAAGCAAGGCTGAGGAACAGCTGGTTTGTGAATCTTTAATGGAGCCCAGGTGTGAGATGGTCACTGCATGGCTCACCAATGACTAACTTGATCTGGAAACCTCAAAATAGAGTAACAACTGGAGGGGAAAAACAAGGGACTGATAGAATCCTGGTGTCTCCAAGGCCAGGTGGCATTTGAGCAGGGTTCTGGAGGATCTAAATTGTGGACTTCGGCACTGAACCACTGCTTACATCCCTTTCTGCATGGAGCTGTAGGTTCCTAACTTGGTTTTAAAGAAGGTCATTAGGTAGAAGGCCACCTAAGGGTTGGGCATTGAAATACTTAATTTAAAACAGCTTAATTTAAAAGCTGGACCTCTGTGGTCTGGCACACAATTAGCACTCTGCTGGATCTCTGCTTAAAAAAAAAAGAAAAAAAGTCCTGATGCAGAAGGGACTCTTCAAAAAGGCCCTTACTCTCTTCTAGGCCTTTATTTAGCATTCCACTCTGGCTCTGTGTTTGAATTTTAGAGCACTTTGAACTTTTAAGGCATGTCATTTGCCAAAGGGAGCTGTATCTCAGGAATCTCTTGATCCTATCAACCCCTGATTTGCACAAATTTGCATACAAATTTCCAAGGCATTTTTTACACTACTTGTTATTTTTAGAGTGCTTTGAAAATTTACTTTTAAACTGAAATACAATGGCAACCTTTATGCATGTCTCACTGCTTCTGGTGTTGGATATAGCAGGCCTTTATAAAACCAAAGATGAGGGCCTGATAACACAAGCATTATTGGGGGGAGGGGGGGTGGAGCTATGTCCTGGGAAGCTGCAGGAAAGGTCACAGAGGCAAGGGACAGACATTCAAAAAGCCTGAATTGATTTGATTTTTGCGGGTTAGTCTAACCTGCAAAACTTGAACTGATTTGGAGGTGAATAGACATTCCCTTTTCATTCTAGAAATGTAGGCACATGCCTGCAGTGGCTCTGGCTAAAAGCCAGGGAGTGCTAGAGCAGCCCTCCCTTCCTTTTCTCAGGGCTGAGCAGGACATTCTTATTATTCTTCCCCTGCCCCCCCCACAGCAGCCCAACAGGGAATGTTTATCACCCCAACTCAGTGTTTATCAAACCATTAAGAAAACAAGGCCTCTCTCCATTAACTAATGGAGCTCTTCTTAAACAGCTTTTCCAAGAAAAGACATTAAGCTACCAGTTGATTAGCTCCAAAAAAACTGTCTGTCTTTGTCATCTCTAGGATCCTGGTTTTGTCTGATTAAAAATGGCAAATTCTCTGATTTAAAATTGCAAATTCTCTGATTAAAAACCAAAAATCCATGATAAAAATTAAAGGCCCCCCACAGTGCTGCTGGTGCCCTGCACTTCCCCTCCCCCACAGCCTCAACAGCCCTCCTGATGACCCTCACAACAGACCCACAGACACAGACACACAGGCACAGACATGCAGACACAGAGGCACACACAGACACTGAGACTCACCCCAGCAGGTAAGTGTGTGTGGGGGGAAGGGTCAGGGAAGGGAAGGGGAAAGGGTAGGTGCTGGGGCGGCAGATCAAGAAGTGGGGGAGTGTGCCCCTGTGCCCACTCCCAGGAGCAGGGGCAGGAGGTGAGGGTAGGGGTGCCACTCTGCAGGCCACACGCACCAGCTGGCCTGACAGGGGGTTTGCACACAGAGGTTGCCACCGGAACTCTGCCACTGCACCCTGCACTGCCATCCCG
This sequence comes from Crocodylus porosus, assembly GCF_001723895.1. Classification (NCBI taxonomy): domain Eukaryota; kingdom Metazoa; phylum Chordata; order Crocodylia; family Crocodylidae; genus Crocodylus; species Crocodylus porosus. Next base: position 163,116,583 of record NW_017728886.1, on the reverse strand, counting down.
TGGCCACCCACACGGCTTTGTGGGCAAGTAGCGTAGGGCATGGCAGTGGCAGTGCAGTGGCAACCACTGTGTGCAGGCCAGATATATGCCAACCGGCCAGGGGATGGAAAGAGGGCCTTGCATGCAGTGGCTGCCACTGCACCACTGCTTATGCCCCGCAACTGGCTGCATGGCTCCACGGTGGTGTGGGGTGGTGGCGGCTGCAAGCTGGGTGGGAGGGGCAGGGGGGGCTTTGCAGGCAAGCCCTACCACCATGAAGCCATGCCCTTCGCCCCTGGATCCTAGAGGTAAGTGGGGTTGGGGGCTGTGGGGCAGGGCTGGGGAAGGTGGTTGGGGCTGGGGAAGCGGAGGGTGCTGCCAGCCCTAGGTGGCACACTGCAGCAGGAGCAGGCCCAGGGGGTGAGGGCAGGGGTGCAGGGCCAGGGGGTGAGGGCAAAAGTGCCCTTCTGCAGGGGGCTTTGCAGGCAAGCAATGCAGGGCACAGTGTGGTGGTGACCACCATGTGCGGGCCACACACATGCTACCTGGCCGGCTGCCCAGGGGAGGAGCTCTGTGGCTGGTACTACAGCAGCGGCGAGGGATGGTAGCTGTGGGGGGAACCTTGCACAAGGCGGTCACTGCTACTTACCTGTGGGGCCATGCCAGCAGTGACAGCCGCTGTGTACAAAACCTCCCCATGCTGCTGCAGAGCCATGCCTGGAGCTGTGCGGCCTGCAGCAGTGTGGTGGCAGCCAGGCAGCATGCAGCCATCCGCACCACCATCTCAGGTCGCCACCACACTGCCACTGCCACCCTGCATGGCCCCACAGGTAAGCAGCAGCGGTCTCTGTGTGCAAGCGGTGATGGCTGCTGCATACAAAACCTGTGGCCACCGCACAGTGCAGGATGATGGTGGGGATGTCTGTGTGTTGCCTGGCCACCATCACACTGCCGCCAGCCACACAGTTCCAGGCATGGCTTCACAGAGGTGCGGGGAGGTTTTGTACGCAGTGGTGATCACTGCTGGCATGGTCCCACAGGTAAGCATCAGCAGCTGCCTTGTGCAAGCCCCCCCTGCTCCCCCAGCCATCATCCCTCATTGCCATTCTAGAGCCGGCCACCGAGCTGTGCAGCCAGCCACATGCGAGCCTCCCCCTCCCCCTCCCATGGGGAGCTGGCCAGGCAGCATGTGTGCAGCCCACATATGGCAGGTACCACCACACCATGCCCCATATTGCTTGCCCACAAAGTGCCCCGCAGAGGGGCACCTCTGCCCTCACCCCATGGCCCTACACCTGGCTGCAGTGTGCCACCTGGGGCCAGCAGCACCCCCTGCTCCCTCAGCAGCCACCTTCCCCAGCTCTTCCCTACAGCCCCCAACCCCACTTACCTCTAGGATCCAGGGGCGAAGGGCAAGTCTGAGCCTGAGCCCAGCCTGGGCTGACTCAGAGGCTCAGGTTCTGCCCTTCCTCCTCTCCCTTCCCCTCCAGGTAGGGCTGGGAGTTTCCTGCCCTTTCTGCAATCAGTTCCTGCAGGCTGGAGCTTTGAGCTCTTTGCAAAAGCAGAGAATCCGCAGATTTCTCTCCTAAAAAGGGAAACCCACATTTTCTCCGATAAAAAAAAAACAGGGAATCCATGGTTTTCTCCATTTTTCTGTGGGAAATGGAAAACCTGGATCACAGCACAGACCATAGCCAGCATGTGGTCTGCTGGCTAATGCTGAGGTGTCTGTATAAGGCAGAGGGGCAGGGGGAACAATCCCTGCTTAGCAGAGAGAAGCCAGGCAGGCGCTCTGAGTCTGCAAGTCTCTGGTGGAGCTCTGGCCAGGGCGCGGAGGGGAGGGGCCAGCCCTGCAGAGAGGATGCTGGGATGCTGGGAGAGTCTGATTTATCTTAAAGCAGCAAGAGGTCTGTGACAGACATTACATAAACTGGTTTGACCCACATCAATTAAGTCTGATAGTACATTCAACCAGGTTTATCTCAAACCGGTTTCAGCCATTTTCAGACTGGTTTATGTGCACTGAACATCTGTTCTGTTACAGGTTTAAACCAGTTTCTGATCATTTGTAATGTCTGTCCCTAGCCTGAGAGAGATTCTGTGAGTTTTACTGCTCCTTTTTTCCACAGTCATCTCTACCAAGAAAGTGATCATTTCCCATCCCAATAGCAAGTGTGGAATAGCAAGCCTGATGTGCCAGACCCTGATTGCCTGTTGCCAGTTATGGGCACACTTCCAGTGAAGTCCCAGCAAAGTTGTGATTACCTTAATGGGCAACAGGGTCAAAGTAAAGGACAGAAACACTTGGTCCTTGTCGCACACAAAAGCAGTCAAAGCAAAGATGATATAGCAGTTTGGGAGGTAATGCCATCCTCTGCTTGTTGATGGCTTTATAAATTGAGACAATTACTTTGAATTCATGGCATGGACCTTGGCAGAGAGATTTAATGAAGAAGTTAGAAGTAGCAAAATCACATAGTCTTTGTGCAGTATTTCCAGCAATATTTAAAGGTGAGTGCCTGCAGCCCATCCCAGCTTTAATCCCAGACATAGTGAAGTACAACAATCAAGCCTGGAGCTCATGGATAAGTGGATCACTTAATGAAGTAGTGTATCTAAAGATAGAATGAGACCCTGGTGTGACTGACAATATCACTCCTGCACTTAGCAAGGAGCATATTCATAGCTCACAATTCCTTACTGTGAGAGCTGCTTGGGAATTTTCCAACAAAGTTCAGTGTTTTTGGTTTGGTTTTATCATGACTTTCTAGTGAGGGAGATGGAGACTGGTGGCCTGGGATAGGGTGGTCCAGCTACGTGTTCCACTTTCTGATTCAGTCCAGGGACATTAACATCAGTCTCCTAAATGCTGGGTGAGTCTTTTGACAACTAGGCTGTTAGTTATTTTGAGATGAATGCCTTAGCCATTGGGCTATAGAGTTTCTGGCAGTGGACTAGTTTATTTTCTGCTCCCTCTAGTCTGCTTAGATCAGCATGCTTAAGTTGTCCTATTGAATTTAATGGGACTACTTTAGCACTGCAACTCTTGCCATTTTATCAAGGGTCTCATAATCCTGGTACTTGGTATTAGTTGCAAGTCTACTGGTTATGCAAGAAAATCAACATTAATTTCTTTAAAGGAAGTTTCAAGCCCTGTTGATGCAGAGAAAAGGTGAAAACCTGGGTCTGAAGCTTCAAGAGACAGTGGCACATAAACATTTTTTATTTAATTAACTTTAGCCAGTTGAGCACTTTTCAAGATACAGCTTTTGGCTTTAGGACCCAACTCCTGCTTCTTGAAGAGTAAATGCTACTCAGTGGGTGTATCTACACATATTGTTAATGTGACGCAGTAAATGCCAGTGCAGTTCACACTGGAGTTTATTGTCCCCCCGATGCAGCATTTATACATGCGCAGGGAACTGCAGCACATTGAGCTGCGGTGGTGCAGCCCTGGCTGGCAGGGGGCCTGGAGGGTCAGCCTGCCACCCTGAAGCTGCTCTGGCCCTGCTCGACATGCTGCAGAGGGCCTGGCTGGGGCACAAGGGGGCTCCAGTGTGTCTCTAGGTGGCAGGCAGCCTCTACACTGTAGCACCTTCGTGCCCCAGCCAGCTCCGGTTACCGTCTACACATGCACTGCAGCAGAGTAAATAACTCCTTTGTAGGATAGTACTTGTATTGGGCAGAGTTAATTACAGATTCAGAGAAGTTTAGGGCTGGAAGGGACCTCGTGAGATCATTGGGTCCAGCTCCCCCTGCTCTGGGCAGGAAAGACTGCTGGGTTCAAATAACCCCAGCAAAGTATGCCTCCAGTCTCCTGTTCAAGATCTCCAGGGTAGGTGCCTGCACCATCCCCACGAGTCTGTTCCAGAGTCTGGTCACAAAAACCGTGAAGAATTAGTTTACTCCAGCCTAATAGTGCCACATGTATATACAATAATGCTTTACTGTGGAGCTAATTAGTCAACTTTGCAGTAAAGCACTTGTGTAGATGCCCCCAGTATGAGGAAGAAGTTGGCATTTAGGTCTTTGGAAGCACTAAGCGGCCATGGGCCATACACCTCTCCACTTAAAGTAACAAGGGAATTGTGGTGGTCAATGGATACTCAGGTTTTCAGACTTCTTAAAAGCTGAGAAATAGGCAGACATGGTAAGGGCCTGCGAGAATCCAGAAGTTATTTATGGACTTTCCAGGAGACTGAAAAGTGATGGGCAAGAAATTAGATAGCAGAGACTAGAACATTGATAAAGTTTTGATAAAGTGCAGGAAAGTAGTAACAGAAGAAATCCTGCTAGAAGATGGACAGATAGACAGACACACACACCATTAAAGATACCTCCAATTTCTACAGGAAACATACAGAGCAATGAAAAAGTCAGGTTTGCACTCCGTTGATACAAACTTTTTGTTTTGTAATTTTCTCAGTAGTTTCCTTGGCAAACAATGAGCTTCACTGTAAGAGATACTGCAGTTGGCTTTTTGACAGCAGAACTCTATAATCTTGAGGAAAGGTACTCACTTTAATTTGGCTGCATGAAATAGAATTTGCTCACTGAAATGCTCTTTATTTTCTTTCTCCAAGTGTCCCGAACTGACATTAAATACAGAGCCTAAGAATTTGTGTGCAACTGCAGGTATTTCCCCATATAAGAAAAATTACTAAAGGAAATTTTATTAAACATGTGTGTTTAATATATATTCTTAGGAGAAAAAAACTTGTTTCTAATTGTACCTTTTTAGTAATAAAGTTCTTAAAATGTTTATTGCAACACATGACCACACATAGAAAGGAGGGTTAAGCTTTGAATTTTAGTAAGGTGAGACTGCTCCTCTTTAGTGCTTTAACAGCAACAAATCCCTGATGACAGTGGCAAACTATAATCAAGGCAAAAACATTAAAATAATGTCTGTAAAAGCTAAACAACAAATGGAGTAGTAGTAAATTTTGTATCTAATTCAACTAGCAGCACAGATGTGAAATTGTAAACAAGAAAATATATCAGATGAAAGACCAGAAATTCTACAGAGTAGTTATTCATGTAGCTAACTTGGCTATTTCGCAGATACAAGAAGTGATCTGTACTATTTATTTGCAGTGTTAGTGTCATGAATCACTGCAGCTTGCAACCCAGTTTCAAGAATATTGGGATCTTTTGTTCAGAAAGATATGACTATTCTGTTAGCACTTTCCTTTCCTCTTGTTCTTTTTTCATGTTAAGAATATAAAATTAAAAACCCCATATGAAATGTTGTGCCATGAAACTAAGTTGTTGGGTAACCATCTGACAACATCAGAAACAAATAAAAGTCTGGGGTTTTCTTTACAAAAAATTACCACCCCCTCCTACCCCACCCCCCAGTAAGCAGAATCATCTGTCTAAAAAAAGGAGCAAAGTTGAACATGATGCAGATTTTTGCTAGCATTTGAAACTCAGTGCACATTACTGTAAGTGAGATCTCTCTGTTACTAAAAGGGGTGGCCAGTCCACACGGAGTCAATTAACAATAAATAAATAAATAAAGAGAGAGATCTCTAATTGGCTGGCACACACATTGGTATGTTCTGTAAGGGCCTGAATCTGATCCTGTTCCAAAGCCCACTAAAGTTAATAGGCATCTTGCCACTGAGGTGCTGTCTCATTTGGAGAACAGTGGGTTAGTAATGATGTTGAGGACTCTGGTCACTGCATCATTGTCTGTAATTATATGGAGGAGCTTTGGTTTGTTCTTGAGAGAGGCTGGGCATGTAGCTGGTGGTTCTGTCCCTCTGCAAGGCCATTGATAGCATCTGATTAAGTAGGTTGTCATATATGAAAACTTATGCCTTTATGAATGAGCTGGTCTCTAGGTGCCACCCTACCCTGCCTGTTACAGTGATGTGACTCTGTGGGGAGTGGTCCCCTGTAGACTAGCTCTATTGCTGCTCTGTGGCATAAGAGAAGTTATTCTCTTCCCCCATGTCATACACTTGTGCAAAAGCAGTTTGCTGTAGCTCTGCAAAGTTTGGAAAAGATGTAATCCAATAAAGGTTATATTTATTGAGCTGCTACAGCATAGGTTCTACTCTGATACAGCTTCATTGTTTTCAGTTAACCTCTGTCACTGCTAATGAAGGTGATGCACACATCTTCAGACTCAGAGTTCAGGCTCTGCAAAATCAAAAACGCTGCCCTCCAGATATCTCTCTTGAGCCTATATGTTAGTCCTTGTTGATTTGAAGTAATCCCAGGATTGGGTGCTTTGCAATGCTATCAGTTTAGAACCCAGAAATGTCAGTTTTTATTAGACTATTGCTCTGGGTTCCTAATTGCACATTCAGATTACTACACAGATGTGTAAATAGATATCTTTGTGCATGAGGCCACCCCAGTTACACATACATTGTTGTAATTGCTCAAATATTGGTGGTGCATAATTGGATCCTGTTTTTAATGTGCAGAACTTTACCCTGCTGCCTTAAGAATGTGGCCCTTAGAGAATTGTGGGAGGAGGTAAGTCAAACTCTGTGCACCTCCCCAGTGACTACAGTTAAAAAAAAGGCTGAGCTCTATCTAGCTTTTGTGCATGTAGCATTCCTTTTGAAAACACCTTGCTTATAAGACAAAATAATTTGCATCTATCTCCATAACAGCACATATTAGCACTCGTGATTTAGTAGCAGTGACTAGTATGCAAACCTTTGCATAATCAGTCTTTGTTCCCGTACAGTGTGGTGAATTGCTGTAGCTAGGGGCGGTGCACTGGGGTATCTGAGAGACTCCAGATAAAGACTCTATGAACAAACAGAGAACAAAGTAGTTTTACTTCACAGAGAGAAAAATTGGCCATTGATTTCCCTTCTTGCCAGTCCATGCTGATTTGTTCTGTTCACATCCATTCTTCAACAACATGACTGCAAAAAAGAGTCAGTCTAGTGCAGTAATACCAAGGTTATAAATCAACCACAGCTATTGCCTTCAGAAGCCAAAGTCAGTATACAATCTCTGACGAGCCCTAGGCTACACTGCTGTTTGTGTTTGCCCGCTTGATTATTGTGTGGTGATGGGGAGATCAAGGACTGAACGGATTTTTTTTTAATAGACCCTTTGTGCAGTGGGTGAGTTAGGTGTTGTATACTGCTCAGCAGACTTAGCAACTGGAGCATAAGGTGTTTTCAGAGCTTGGTTTATTTGCTGTAGACAGCCAGGTTCATTGATGCAGGGCACCTGCTCCCCTACTCCCTCCCTGGGAGATCCCAGCAGCCACCTTTGGCTGAGCTGGAGACGGAGAGAATCTCTTACAGGCAACGGCTAAGAGCACGTAATTGCCAGAGGACAGACACAGAGTAAAAAGGATGCTAAAGTCATCATCACTTTTCAGTTGCTTGATTCAGAAGCAAGGCTTAGATTTGTCATCCCCAAGAATGCAAATATCAAACTCCTATAGGGAAAAGATGCAAAACAAAACAACAACAAAAAATTGTCACGGGGAACATTGTTTTGAATTAAAACCTTCTTTATGTTTACAATTAAAAATATTGAACACGGTCGATAAAATTCCACTGTCCTGGGCAGAGTCCATTGAACTCAATAGCAATTTTCCAATGAGCTTGGCACAGGCTCAGATGAAACCAAGTCCGTGAAACTATAGGAAAGCGGCTTTCTCCTTAGTAAAGGATTGACCAGAATCTGGTACAGAAAAAAGCCAGATTCATAGTACTTTTTGTCACAAACATCACAGCTATAATAAACATGTATATCTACTCAATAACTAGTTTCACAGGAGGAAGATAAAAGACAGGTCTTTCTGATCTTTGTATCAGTTCCTCTGCATTCTCTCTACTGAAACAAAATTGTTCTTTTCTGTATATGACCTGAGGAAGAATGTTTTGCATTTGACATGTCTAACTTTATCCCAACTACATAGTTTGTCCAATAAAAAAATATTACCCAAAGACATCCTTGCCTATTGCATAATTTCTGGACCATCACAGCAACATCACTCGTAAACTGCCTTAGACATTAAGAGGCATTTCAGTAGAATAAATTGTTCCTCTCTATAGTTCACTGATAGGTTGTATGACCCCTGTGCACCTGATAATTTATATCTTATACCGAATGAATTTGGTATCCTTGGAAACAAAAAGCTATAAAGGCAAGTTATTTTATACTGCTTAATGTTATCTGAAGATTAATTTCGAAGTTTCAAGGAATGGTCTAGATATCAGCAGCCAGATGCAGCCAAAACTTAATAGATACTAGTAAACAAAAACAGGAAAATGTGGGAGGGAGTCACCATTTGGCGATTCAGGAATGAGACAGTGACCCTTAGGGTTAAAGTAGTCCTCACTCCAACAGGAGTTTGTGCTTTGTGTTTTGATTTTTTTGGAAATAGTCATGTCTATAAAGAATTTAAATAGTAAATGATTGTTCAGCATGTTATCCCCCATCCGAATGACAGAGTGCACATTATTATAAATTTACTTTAAAACTGTTATCACTAGTTACAGGCCAGAGGCATAAGCAGGCTACTGATCTAAGAAAACAGTCATTTATTAAAAAACTCCAGATTCTTTTTTAACACTTTATGAAAGGTATTAAGGTTTCGGTGAAGTGGGATTTGTCATTCTTTCGGCAGCCCTGTGCTTTGGATGGAGTGCCATACCGAGCTCACTGCAAGACTGGGACACCACTCTGGTGTTGTGACAGGTCAATGAGGCAGAGGTCCTTCCGAACATCAGTTACTCTGTTTTTTAATGGCCCATCTTAGGTACTTTCTGCTGTGATCACTAGCTACAAAGAAAAGGGAATCTGGATCCATCTTACACACAAGCTGAAGTTTCTATTTCCTTTTTCTTTGTTGATTCTCTGACTAAATCTTTCCTCTCTTTCTTTTCTGTTTCCTCCTCCCCTTTCCCCCGACCTAGGGTGAATGCTCCCAGAAGTGCTACGACATCTTTGTGCTGGAGACCGTTTGCGTGGCCTGGTTCTCCTTCGAGTTCCTCCTGCGCTCTATTCAGGCAGAAAGCAAATGCGCCTTCTTGAAGACTCCCCTCAACATCATCGACATCCTGGCCATCTTGCCCTTCTACATCTCTCTCATCGTAGATGTGGTCTCCACCAAGAACAGCAGCAAGCCTGGCAGTGGGGCTGGAAACAAGTACTTGGAACGCGTGGGCCTCGTTTTGCGCTTCTTGAGGGCCTTGCGCATCCTTTACGTCATGAGGCTGGCGCGGCACTCACTGGGCCTGCAGACACTGGGCCTCACCGTGCGCCGATGCACCCGGGAATTCGGACTTCTGCTTCTCTTCCTTTGCGTTGCCATGGCACTCTTTTCTCCATTGGTTTATTTGGCCGAAAGAGAACTGGGAGCCAAGCAGGAGTTCACTAGTGTTCCCACCAGCTACTGGTGGGCTGTGATTTCTATGACGACTGTTGGCTATGGAGACATGGTGCCTCGTAGCATCCCAGGACAGGTGGTAGCCTTAAGCAGTATCCTGAGTGGGATTTTGCTGATGGCTTTTCCAGTCACTTCTATATTTCACACTTTTTCTCGTTCCTACACGGAGCTAAAGGAGCAGCAGCAACGAGCTGCAAGCAGACTGTCATACCAGCAGGAAGAAAGCCTCAAATTCCAAAATGGTGATAGTTCTCAGGAAGTGGAGACCTCATCCCCACCAGAGGTTGAAGAGGGGCCTCCACCAACACTGAAGCAGGGCCCCAAAAGGAGCTACTGAGTGCAAACAACTAAAGACTTAAAAACAGCCGCACTGAAGTAGTGGACAGGAGAAGCGTTCAGCTCTGAAACAAAAACCTATGGAACTGTGTCGACCAGGGTGTACAGCGAGGGCTGGGTGGTCCATGCTGAGTGGTCCTTTGTCCTACAGAGCTCTCTGCAGTGTCCATTCAAATGATAATGAGTAGTCTGCTCCATCTTTAGTAAAAAGCCACTTCTATTAAGCAACCGATTTTTTTGTCAGCCCCGAGAAGCAGTCACTCAAGGTGGAGAACCACTGGATCCAATAACAAGAAAAAAATATACTGAAAAACTGAGAATGCTCCACAAGGGCCCAGTTCAGGGAGAAGCTAGGATACCCTTTACTCTTTGTTAGCTTTCTGGTGACAACGACGGAGCCATGTGGAAGCTGAAGAAACAGGCTGGACTTTGTGCCTGAGCGTTCCCCCAAGCCCTTGTTTCCTATGCACAATGGATTCATTCTGTACAACAACCCCATGGGGTAGATGCCAAAAGTTTAAAGGGGGTAAGAAGTAGAGTGGCAGGGGGTAGGGGTAAGGGAGGGGAAGGATCCTGGCTGGGCCATCAGAATGGCAAATGTATCCTTGTTCTCTTATCCTGTAATAGAGATTTTTTAATGCTTTGTTTTCTTATCAGGAACCACAGTCTGGGCTGCTCTCCGACAGGTCTGCCTTGTGCTTTAGCTCTCTATGCATTATTTAGTAAACCTGCATCTTCAGTGCTTTGTATCCTTGCCCTGATGACAGGTGTATACATGGACAGCCTTGCTATCAGTGCTGTTGAATGTCACCTTGCTTTCCTTTGTTCCTCTGAATGTAACAAACATCAGACGAATGTTTTCACTTTCTCTTTGTTGTTCTACCATCCTCTCACTCCTCATGTTTTAAAGACTGTTTTATATTGCAACAGAACTCAAAGGCACCAGCCCAGGAAGTGGAGGGTCAGGGTGGAGGTGGGAAAGCAGTAGTAGCTGCAGGGACTTCATACCTGGTGCTGTGCCTTGACTGTAGCTGTACACAAAAGGATTGATCTAAAGGCACTGAAGTCACTAGGAGTCTTTCCATAGATTTCAGTGGACCCTCAATCAAGCCTCAAAAACAAGAGTTATTACACCCTACGCAACAGCAACCAATCTTTTTTTGGCAAACTGCCCAAAGTTAAGTCAATCCAAAATGCTGAGAGAATGCCTCTGATCTAGCCAGCCACTGCCCTCACTCAGGGTTGCTGAATCTCGTCATCTCTGAGATTTAGGAGCCGTGCTAAATTTGGCAGCACCTACTTCCCCTCCCCCACCAACTTCCAATGTCCTGCAGCTCCCACTGCCCCCCCAACTAATTAATTAAAATGTCACTCCAATCCCTGCCCAACCCCAATGACTTCTACTCTGACTCTTATTGTCAGCACTCCCTTGAGCTCACTGCCAGAGGCTCACGTGCCAAACATACTGGTTGCATGCCACTTGTGGCATGTATGTCATGGGATGTCACCACAGCATTAGAGTATAAACTTGTCTGTGTTCTCAGCTGGGAAGAGATAATCATTTCAGACAAAGACCAACAGCTCTGTTCTCTCCTCCCCTCCCACCCCTGAGTTTCATAATGGTCATTTAGAGGGGGAAAAGTTTGAACCATAAAATCCACATGTGGTTTTGTTTACTGATTCTCATCCTTGTGTATCAGGTGCCTCTGCCTGCTCTCCACCTCTTCCTGCTCCTATGTAAGCTGAGGCATGTGGCTGACATAATTCAATGCATCACATTCACCTTTAACATGTAGGGAAAGCGCATATCTAAGAGCAACTAGAGTATGCTGTCCTACCCCAGCTTGTCCCTGCAAACATGCAAACATGCACCAATATACAGCAGATGGGGTTTGTTCCTCAGCAGATTGTGGGAGATTGACCCTACCTTACTGGGTTCATATGTTAGGCCATTCCTCGGCATCCTGTTTCAAGGAATGGGTTGAAAGACGTAACAGGCTCCGTTTTAATTTTAATAAAAGCTGGACGCTTTGCTCCTGAGTAGTGGCATCTGTTTTTTTTTCTTGTAGAAGCAAGAGCTTTCACATGCTCCAAGCTCCATGCAACTGACAGCAGCCACTTGTTAAAAACTTTGGCAACAAAGGCCAAGGAATTAAAAAAAAAAATAAATAAATATCCACTCTTACATGTTTTATCGAAAGACAAGAGGAGCATTTGATCTGGCTTCCAAGCTGGAAGCGCCATCTTCACGCTTCACCCATCCCAGTGTTTTCAAGATGGGCAAAAGCCTAATACCGGAGATCTTCCTGGTACAACCATGGACTCCACAGAGTTCTCCAAAGCGGCCTCCCAAACGCACAGGAATCCTGGCACCGTGTTGGAGGGAAACTGTGCCCTCCTCCGTGCCAAATCTTCCATCTGAGTTGTGGTAGGAGCTTCTAGGAGCTACATAAATCACATGCCACCCTTTCTATGTCTTTGCGGCTTTGTGGTACTATGATCAGATGGAGATTAGCATGCTGTCTGTGTGCAGCTGCCATCACTGCTCCAGGGCTTCAATAAAATAGTTCAGTATTTACAGTTTGATGGCCACTGTTGTGCTACCACCACTTCAATCCCCTCACTGCTGTGCCAGAGGGAGCCTCAGGAAATAGCAACTATTCTGTGCAATGTGAGGCATTAAAGACCAGTTAAGAGCTATTTTTCCTCCCACCCTTGTTTGATATCCAGGAGCCGGCATGGATTAAAAGCCACATGCTATTTTCTGTGGAAGATAAGCAAAAAACAAGGGGCCTTGCCCCTTTGCAAGCTATATCTAAGCCTGGCATGCGCGTCCAGGATCCTCAGCCCTGGCATTGTCAAGTAAACTATCAGACAGACATAGCATCTGCCCACAGCTTGAAACTCAGCACAGCAAGTAGAACAGCAGGAGTACCAGCTTGCAGAGAAGGGTTAAAATGAAGCCTAATGCTTCTGGAGCACTGCCCATATGCCATGTCCTGCTCTGACTCAGATTTTGTTTTGAAAGTGGAGCAGGATGCTCAGCAGTTGGGTCTCTCAAGCCTCATCATCAAGGCACAGCTTTTTAGCCTCAGGAATGTCGAACTCAGATGGCTGTATGGTCACATCATGTATTAAGAAAGGTCATTAAAAAGGCACACTTGTCCCCAAACTTAAAATTAAAGCAGCCAAGAGATTTGCCAGCTGAACTCTGTCATTGCAGAACATTTACTTTCTATTCCATACCCATTACGTTATTTCTACACAGTCTTCCAACTAGACTCAGCTCACACACTGGATTTGTGAAACGTGCATGTGATGATGCCCCCTCCCCATACCCCATGTTTAGAAAAATGACATTTATTCTAAAGGGAGCACGCAATGGGTTTTTTTCCCCCTACAGAAAGGAAACAAACCTTCATACTTGGTGTTTTAATCAAGCCACCATTAGTGAAAGCCCTTTATGGATCAACAGCATGGAAAACTGTTTAGTTAGGATGTTGGCCTCAATTCCTAATGTGTGCATTACCACAGTGCCTTGCTGTAGCTCTATATTTACCACTGCAATTCTAATAATGACAAATGTAGAACAAGACCGACATTGCATGTCTAGCATATTACAACCCAAGGTCATAAAGCATGATTGTTCAAAAAGTAGTATAGCAATTCTCTGTCATCTCACATCAGCCACCCTTATATTTTTCAAAGGCTCTGCAATTAAACTAGAGTGAACACACAGTTCTAATAGTCACACACACAAACACACATACTCAGTCTTATTAGTCCTGTTACATAAAGCCTGGTGTTTAATAAAAGTTCAGCTTAATCTGTTGAAATGACAGTCTTGTTACATAAAGCCTGGTGTTTAATAAAAGTTCAGTTTAATCTACTGAAGTGACAGATCAGGAAAACTATAAGAGGAATATGTTAAATTACTTTGGAAGCCTTATAAAGTGTTTTTGGAAGCTTTATAAAGCACTGACTGTCAAACACAAAAGGTACCCAAAAGGAGAATGCTTTTTTTTTTTTTTTTTTAGTTCAGCATAGTTCTTGTCCCTGGTGCCTACTACATTTGTTCAACAACCAACAAAAAGCATTCATATGGTTTCACCTTCTCTGACACTATTTACAAGTGACTGGAGGAATTTTTCACTGCTATCCTTTCCTACCTATTGGTAACTTTAGGATATATGCCAACCTGCTGTCTGCATTTTCTGACCATCTTGGTAGGCATGCCCGTGCATTTCCTGTATGATGTATGCTGCTGCTGGAGACTTCATAATTAATATGTTCCCCCCTGCCCTGGGAAGGATAAGCAGATGTTCGGATGTATCTCTCTTTTGCAATCAGAGTGCCAAAACACAATGTTCAAATGGCATCTTACACATTGCCATTGATATGACATCACAGTGGCATACCTACCTTAAGAGGCATCAGATTCGTGAGCTCAAAGACAGGCTCTCATCCTATTGAAAGGGCACATTGATGTGGCACATCTTTGCTCTCAGTGCATTACTACTTACATTTGGTCATTCTTAAAGCCTGCAGAGACATGGGTGCACACACAAAGCCTAGTCATAAGCATCAGTGGGTGAAGGCACATGATTGAGTTTTATGTAGTTTTGACCTCTCTCTGGAAAGGCTGTGGCAAGTTTTGGGTAGCTGGATAATAAACAACAGTGTTAAGCAAGCTGAAGTCAGTGTCAGGCAATAGTGTCAGGCAAGCATACGACAGGTTTAGGTCAGCTGCACAATACTGAACTCAGGTTTTGGGGAGAAATAAAAGTGAAAAAGCCCCCAGCTACAGGTCACCCACTCTTGGGACCTTCATAGCATGAGTGCAAGCCTCCTTCCTTCTCCCACTCACCCACTGCAAGGCATGCTGGACTGGGCACTCAATCCCAGCCCCTGGTGTCAGAGCCACAGCACTTTACGTACGGCTGTGAACTAGTTCCCTATCAGTGACATTTGGGAACAGCTCAACCGTTACACCAGCCCAAATGCCAAACAAAACAAAGCAACACAGCATCTATGTATAACAATATTTCTTTATTTCTTTATTTTTTTAAAAATCACTGCAAGAGACACAGTGAGCTCCATGAAACGTGCCATACATTCAAGAAAGAGATGGTATCTCAGGTAACTGATTTGTTAATTCTCTGAGGCAATCACTGCTACTGCTATTTCCTGATGCACAAAAAGTTCTGTAACATTTTGCTTCTAAAGTCTCTATCCAGCTGAAGTTTGAATGCTGCTGGCTAAGAAGCCCAGCTTTTTAAATGCTGTAAGTAGAAAATGACTTTAGATACTAGTCCGCTGGCTTCCTTTCCAGCATTCGCAACTCTGGCGTGAAAGAAACATGTCCACAGAGTTTGCTGTTTTTGGTAGTGACGGCAGACTGTTAAGAATCTGCACAGCAAAGAGTTCCAAAAGGACACAAAAGGATTATTTTATCTTCAGTAATACATGCTATTCAAAGTCAAGGAGGCGTTTGGGACCACATCTCCCCTTAGGTTAAGTCATAACATACAGAAGTATATTCCTTAACAGCCACTTAGTAATTACACCCCTGTTCCGTAGACCAGTAGAAAAAAGACCACCATATACAAAAATCTTAACATTACAAGTTATTTAAAAAACAACCCAAACCATTAAAACGTGAGAAAGTGTTTGTTTGCATACAAGTAGAAATACAATCCTTGTTGAAGCAGCATACCAGAGAGGACAGTTGTTAAAGAAGTCTGTAAAGGACAAAAAGCCCAGATGTTCTTTTAGTACAACCAGAACATTGGGGAAATGAGAGGACTAAAACATTCATTGTCTGCCGTGCCAGGTTTGTCATCTTTGTAAGGTCACTTTAGGCATAAAAGAGTGTGGTGTCAAACAAAAAGCATGGAGGCGGAGTTTGACCATAGCACTCTCTGCCAGGCCTTCAGATAGAACGACTTTCCTGAGATCGGGGCTATCTGTGTAGGCTGTTTGTGCAGTGGGGGGTGGGGTTCCCTGTGGTCGTTCTCTCCTCCACATCCACAAGCCACAGCAGGGTCGGACACCTGATGAGCTCATGGGCTGCTGCTCCAAATGCCCAAATACAACACACATGTATTGAAAGGGCCAAACCCTGGTCCATTTAAGGACTATGGGAGTTTCACCAATGGATTCAAGATTTGACCCACCCAGGCAAAGGAGGTGGCCTCCAAGGAACACACACCAGGGTGGAAGCCCAGAGGTCAGGCTGTACTATAAACTTGAGTGATGCCAAGTTCGGAAACAAGAAAAACCAAAAGCACAACAGCAGAGGACAACTGGGTGTCCATTACCTCAAAATAAACTTTCCTGATAGATTTTGCTACATTGTGATCCCAAACTACTACAGTTCTGAAGACTCTATCTGGCCTCCCTTAAAGGTGATCCAAACACAGAGCGTGGGATCCCCAAAAGCAGCAGGTTAGTGAGAATACCTGATTTAAAACCGAAGATGTGATATCCCCGTCTTGTTGCCTTATTTAAAATAATGTATCCTTCTGGGATGTTCTCGGAGAACAAAATGGCTTACTAACAGTCTATCACTGCCCTCAACAATGGCAGCTGCAGTAGGAGAGGATTTATCTGGCAGTAAAGAATGACTCTCATAAAGAAGGCAGTGCAGACACAATGGTTCTTGGGACTAAGTATCTCTCTGTATCCATCTCATTCTGATGAAGACAGGATCATTATGGCAATTGGCTGCAGCCCAGGGGTTTCATAACAAACCATTTCAAGCTGTACACCGCTTAGCATTTCCAGGTAAGTGCCAGCTGTCAGAAAGGGCACAATAAAGGATGCTGGCAAATATACAGTATATAAACTTCTACATTACATATATAAATTATAACTCCCTTAGATTTCTCACCCCCCCTCTGAGCTATTGGAGCTTTCTAACAGCCTGGAAGATTTAAATAGCAGAAAAAGAATGACACCGCAGTCCTGACCCAATCCCCTGTGGCACTTCCATGTTTGGCTAACAAAAAAAAGCCTAGAACACAAAGTGGTCTCATTTGGCATTAAGTAATACTAATGAGAATCCCAGCATTCATCTAACTGCATTTCAGGAATAGAAAGCTACTCGATAGAAAGCTACTTCATTTCTTTCCCTCGCATCCATCTCCATCCCATACTTTAGCAGCCTTGAAAGTTGGTTACTACTTTATTGCTGGTGCTCTGTCACTGCCGGGAAAGGTTTCACTGGTGTTTCTCCTGGCCCCATTCAGCAGCCTACCAACCTACTCCAAACATCCACACATTTTCCATAGTATTGCACCCTATCAAATTAGGAACCCCTGAAAGTGACTGCTTCAAAGCAAGACTACTAAGACTCACACTCTCCCACCCCTTTAATTCTCCCACCTTGTTCCTATCAATATCTATTTGATTTGGCCCAGCATTGTGCACCCCATTACCCCTATGAAACCTTTCATCTTGATGAACCCACCACACTGAACCAGCAGTGTGAGATGCATCACCCAATACATACACACTTGATACTAGATAATTGGTTTACTTCAAGTGGTCCCCTTCCTAGGGTCCTCCCCCACCCACCTTTACTGAAAAACTTTGCATTAAATATTTGATAGTGTCTTCACACGTTATTAAGATATTTGACCCTAAGAGATAATCCAAACTTACTGCCAATATACATACTTTTTATATAATATAAATAAGTAAAAGCTTCAGACAAAATATTCTATGATTTCTGTGGTTTTACATCTTTAAATAGCATTAAAAACACACACATCCAGCCCTTGTGATTATATGTACAAACACTGGTGAATGTATAAGGCTCACAGGTACATAGGCAAAAAGAAACTAACTGTCCCTCCAACAGGGGAAAAATACTCTATATGATGAGTCTGAAACCAAACAGAACAAGTTGATTTTCAACTCTAACTCCAGTGATAGAGCCCTCCTACTTCCCAGCCTTGCACTCATTCATATTTTCAATTCAACAGCAAAACCAGTATTTACAAGAGAAAAGAAAGCTGCAAAGGTCGACTCCTCAACACTGTTGACCTATCACCATTTCCACAGCATGTTTCAGAGTGCCTTTGTACTGGCTGGGTGTGCTGTGTGTGATGCTGGCTTCTGAGGGTAGTAACTGTAGAAGTAAACCTGCAGCAAGATGGCTATGTCCACAAAGACCTGGAGTAATCCACAAATGGAGAACTGGAAAGGAGCTTGGTTGAGGATAAAGTAGACAGTCTTGAAGGTATCACCACTGGTCCACATCACCACCATCTTGACGCTAAGAAAGGGAGGGAAAAAAAAAAGAATTAAAGATTGAAAGAGTTGGAACTTGGATAGAGGAAACTGTATCGTGACGATATATATACAGCTCTGCAAGTCCACATAATGCATCTAAACAAATTCTTGCAGTCCTACCCATGGATGGACCAATCTCCTGACCACTAAAACCAGTCAGCTTAGTGCCTTAATTACTATAGATACAAGTGCTACCAGTCATGAAGTTATCCAACTGCTTAAAAAAAGATTATGATACTAAACTGGATGACTTGCCATGGAAGTGAAAGGCACATAGTAACTACACTGCATATATAATGAAGTAACAAGGGTGCATGACAAACAACAGATTTCAAATCCATTTACTGCAACAGTTATGGTTTCTTGTGCGAGTATGTGCATGAGCACTCACTCACTTACTCACTTCTTCCTTGATCAACCTTTAGAATCAACCTACATGAACTTGTCTTGTATATCATATGATGTATTTTGTGCTCCAGAGTGAAACGTGCAATAGCACGTGCAAAGAGAACAGTTAATATGACAGCAGCATTAGAAGCACTCTGGCAAGGGTCTTTCTCCATAGAGGGATGCCCAGGTTTCTTCTTTTTTTGGTGTTTTTACTCATTATGCCTTTTTTTCCCCCTTTTTTTTTAAATGTCCTACATCTTTGAACCATCCTTCTCACCTCCTGCCAAAGGCTTTTCTGCCCCTGCCACTTTGGGTTCTGCAAAGTCTGGGGAATAGAAATCATTCTTAAATCTTAGCACAGGGACATTTTCCATGTCAGCACTTCAACACTGAGTCCAGAATGTGCACAATCCGTTGCTGAAGATGAGTTTGGGCTTTGTGCATTACAACAGGACAGCTTTATAAACAGATGAGCAAGCAGTGCTGAACAAAAGCTTTGCCATTCACAACTAAAACCCTTCAGCATAAATAGTCTGGAGCTTTTGCATGAAATGTCACAATTATGAACGATTAAGTTTTTCCAGTCTTGGCTGTAAATTTATCAAAGCAACTGTGTGCGCACAGTATCTGGTCCTCATTTCCTACATGTTTAGGAGGACAGGATAGGATAATCTGGAATTTTGGATACAAATACAGCACATGACCCTAATATGAACTACATCCTGCAGTCTATCCTCAAGCCTTTGCTATAACAGTGGTCAAGAAAGCCAGCAAATACAGCCCATTCATGTAACAGGAGCATAACCCTTCTTATCGGTCACTTCATTTATAACCACAGTGACTGGGGTCATAAATGAAGATCCAAGATCTGTAACAATACATCATGGAGCTGCTAAGGGACTGTATATGCAAGGCTGCAAGCTGGGCATGCAACTGAATACATAATACCTATAGACCTAACTCAATCTAAGTTTTGTATACAAATAACTACCAGAAAGAAAAGGAGAAGGTTACCCGAGGTCAGCCATTCCCTGTAGCAAAGTGGAGCCCCGCGGGTTAGCAAGGCCTGCCAGGCAGGCTAACATGCCAGGTTATTGAACATTTGTCAGATATTTTCCCAGTGAAGATTTTTTTTTTAAAACAGGAAAACAATCCGAACAGCTTGAACAAGAAGGGAGGGCAATACATCATGGTACTTTGCTTGTCTGCAAGCCAATATGACTCCTAATGATAGATTAGCAAATAGGCATTTGCTGTGCAGCTGGGGAGGGGGGAGGGGGGGGGAAGAGGGGGCAGCAATGCACAGGATTTAACCGAGAATCTGCCAGTTCAGATTTTAGTTAGTTTGGTCAACAAAAGCCCTCATGGGCCAGACAAGGGTGGGCATGCCCTGCAAAAATATGAATGGTTAATAGGCATCAAGGTAAAAGATGCTCCGTGACATTTAAACTGGAGTCAAACTACCAGGCACTAAACCTGGGACCTCTCTTCCTGCCAGATCTTCAATAAAGAAAAGGTCCCACTCACTCAGGAAGTGCGCTGCTTAAATATCCACTGCTTTTACCCAAGGGAGTGACTGTGAAGCTGTTCACAGAAATGCACCTGATGTCAGCAGACTTGTTCCCTCGCAGGGAGTTTAAACCCCTGATGAGAGAACTACAGCCAATGCGAGGAGGGGAACCTGTAGGATAAATGCAACCCTGCACTTTCGGATCAAAGGCCATACTGACATTAACTGTGACTACAGATGCAGGATCCTTCCCCAAGCCTTGCTGGACAGTCTGAAGCCCTCAGGGTGCATTTTGAGAAGACTGAGATCAGTTTAATTTAGAATTAACGGAACAGAATGGCCGCAACATAAAATCATTCATGGTGCCAGATATCACCAGAAATTCAGGGCTCTGCTCTTTGCAGCTACTCTGATGCAACACCAGGAGAAAACCTGACAATTATTCCAGGTTTCCCATAAAGAGAGAGGCTAGAAAACAGGGGTGTGAGCAAGACTGGGCAAGCAGGGCACCAGTCCTAGGCACTGATTTGGAGGAGGCAGCAGCAGCAGCCTGCGGTAAAACTCCCCAGTGCACAGCACCCTCCCCTTCTCCCTGCTTAGGACGCCAAAACCAAAGCAGACAGCTCTGACAAATCTCACGTCTCAAATGCATCTAGGTCAGGGGGACCAGGCCACAATTAGGTCCACGTTGCCCGGGCTAGGGAAGTTCTCCCTGCCTGCTCCGGTGGCCACCTGACCACGTTCCAGTATAAGCAATTGAAATCTGGGTTTTAAACATGGGCAAACATTAGCTATTTGAGCTGAAGTCTTCCATGCCAGGTGTCTGCTTCAGCTGAGTCCAACCAACACAAGTCAGCTGTTTCCAAGAAGGAGGCAAAGGGTTCAGGCCTTTCTTGGAAATACTCTCATGTTCCCAAGGTTTTGCAGTGGGCAAGTCAAAACTGGCAGGGAGCGACCTTTTGGGGAACGCCTGCATTGTGTTGCTGGCATTCCCAGGCAGGGACTGCCCAGCCAGTGCACCCGAGCTACTCCTTCCTGCTCACATACCCCCAACCCAGAACGGAGGCAGTGAAGCCACTTTGGGCATCCCCAGTGGCTGCTCTCAAGCATACCAGAGACGGAGGAGAGCAATTCTGGGTTGGGCTGGAAGGAAGATAGTAACTGCGTACAGAGGTTTGGTTTTGTTAAGATATGGGGAAAGGCAGGCTTAGGGTTTGCCTTTGTCCAAACAGTTATTTTACAAGCTTATTACTATCCCCATTCAGAGAAAGGGTAGACAAGTGTTAGTCCCGTCTTGCAGGATGCAAAGCATATTTAACCAGCTGGAAGCACGATAAGACAACCGACAAAACATCAAAAAAGGTCCCAACACTGAAGCAGCCCCCCTCTGTAATGTTTAGAGAAGCCACATTTCAAACTTCACTTTACAGATATGTGATTGTTTGCAAAAGCAAGCACCCATACCTTCTAACCAAGCTGTCATGCATGGCATATACAGAGTCACATTAGACCTCAAAGCAGATGAATCTTTACTGAGATTATCCCTCTTATGTTTGAAATCTGAACCGGAGAAACTTAAAATTCAGGACAGCCCTAGTTCCCTGCCCAGCCAATAAAGAAATCTCTATGAACACACTGCTCCCCAAAAACAAAGCTATGTAGTAGTTACAGGCAGAGACAGAGAGGCAAGTCAAGCCAAAATATGACTGCTTCGGAAGAAGGAGATAAACAGCATAAGCTTCTGCAAGTGCAGATGAGCCAAGTGGAGGGAAGGAAGCAGGAGTTACTCTGAAATAGATGTTATTGCCAGAGGCTGAGACAGACGTGCAAGAAAAATAGCACTTCCCAACAATGTAAATCGTTATTGCAGGATCCAGTGACAACAAGCCTCTGAAAACAAGCGACTTTCTTACCGCTCCACTTGTTTCAAGCAGTTATTAATGGAGTATTGATATACTAACATAAAATAGCAACTGACCATGGACATGGAATCTGGTCTTAAAAACACGAATCAGAGGCATTTTAGTATACCATCAAAATCAATTCCCAGAAAACCAGCAGGTGTTCTCAATACACGACAGACAAGCAGTAACAACCTCTATCTGCAGGGTTTGTCAAATACTAATTTTTAATATGGAACATGATAATTTGAGGCACTGCAGCTCCGACCCAGCACGAGCACATATCTCTGAGTTTTCTAAAGCGAGTGAGATGCACAGTGATACCCTGGAAAACTGTGCATTTTTCCAAACAAACAGCCGTTTCCCCCTCCCAGTTCCTTGTGCATCATACGATAACACAGTGATTTCAGATAAAAGTCAATTACAGAAGTCAGGGATGAACAATATCTTTTATCACCCCCCAAGCCAACAAAGCCTTATTTCTACAGAATGCTCCTAGAAGTGCTCTCTTGAGCCTCCAGGATATTTTTACAGTAGCTGAAGGGGAGGAAAAAAAAAAGTTCTATCCACCAAAAGTGAAAAGAACTTCATAAAGCCGTTCCCCCATCATTATTTGCGTCAAAACTTGGTGAAGCAATGCAGCAAAACGCCAGTTGCCTACAAAGAGCAGCACATAGAGTCACAGTGTTGTTTGGCACTGAGATACAAACCTACACAGGGAGAAATACAGGATAGCATTTGCTTCGCTTGATTCCCACCGACTCTCTCACATCAGCGTTATGACTCTACGTGGCTGTAACTTAACACATGAAACCAAAAATATCCTGAGAACTGGAAGATGTGCAGAAGATCAACCATTAGGAAATACTTCCGCTGGGAAATTCCATGGTGATTTGGCCACACGTCAGCACACAAATAAAAAACAGGAGGCATGTGCTGGGCTGCTGTAATTACACCCCTGCTACAGAGCCAGGGAGGCAGAGCTAATTTTGTTTTATGATAGTCAAAGGAATCCCAAATTCTAAAGTTCATTTCCAGGAACTGGAGGGCAATATGATTTCTCACAATTTTTTTACTTCAAATGTTATCCACTGGTGCCATAAACCAGCAGAAAATATGACCAAAGAACATTTGATTCTGATCCTCTTAAAGTCACTGGAATGTGACCCTCCATTCACCTTAAGAGGGAACTGGACACCCTGTGAGATGGGCAAGACTTTAACCTATGTTAGTTATGGCCACAAAGCTAAACCAGCAAACCGTACGTAGTTTCATAGTTTCATAGTAGCTAGAGTCGGAAGGGACCTAGGTAGATCATCTAGTCCGACCCCCTGCCTTGGCAGGAAAGAGCACCGGGG
>NW_017728886.1:163073166-163093332 GCF_001723895.1 Crocodylus porosus | reverse complement strand
CACCTTGCAAATTGGCAAAAAAGAGCTTCTACTGGGACAGGTGTTGTTGGTTTGGGAAGCAATAAGCAACATCAGCAAAGGCACTTTCATATACCAATCAGATTGTGCTTATTTTACATTTCTTCAGATACAGAAACCACCAAAAATAAAAACGTTGCCACCAAACTCCTATTACCAGCAAACAACTGTGTGTGACAAACAGCAAAGTGTGGAAATGTTTTCTTTCGCTCATAAACTTCAGTGTGTGTGAGTTGCCCAAAATCATGTAATAAATCTGAAACAAAGTTCAAAGTCCCAATTTTCCCAAGTGATGCCTGTATGCAACAACATAAGATTGCATACTACTGTGCTAGGAAACTTGAAAATTTTCAGAGAAACATGCTGTTAAGATCGACGTTGTGCTACGCAACAATTGGCTTCTGTTTAGCAAATTTAATTAAAAATCCTGACCCCGTTGGTGTTAACTAACTGGAGCCTGGTCACTTGCATATTTGCAGCTGGGACCTCACTCTAAAGGGAAGGTTATTTTCAAAACTATATGAAACATCCAATTCCTAAGCAAATCAAATCAACCTGCAAACCCCTCTTCTCTGATCTAGAAAAGACAAACTTAGGGTTAGGGGACAGAAGGGGGTGCAGATGGTGTTGAATTCAACTGCTGGGTTTCCCAGGTTCTGATGAATTACTTAAAATCTCAGCACCCTGGGTCTGCAGCTGAAAAAATGAGGACAAATATTCTTCCATCTGATAGGGCAGAAAGAGGATAAAACCACTGATAGCTACCCAGATTCTTCAGGAATTAGGCTCATAAAGTCTACAAGGTTAGGGACAGAAGTTATACATAAACCGGTTTAAGTGATCAGAAACTGATTTAAACCTGTAACAGAACAAAGTTCAGGGCACATAAACCAGTTCCAAAATGACTGAAACTGGTTTAAGATAAACCTGGTTGAATGTAGTATAAGACTTAACTTTGACTGAGGTCAAACCGGTGTTTGGCCCCCCAGGCCTCCACTTGTCCCCCACTTCCCCAGCCCCTGCTCCTACCTGTGCCCCGCTCTCTCCCTCAGCACTTGGGCCTCAACGGTGGTGAGGGAGGGAGTGGAGCTGGGGTAGGGGCAGGCTCTGCATGGGTGGGACACAGGACAGAGCCGCAAGCAGCTTGTCCGGGGGATGCGGGGCGGGGGAAGAGAGCATGCAGCCCAGGAGGGCACGGGGGACATACCCCTGGATCTGCACAGTGGCCGGGCTGGCTGCCGGGCGGTGGCGGTGGCACTGGGACGGGGGGGATTGGGGAGGTATGGTGAATTTTCAGGTGCCTGCAGCCCCTGCCCCTTCCCTGTCCTGAGCCCCATTCCCAGTGCCACCACCACCAGGCCCAAGCTGCCGCTCCTGGCCAGTCTCACCTCCATCCCCAGCACCACACAGCTGACACACGTTGCCCCCAGCTTGGGACCAGCAGGCACTGCTCCCTCCCAGGCAGATCCGGGCTGGGGTCTCCACCCTCCAGTGGGCTAGCCCCAGGCTGGTGCCTGCCCACGCCCCCTTCTCTGGAGCAGGGAGGAGGGGGAAAGCCTTGGAGGGCTTCTCTCTTCCCTCTCCTTCCTTTGGTACTGGTTGGCAGGCGTGCTCCAGCACCACCTAGCTTCTGACTTGAGACACTGCAGGCATGTGGCTGCATTTCCTGAATCAAAAGTGAATGTCTGTTCATTTGCTTATCATAGTTTCATAGTAGCTAAGGTGAGGATGGACCTGAACAGATCATCTAGCCTGACCCCCTGCCACAGGCAGGAATGAATGCTGGTTTCACAAAACCCAAGACAGTTGATCATCCAACCTCCTCTTGAATTTGCCCAAGTAGGGGCGATGACCACTTCCCTGGGAAGTTGGTTCCAGATTTTGGCCACCCTAACTGTAAAATATTGCCTTCTGATCTCTAACCTAAACCTAGTCTCCATCAACTTATTACCATTGTTCCTTGTCACCCCAGGTGGTGCTGGGGAGAAAAGGGCTCTTCCTATTTGCTGCTGATCTCCCTTGATGAGTTTGTAGGCAGCCATCAAGTCCCCCCTCAGCCTCGTCTTGCTGTGGCTGAACAGGTTCGGGTCCCTCAGCCTCTCCTCATAGGGCCTGTCCTGCTGCTCTCTCACCAAACAGGTGGCCCTCCTCTGAACCCTCTCCAGGCTGGCCACATCCCTCTTGAAGTGCAGTGCCCAGAACTGGACGCAGTACTCCAGCTGTGGCCTGACCAAAGTCACAGAGTGGGAGTATCACCTCTCTGGACTGGCTTGAGATGCACCTTTGGATGCAAGACAAGGTATGGCTGACCTTGCTGGCTGCGGTCTGGCATTGGCAGCCCATGTTCATCTTGGGAGCCAATAATGACTCCCAGATCCTGTTCCGCCTCTGTGCTTTTAAGAGGGGAGCTCCCCAGCCTGTATGTATGCTGTGGATTCCTTCTCCCAAGGTGCAGCACCCTGCATTTGTCTATGCTGAACCCCATCCTATTCTCATCTGCGCACTTTTGTAGTCTGTCTAAATCTATTTGCAGCCTCTCTCTCCCTTCAAGTGTGCCCACCTCACCCCACATCTTAGTGTCATCAGCAAACTTGGACAGCGTGATTTCCACCCCCTTGTCCAAGTCACTGATGACACAATCGGTTCAACCTGTGCAGCTTAGACTAACCTGCAAAGTTTGAATCGATTCAGCCTCTGGCTATTTGACTGTCTGTACTTAGCCCCAGTGAATACATTGATGTACTCACAGTTGGGGTTAGAGGGGGTGGAAAACAAACTCCCCTCCACAATCTCTTTCAGCTGCCATCACAGTCTGTTTACGCTGGAATACTTAGAGCAAGAAGCTGTTTCCACATTTGCTTCTAACGTCTTGTCGTTGGAAAATTTCAGTTCATGTTCAGGTTTTGCAAAGTAGTGGACCTACTATCAGATCCACCTAGGGGGGAAAAAAGCACTTGTACACAACAGCAGCGTTTCAACTAGAGAAACTGTCTTGCTTACACCAGAAAAACATGACATCCAAATACTATTCGTTAAGTGTAAGTAACAGAAATAAACAAACCAGATTTCTCCCCAGCTGGGCTGAAACAAATCAGGACTGGCACTAAGCAACTGGGAAACCACTACATTTTTTGTTTAAGCTGTCAGACCACAATGGGAATTTCCAAAGGCAGGTGTCCAAAGTTTGCAAATCTGGAAGTCAAATATGCACTCTTCAGTATAGGTTATTTTGTGAGAAACCAACATCAGCTGAACTTCTGAAGGCCTAGCCAAGCACATCTCAGACAACTTACTGGGAACCTTAAGTTCCAAGCTCGATTCTTCACTCCTCTATGTCAAGCTCATGGAAGAAGTGCATTACAGTCACTCTAACAGCACTTCCTCCAACACCAGTGTGATGCTGGCAGTTTCCAGAGGGAGCCACATGCCCAGCCCCTGGCTGCCAGAACCATTAACAGGAACTTGAGGTGGGGATGGAAGGGGTCTAGAGTTTATTTTAGAACATGTATCAGGGTGTTTTTAAGCCTTCCTTAGAGACACCGGGTATCAGCTGCAGCCAAGGCTGGGGACTTTGACTGGGGTGTGCCAGTGCTCCTCCTAGGACTTCAAGCCAGAGGTTCCTGGCTAGAGGGTCTTGTCCCTCTGTTCAGGATCAGATAAGTTGCCGTATTTGGGGTCAGGATGGAATTTTACCCCGTGGTCACATTGGTATGGACTGGGGCAGGGGGGTAACTTCCTCTGTAGTGGGAGGGCATGGCTCTTTAGCTGGGATCTCCTGAGCATATATTAACAACCTTTTACAGAAGCAGGATGTTGGCTGCCCTGGCCCCCATTTTACCTCTGCCAGGTTGGGGTGCTATGTCTTGTAATGTTTCAATTTCGGCAGAAGTTTTGCTAAGAGGTTACATTATGGATTTGTATGGGACGGTTTGGATAAGGATGATTCTGCCTCAGGCAGGGGCTTGGACTAGCTCAGGGATTGGCAACCCCTGGCACGTGTGCCACGTGAAGGCATTTTCCTTAGCATGCACACCTTGGGGCAGATGGTGAGGAAGGGGCCAGGGCTGTGCTGCCACAACAAAGATTAGGCCCCTCATGGCTCCCCTGTTATCTGCCCCGAGCTGTACGTGCACCCACTACTGGCAACAAACCAGGCCAGGGCTCTGCAAACCATGATGCAGTTACTTGCAGCCCCCTTGCTGCCTGCTGCAAGCAGCCCAGGCTCCACGGCAGGTGGCAGGGGCCTGCCCAGAGCCCAGGCTGGCTGTGGCAGGCAGCTGGGAGGCTGAAAGTCACTACACTGGGGCTTGCAGAGCTCTGGCCCAGCTCACTGCTGGCAGTGGGTGCACACACACCTCAAAGTGGATGATCAGGGAGCTGCAAGGGGCCTAATTCTTACTGTGGCAGTGCAGCTCAGGCCCCCTCCATGCTGTCTGCCCTGAGGCACATGTACACCTGTGCCAGCAATGAGCTGGGTGGGGTTTTGCGAACCCTGGTGCAGCTGCATGCAGCCTCTTGGCCTCCTGCCAGAGCTGGGCTGAGCTCTTGGTAGACTCCTGCCACCCACCATAGAGCCTGGGCTGCTCACAGCAGCAAATAGCTGCATCAAAGTCCATGGAGCCCCAGCCTGGCTTGTTGCCAGCAGCAGGTGCTTCCACCAACATCTTACAAGTCAAGGTTGGGGTGTTTTTGGCACTCTGCTCAAAAACGCTGCCAAACTCTGGACTAGATGAAAATGGGCAACCGGTGCCTCCCGAGTCCGGGGGTCACCAGATTGCCGACCGGGGGGGGGTGACACAGCGGCCAACTGCTGAGCCAGAGGCAAAACCAGAAATGCGCTTCCAGTTTCACAGCTGGCGCTTCCAGGGGGTGCACAGTCAATCTCAGTGCATACATGTGCACCCACGTGCATCCCCTACACATCGCCAATGTAGATGACTTCTGGAGGTCCTTTCCAGGTCGACTTCTCTATGAGTCTAACTTGAGTGCTAAGCTAAAGCCATATCCAGGAGTAGTGGATAGTATACAGGGCAGTTTGCCAGGCCTGTCTAAAACCCCTACAATTCTCGAGAACTGTGCAGTTCCCTGGCAAAGTTGTTCCACAGTGAAATCTGCATGATCCTTGCAAACACAGAAGTTCAGATAGATGCATACCAGACTGGTTGTGTGTCAGAAGCTGTTTATTCCATCTCTTTTACGCAGCCACAAAACCCCAAGAGAGAGAAATGGAGAAAAGAGTTGTGAAAAATTTGGGAGTTAAATCAGCAGAATATATCTATTAAAATATACAGCAGTATCTTTCCATGATTTTCAAAAGGATGAGTAACTTTCTATTTCCCCAGAATGCCTAATTGTCAAGTATTTCTGTATTGTTTACACCTCACAAGCTAGAACATTTTCAACAAATGGAATTACAGGAAAGGTGGAGAGATTTTCTTATGCTCTGTACCCTGATGGTTTAGCAAAAGGATTTAGGAATGAGGGCAACAATAGGCTCAGGGGGCTGCTTTACCCAATTTTGAGTAATTTGGGATGCAGCAAGCTCTGCAGAATTTGAAACTGGGTCTGCAACATCCCAGGCCACTGCCCTCAGTATGAAGAGGTAGACAGACAGAAGCCTGCTCATCCCTCCCACCTGACTGCATCAGAAAGTTCCCATTTGGAGTGGATGACAAACACATGCAGGGCCAGATATACAGGGGGGCAGTGGTGCAGTTGCACCCCCACTTTGATTCCTGATTTACACAAAGTTAAAACCAACTTTTTAGCAATGGCAGCAGCATTTCTATTCAGGCAACAGTGAGAAAGTCGACTGACTTCATGACTCACGTAATCTACCTGATTCCTTCCAAGCTCTTCATCCCACATTAATGACCCTCTCTTCTTTTTAATAGTTCTGATGCTCGAATAGTCCAGCTAGCCTTTCTTCTGCAATTCATATGTCCGTTATTTCCTCCTGGTAATTTAGCTCCTATTTCATAGTCCTGCAGACAGTTTTTAATTCTAGGTAAAAACTAGCTCAGCTGAGGAAATAACTTTCCAAGAAGCACTAGGATGCTCAAGAAGACTAGATTTTGGTTTATGAATTTGAAAAAAAGATGTCCATTTAATTCTCCTGACTAATGTGAAACATATTTTGATTGTTTTTACCTAGTTTGCCATCTTTCTATACATAATACATGATGTAGCAAATTTATATTTGTTTTTCTTGGATTGTAAATGGAATAAAACAGCCTAGACCCCTAGCTTATGAGTGAAACTTCTAGTTTCCTTTTAACTTAAGAAAAATATGCATTGTTATACTTTATGATGGACCACACCATCTGTACCCACTTTTCCAAATCCTAGATCCTCCCATGGACACAATTATCTCTCCTGAAGAACAGTCAAAAACAACACGAGAACCCCACAAAACAAAACAAAAAACCCCATGGGAAAAAAAACCCCCAGATTCGTGGATCTTTGACAATTGCTCTGAAACAGAATTGTTATCTTTTGACCCACCTAAATAAAAAAGCACAAACTGAATAATGAATTGTATACATGGCACATTTCAAGTAATATTCTTCCCCACCACACAGCCAAGCAGGATTACCATAGCTTTATTTAAAAACAGACAGTACCCAGACAAATCAGCTTTAAACCATTTTCAAAGGCCCCTCAGTAATTGCCCTATTATATAAGAAACCGTACACATACCAGGTGTTACAGTCTATGGAACAGAAGGATGTTTGACAATGTATGTTGCAAAGGCTCCTTTAGGAGCTGTTTAATAAGTAACACCCTGCAAAGTCAGTCAGTGTTGTTAACTGAAAGTCACTGTATCAAAGAACAACCAAGAACCCTCAAAATACCCAAGTGAAGTAGATCAACATTAACCCCATTTCACAGATGTGTAAATAAAGGCACTTTGTGGATAAATGAGCATAACCACTGGCCAGGCAGAGAATCTATAGCACAGCCAGGATTTGAATACCCAGTCCTGCAATTTGCTTCATGATACTGCGCAAGTGAGTGTCCTGTGCTCTAACCAAGGCACAGAGGTATATTTTCAACTACACATAATTCAGCCATTTTTTTCATAGTGAAAGTAGTAATGCAGAGGGAAAACTCCCTGTTCAATAACATTTTAATTATTTTTACAATTCCACAGAGCTTCCAGCATCCACCATTTAAAACAGAAAAAATAAAGGGATGGTGGTGGGGGAGCTCATTCTTGGGCACAACTGGGTATCCTGAGATTCATATCATAGCCCTGATTTTTAAAAACTTTTCTACCCCTCTCCCCAAAAAGGGATTTATAGAAGGAAATATGTTACTCTTAATCTAATTTAGCTAAGGTTATTTTAATACATTCGTACCTTTATCTTAGGGTAACCTAATGGACAACCTGCTCATGCTTTTAAATAGTATACTGATTTAAAGCTGCAATTACTGCTAGAGTCAACAAATACAGAGGAACAGATTTCCAGGTTTGCTTTTAATATTCCCCATGTTCTGGATCACTGTTGTTCAGGAGCTCTGTACAAAAAGCTGGAGCCTCAGAGAACAAAATGTAATGATATTACAGTCATTACTTTTCATGAATTGATCACATCCTTCAGCTAGTAAATGCTTTTTATATCTTAACAAAACATTGGAGAAATAAAAATCCCAAACATACTTGCATGTAAAAATAAGAACGATTACTCAGAGGTCAACTTGCTTCTCATTTCCCATTACCTCAAGTGTTCTGGAAGTTAGACTAGAGAGTTTTTTGCCCAAAATGAGATTCGCAATCACCTCAAAACCATTTTATTAGAATAATAAATTCAAGTAGGAGTGTGCCTATCGAAAAACAGTTGTAAACTAGGCATAAGAGGGTATTACCAAGACAAAAGGTCTTTATGCAAAATACCAGGTTTCAAGCATTCAGAAACAAAACAGAAAGCCTTGCAAAAGAGCGCACAGAGCCACCACAGCACACAACACACTCATATGCGTTCCTGTTGTACAGCCCAGAGTGCCTAGTCCAAAGCTAGAATAAAAAAGATGAGGCTTGGCCAGAAGATACCAGTCAGATGATGGTACTTTTAAAGTAAATTAGCACAAATAATATTATAAAAGCATCTGACCGCCCTAGTCACTATGTCATAACACAGAAAGAGAGATTACCTGTCAGAGAGATAACAAACGAAGCCTGGGGAAAAGGAAGGAGTCAAACAGTCCAACAAAAATATGAACACACTCCCCAGGCAGAAACCTGGTAGCCATCAGATTTCTCACAGCAAACAAGAGAAAGGGAACAACCTTTCAGGATATCTACACCGGCGATTCTCACCCAGGGTGCTGTGGCATCCTGGGGTGCTTTCAGACCCTTTCAAGGATGCTGCAGAGTGCCACACAATGTTAACACTGTTAGGTCTGCAAACCTGATTCACAATGTAAACTCAGAGATTTCAAACAGAAACCCATTGCTGCAGTCTTGCCGAGTTCTTTGCATTAGAAAAACTGCTCTATTATTTTTCTGTAGGCAAAAAGAAGAGCTGAAAACGAAGAGCTGGCATTCTCTGAGGGGTGCCATGAGTCTACCCAGGGGTCTCTCAGGTCTTAAAAGGTGGAGAAACCTAACCTAGATCATCCTAATGCTAATGCAAGGGTACATTCTACAGATTATTTTCAGGGCTTTATCTAGTCTTGAACCCTTATCTCATGGGATGTGGTTTCTAGCATGGGCCCTTAAAGACTCCTCCACAGCGCAGATGATATTGCAAGAAGTTTTCCTGGATGATGACTTTACACTCTCCTAACATAAGTCACTACTTGGTATATCCCCATGTACCATACTAATCAAACTATTCTCCCAAGCTGCTATAAATACAGTTCAGGTACTTACAGACTTATGTCCCACACCTAGCTATTAGCAAGCTCCACCCTTCACCCTGACCCTCACCTGTCAATCAGTCCTCATTCACTGCAATTCTTTCCTGCTCACTTTCCCTTTTTGTCTACCTCTCTGGAGTAGCGAGGAGCCCAGGACTAAACACAGTACTCCAGGAGCAGTTTCAATACACGACAGACTTCCCTGGACTGCTATGCAAAGGCATTTTCCAAAGCAGGCCAAAATTCCCCCAACTTTTTCCTGCTATTTTTTATCCTTAATTCATATCTGATCTACCAAGCACTGGTACCGCTAACCACCCAGGCTAAGCACAGACAGTCAAAAAGCCTGAGGCTGAATCAATTCCATTTTTGCGGGTTAGTCTAACCCAGTGGTCATCAACCAGTTGATCCCAATTGACTGGTTGGATCAGGGAGCGCCTGACAGTCGATCTCAGTCTGGGGCAGCTAGCCTGTCAGAGGCTCCGCAATCAGGGGTGGTGGAACACACGTGGGGAGTGGTCGGGAAGCAGTCCGGGAACAGCAGGATGTGTGAGCGGCAGGATGCCCTTGTCGGGTGCATGGGACGATCCACCTCCATGCCACTTCCCACAAGGTGAGTGGGGCCCCGGCTGGGCCAAGGGAGGGTCGAGCCTGGGAGGCTCATCCAGGAGCACAGAGAGGCTCCTGCACGCACCCAGTTGGTGTGTGGTGTGAGGTGGCTGTCACTGCATGCTGAGCTCTGCACCCCAAGCCCTGCTGCAGGTCAGGGCTTGAGGCACAAAGACCAGGGTGTAACGCTAAGCACACGGTGGCAGCCACCTCACTCCGCGCACAGACTGGGGGTGTGGGGTAACGGATACGTGTCCCCCGGGCCACTGCCAGGGTGCGTGCAGTGGCAGAAGCTCCACCGCCTGCACACCTGGATGAGCCATCCAGGCTCTGACCCTCCCCTGGCCTGGCCAGGGCCCCACTTATCCCTGCCCCTGCCCCACTCCTTCCCTCACCACAGGGGCCTTGATCTCTCCCCCCTTTCCCCCTCTGACTGACCTGCTGGACAGGGAGGGGGTAGATCCTCACCTTAAAAAGATTGGAGACCACTGGTCTAAGCTATATAGATTGAGCTGATAAGCAAATAAACAGACATTCACTTTTGGTTCCAGAAATGCAGCCACATGCCTGCAGCGGTCCAGGCCAGAAGCCAGAGGTGCTAGAGCATGCCTCCCTGCTCAGCAGCTTAGGCCAAGGCTACTCCACCCACCCTGAATGGTGGGTTTGTGGGAGAGGCGCTAAGCATCCTGGGATGCTGGCGGACTGAGTTAACTTGCATCTGGAGGGGATCTCGGACAGAAATTCAATAAACTGATGTAACCTAAATCAGTTAAGTCTGATACTTAGAGAAGCACCAATATATCGGTCATATATCAGATTGGCACAGATAAAAGGAAAATTAACATTATTGCCATTGGCTTTTTCTGGCCAGTGT
This sequence comes from Crocodylus porosus, assembly GCF_001723895.1. Classification (NCBI taxonomy): domain Eukaryota; kingdom Metazoa; phylum Chordata; order Crocodylia; family Crocodylidae; genus Crocodylus; species Crocodylus porosus. The sequence continues at coordinate 163,082,969 of NW_017728886.1, read as the reverse complement.
CACCAATAATGTCACTGATAAATGCTGTGTGCATGTGTGCAGCCATTGCATGCACGCAGCCAGAAATGCAGCCCAGCAGCTTGGAGAGAAGCACCCTACCTGTAAATCTGTGGAAGGGAAGGGGAATGGGGGTAGGAAGGAGCATGGGGGCGCAGATTGAGGCCCCCATGGTGAGGGAGAGAGTGGGACAGGGGCAGGGGCAGGTGCTGCCAAGCCAAGGCAGTGAATATGACCCTGGGGCCGGGAGTGGGATACAGCTGCGGGCGGCTTGTCCAGGGGGTGCAGCGAGATGGGGGGGGGATTGGCTCCCCGCTGTGGTGTGCACCCCTGGGACACGTGCCCCCCCCCCAGATTCATGTGCAGAGTAAGGGCACTCTTCTCACTGTAGACTCGGGGCCAGGGGCTGTCAGCCTCTTCCTGGTGGAAGGGCTGTGCCAGGGCTGAAAGTGGGGTGGGCTCAGCTGCACAAGGCAGGTGATGGCAGCAGCAGCACTGGGAAGGATGGCTATAGGGGAGCTTCAGTGACTTTTGGGGTGGCTATAAACCAGGGGCAAAATACAGTTCACCTGGCACTTTCATCTGGCCCGCTGTGCCCAAAAACAAATTGCACCCCACCCAGCCCTTCCGCCCATGAGGGTGGGAGTGAGGCACCCACATATACACACAGCCCCACACATACCCTATTTTGCCTTGCTCATACCTTTGTGAGCAGAAGCGCCTGACCCAACCAGCAGCCAGCTTCCAGGCAGGGCTGCTGGTGCGGTCACTGTTGCAGCCCCCAGGGACCTGCTCCGCTTTTCCAGACTCCCACTGGCTCTGGCCAGCAGGTAGAGAAGCAGCAGAGCATGAGCTGCAGCTGGGCAGGAGTGCGGAACATGGATCTGGGGGAATGTGGAGCCTGCACTCAGGGAGACTGCGACAGTGCTGAGGTCAGGTGGGAAGGGTGGGGACCACCCCCAAACTCCCTCCATGGCATGCAGCCCCAGAAGGTGGTGGCAGCAACAGGAGGCAGGGGTGCCCAGGGTCCTCATGCCTGGCACAGTGGCTGGTGCCTGGCAGGGTGCAGGTCCGGCCAACACTACACATTGTGGCAAGGGGCGCCTCTGCTGGGCAGTCTCTGTTACTGGTGCTCCCCTCCCCATGCACATACAATCCCTGCACTCACATGCCATGGGAGGGAAGCCCCACACACTGGAGCTGGCTGCCTTCCCTGCCTGGGCTGTGCAGCACAAGAGGAAGACCCCAGACACCTTCCCCTGGGGGGCAAAGATAGCCAGCTCCAGTGCCTGGGGCTTCCTTCCTCTGCTGCATGAGTGCAGGGGCTGCATGCATGTGGTGGGGAGCACCAGTGACAGAAATTGCCTGATGGAGGATGTGCCCCTCACCACAATGTGCAGCACTGGCCACAGCTGTGCCCCACTGGGCACCAGCACCAGGCATGAGCACCCTGTGTGCCCCTGCCTGCTGCTACACCATGGAAGGGAGTACAGCAGGGGCCCCCACATCCCTCACACCCCAAAAATACCACACACCCTTACCCTGCCCCCATAACCCCTCACATATACAGAACCCCCCAACATACCCTATGCCCCCACACACCAACCATACCCCTCCACAATATACAAGACTAAGAATTTATTTTTTACTTATTATGCAATCACCTTGATATACAGTACGCCATCACAAATCATGACAAATATTTTTTGTAATAACATTAAAATATGTTATAGTAGGCATTTGACTTTTAGTATATGATTTGGTTTTCTTCTGGTTCTAAAATGGCAACCCCCACTCCCAAAAGAAGTATTTTGGCAGGGCGGGGGAAGAGAGCAAGGAAAGGGACCTCTGGTGGCAAAGGTTTTGGGCTAGGGGTAGGACTTCCACTCCCAAGATGGAGACCAGGGGGTGAAGCAACTGTCAGGGGGTAGGGCTACCCATGCAGCCCTCAGCAGCTCACCAAAACTTGTTAAGCCATCCTCCACCTGAAATGATTGCCCCCTCCCGCTCAGGGCGCTTCACTCTCCTGCCTTTCCCTTGACAGTGCTACGCTGGCTGCATGTCCCCTGCCTGCCCCACAGTACAGGGCTCCCAAGAGAAAGGCAGCAGAGGGGGTGTCTCAAGCAGAGGCAGCACTGGAAGGAGGACTTGGGGGACTATAGCCACCCCAAAATTCCCCATAGCGCCCCCCTCCCATAGCCACCCCTCCCAGCACCTGCACACTCCTGCCTGCTCTGAGCCCAACCCCACTGCCCAGAAGAGGCCAGCGCAGTCCCTGGCCCCAAGCCTGCAGCAGGCAGCCTGCCCTTGCCTCACACAAATATGGGGGAGCACATGCCCCTTGTGCCTCACCCGGGGTTGCATGCAGCGGTGGAGAGCCACCCCACTCCCCATTTCCCTGCACCCCCTGGAGGAGCTGCATGCAGTTCCTTCCTGCTCCTGGTCCTGGGGTTGCATTCAATGCCCTGGCTGGGCAGCACATGCCCCTGTCCATCCCAGCGCCTGCCCCTGCCCCACTCCCTCCCTCACTGTGAAGACCTCAATCTGACACACCCCCTGCCCAATTCCCCTTCCCCTTGCATAGGTTTGCCAGCAGGATGTTGGTCTCTAAGCTGTTGGGCTGTGTTCGTGTAAATTAGCTATTGGATCAGCATTAGCCAATAAGGCTGGCTAGCTAATAACCGGCTATCAGTATCGGCCAAGAACATTTTTATCAGTGCACCCCTACTGTCACTACATCCATCCAGGTTTATCTTTAACCAGTTTTCCCATTTGAAAGTGGTTTATGTGCACTGAACTTCTGTTGAATTACAGATTTGAACTGGTTTCTGATCACTTACACCAGTTTGTGTGTAATTTTTGTCCCTAGCCCCCAGTGCCTTTTTAGATTGCTTCTTTGGACTAAATATTTATCTCTGGGGCTGAATCTCATATTACTTCCTTCCCATATTTCTCATCTGCCTCAGTCCCTTTAAGTTTTGAGGCATGATTCTGCAACCATTCAGAAATACAGGGGTTCAGGAAATATGTGTCGGGCAAGGATTTTTGTAGGCAATATATTTTATTAGAACAACTGCATCACTAGGACATATCTGAAAACTTGTCCCAGTGTGACTCAGAGACCTGAGGCAGGGTACTGTGATATTCAAAAGCTTGTCTAAATCTACGCCAACCATTCATTTGGTCTAATAAAAGATATCACTCACAAGAATTCTTGCTGCTTACAAATGCAAGTAACTTTTCTCATGCAAATAGTTGTACTGAACTCAGCCAGAATAAGCAAAGCTTTTAAAATCTTTGTTGGACTATGTAAGCTCAAAAGGCTATTTATTTCCAAAATTCCACAGGTATTAGGAAAAAATGGGAACTATTTAAAACCCAAGGAGTTTCTTCCTAACCTGTCAATATAAACCGTGTTTCAGCCAGCTCCCCCTGTAAGTTAGCAAGATCTCAGCTAAGCCATCCAAAGTATTTTGTGTGTGACCTGCCTGCTGGAAACATTTTGGTGGGCAGAACACATGGAGTCTTTGCAACTGCCTGTGCTGAAATAGAGCATTTTTGTTTTTCAAAATATTCCAAGGCATTTTTGGGGAAACGCACTTCTCCAGACAAGCTCCAGTTCAGAAACTCGAGGTTTGCTTTATTCATCTGTGTTTTAAAAAAAGCTTTTGACTACTTGGGTACATTGCATGCTCAAGTTGGAAGACAATACTGCACATTTTTTAACCAAAATCCTCCGCTTTTCTTAAAGTGATCGCTGACACCAGGGAAATGAGGAAACTCTCTCAGGGGTAGAAAGATGCACATTAATCACACGCTTGGGCAGCTGACATGAAACCTGGAAGTCACACCAAGGTTTAAGAGGGAAAGAGAAGAGACTCGCAGCTTTTATCATTAGAAGAGGTGGCAGCAGCTTAAGAAGAGGATGCCCTCCCATTTCCTCCCTGGTTTTTCAATCCATTCCTTATTTTAAGGCCTAAAATGATTCATACAGGGGTGTCAATAAACTGGTCACCACTTCCAGTGTGCTAGCTGTAGCCACCTCCTCAGAAGACTGCTATAAGCCAGGCCAAAGCAGAATCTTTGGAGCCCGAGACCCTGCCTTGCTGTGCAGCACTGAGAATCCAACTACAGGAAAGCAGCAGATGGCAGGAATAGAGGCAAGCACTGCACTGACCCCAGAAAAATCAGTACTTCAGTCCATGCTACAGCATTTAGCGGATCAAATGTAGGAACCTGCCCCACAGGGCTGGAGGAAGGTAAGGATCAGAGGCTTGATCATAGACAGTGGTTAAAACCAGGAAAAATACATCTGTTCCTTAAAATCAAATTCAGATACTTTTATATCAGTCCCCCACCTGGTCCTCAAGTATGCATGCAGAGAAGACAGGTCCCTTTTTGTCCCCATCAGTCGCAAAATGCTGTGTATTATTCTGACTTGGAACAACTAATCACAAGCAAGGGAAGGAATTTAGACCTATTAAACATTATCCTTTTCCCTTTCTATTCTGAAGAGGATGAGGAGTGAGGATTAAATTATGGGTATTTGCTAGAACCACACATGGGGAGGAGCAAATCCTATAAATTGCAAACTTTGTTATACCACAACATTCTGGCCTAGGAAATGAACTTCTGAAAAGAAACCTGAAAATAATGTTAATGGGTTAATCATGAGCTGCCCCTCAGCTCACTATTTGCTGCTATTTTTTTAAGCCACAGCATGTCTATTAAAAGTCTTTCAGTGGCTGTTACACCAAGCCACTGCTCCAAGTATACATGTGTATACAATGTTCTCATATCAGTATTCCAGAAACATTTAATTCAACTATTTTATACCCTTGAAGCAGGTATAATTTCCAGATCAGATGTAGAAAAATGGAGGGACAGGCAGATGCTAACTGAAATACCTACAGTCAGAGAGCAGTCCAAGTAACAGCTGGAAGCAGAACCCAGAAAATCTTGTTTCTTAAGTCCTGTACTCAAGACATAAAACTTCTTCATGAATAATGCGATGGGAGAGCAAGAGCTATTGAGGAACAAAAAAAAACCCCAAACCCACAGGAGGGCAGGTACAGAAAGCATATAAAAGAAAAGAACTTGGACTTTCTGTGCTAATACAAACACTATACAGGCCTAAGGAAGAAGTACAAAAAGTTTTATTGTACAAGGGCAACTCTGCTTTGGTTGGCATTATGGAAATGTAACAAGATAACATACATGCTAACATTGTTCATATAAGTTGACTAAATGGGGAAGAAGAGCAATTAAGAGATAAAAACTGAGAAAGCAGAAATGCTTAATAGCTACTTTGTATCAGTGTTCACTTAAAAGGACAATAATACCGTGACAATTAGTGCTATTATAGTTAACAAAGAAAGGAAAAGGTCACTAAGCAAAACGATGAAGGAACAGGTTAAAGAATGTCAGGATACTTCAGATGTATAAATGGTATCACAAGCCCTGACAATTATTTTTGAAGAATCACGGAGAAAACTGAAGGTCTCAGAATAACAGAAAAGGGTAAACTATTTTAAGAAGGCATAGAACACATTTGTGAAAATACAGATTCCTACGGTTAACATCAGCCACTGGTAAATAGCGGGAACAGTTAAAGTAGGTAATTTATAACCACTTGGAGAAAAGTAAGGTGTCACACAACACTGATTAACTTACTGGGAGCAGGAAGGAGTGAAAGTAGGGTATGGACTTCTCGGCCTTGCCACTAAAAGTGTCCTAAGGGAGAACAGTGCATCTGCACCGATGCATCATTTTTCATTTGTGCTCCATCTAAGATCCTGAAATCTCCTTTATTCAGGGACCAGGAGGACGGGGGGGGGGTGTCTCTCTCACACCTATAGTCTATGAACAGCTTGTAAACATTCCCCAAAATTGTCTTGGCCTAAAAAAAATGTTTTTTACCCAGTTGGGATTTTAACCCACAAATCTACAGTTCTGCTTACTATCCTGTGCCTTCCGTCCCCAGCCATTTAGCTTTAGTATACTAACAGGTGTTATTTTAAGAATGACTAAATTTAAGAGATTAAATTATATCAGCACTTGGAAGCTGGGATTCTAGTGATGTGAAACTATTCTTTTATCTCTAGTACTTCATGGTAGCAGCTGTTAAAATCAAAATAGTAATCAAAATGTCATTGTTTTAAGATATAATATCTTGCAAACTGACAGAGACATAGAAACAAATTCTTCATAGCCTCAGTAAGCTGGAAATCTAGGTATTTTCAGTGTTGTAAAGCAGCAGTTTTACAGCCTAGCTGGTTTGCAAAGGAGAGAACCATAATTGCTTTTGTTGGTCCCTTGGTACAGCAATGCTTCCTTGGCACTGCTCCTGAACTGGAGACAGTAAGACACTGACTGTGGAAAAATGTATTTGACAATCTCTGCTTTTATGCTTATGCCATATTTAAGAGGAAAAAAAATCCCATTTAGCTTCAGTCCTACAGCCACAGGGAAATTTAATTCCTTTTCATATGTTTAGTGACAATCAAAAATAAGGATAGGAAAACGTAAACCAGTGTTTCTTTTGTTCACTTTCTAAGACTTTAAAATATATGCCTTGTATTATTAAGTTGGGGGGGGGGGGTTAAGTCTGCATGTTATCTTCACTGGACTCCTCAACACAAGCACAGAAATGCAGTCAAACTGGTGCTGCACATTAAGATTGAAGCCAATATCACTTTAATACGAACTAAATTTGTTCACTGTTGAAACAATTAATCTAAAGTTAAGGTACAGGACTGTGGATATGCATAATTATTTTTTAAATAGTGGATTTCCTGCAACTGCAGTGAAAGGAGTGATCTGAAGTTGTCTGACAGATTTTAACTTAAATTCTTTTTAAAGATAAAATAAATGGTGCTATTTTCAGAACATCTCCCAGTGTGATATGGCCCGAAATCAAGTGACCACGATCATTTTCAGCTACTTGATTTTTTTTTAGTTTCAGGGTTGTCTAGTTTGTTTATATCAGCACAAGAAAACCTCTAAAAAAACAAAACAAAAACCCCAAGCCCTGACTAGGCAAGCTCAGCTGCTGTGCTGCCAAAAGTGTTAAAGCTTCTATGCACTATGACTCATCTGCCAGTCTCCCATTCATAACTGCTGCCCATTCTCCAGCAACCACTTGACACTCAGTGATTAAAACAGGCCTTTTTCAATTGCTCTTCTGTAAGCACATGGCTGAAGTGATATAAACATAGATGGAAAAATCCCTCAATTCCCCATGCCTTTTCCCATTGTCAACCTGTAACTATTTTAACAGAGGCAAGGGTCTCAGGGGCAAATTCTTTTCTCACCGTGAACTTCAGAAGGTAACCTACTGAAGTCACTGCCAGCGGCAAGACCAGAAGCAGATCCTCTGTCTGTAGGGCTAGGGACAGAAGTGACACATAAATCAGTTTAAGTGCTTAGAAACTGATTTAAACCTGTAACAGAATAGAAATTCATTGCACACAAACCAGTTTCTAAATGGCTGAAACAGGTTCAAGATAAAACTGGTTGAATATACTATCAGACTTAAGTAATTTAGGTCAAACTAGTTTATGAAACTTCTGTCCCAGAATCCTTCCTGGTTCAGGTTGAGTCAGAGTCTGCTGACATCCCAGCATTTTGCAGCCCTGGGCTGGGTTGTCTGCTCCAGAGAACAGGGCTGGACCCACCCCTCCACTCCCTACCTGAAACAATGAGGGCTGGCTCACTCACCCCACCACCAAGAAAATCCCTGCTAGGGTCTGGGGCCACAGAGGGGAGTTAAACTTCCCTTCCCCGAAGTATGGAGCTGCCCTGCCCCGCTTAGTGCTGGCTGTGACCATGGACTACAAATCCCAGAGGCACCTGGAAGCAGGAAGAGGAAGTGATGAGCAACCCTGCAGAATCCTGGTGCTGTGACTCTGGACTGCAAATCCCAGAGACCTTGGGGGCAGCAGGAAGAGGAAGCAAACATAAAACTCATGCTGGCTATGTGCCAGAAAGCTCTGCTCTAGCACCCACACTCTCATCTTCTGGCCTGAGCCACTTCAGGCATCTGGTTGCCTTTTCTGAATCAAAAGTAAATGTCTGTTCATTTACTTATTGGTTCAATCTTTGCAAGCTTAAACTAATCTGTAAAGACTGAATCAATTTAGCCTCCGGCTTTTTGACTGCCTGTACTTAGCCTAGATGGAAAATGCTGGGGGTAGAGAGCTTCACTGAATAAAAAGTACCCCCTCAGAATGTCTCAGATGATTCACCCTGGGCAGGGGAGCTAATGTGCACTGTACCTATTTTATCACATTAGTGTCAGCTATAAATGCTGCTTGTAAAGTGTCTTACAGCTGGGTTATAATTTCAAACACTTCTGATTGTATGAGTGCTCTTAAAATTTGCAATTCTAGGCTCCCAGGGCTTGAGAGAGAATTAATACAGATAGTTTTTTCTTCAGTGACTGTTGGTTCTTTTACTAGATAATTCCAGGGGTGCTAGTAATATTGGCACAAAGGGGCCAAATTAACAGCTTCTTCATTGTTCTTATATTTTCCTAGCTTGAGATCTCAGCATGCAGTAACAAGATCTAATGTAATACTGCAGCTCCCCCAACACAGCCTTTAATGGTTTTCCAAGTTCAATGTTCACAACTGTTTGTGGAAGTTTTTTCTTCAAGAACATTTCTGCGCACATTTGTGTATACAAACCAGTCATTTGCACATATGAAAGGCCTTCAGATATTCACCTGGCTACGTGAGTGGCCACAAGCCTGATTATATCCAATTCAATTCAAGCTGTACCCTGCTCCAGTGGCCTGGGCACTGGGGACAGTGGCTGGAAGCCCAAAGGTTGAGAGTTTGAAGCCATAGCATTAGTGCTCACAGTGTGGCCCTGTCAGATTCCAACAAACTCTGCTAAATACCTTGTCACAAGGACACACAAAAGGAAAGGAAGGAGTTCAAGTTGTGCAGGTGTCTGCTGTTTCTAGACAGAGATCTTAGTGAAATCCATTCCAGGGTCCATGTAACATGTTATGGTTCCAGATCAACTAGGTAATTATGCATGTGCTTAACTTTAATTTGCTAAATTGTGACCCAAGTATAAAGTATCCACTATTACACTGTACAATTAACATTGTTACAAGTGGGTAGGACAGCTCTGGCCAGTCCGGATAACAGTTTCTAGCTCTAAGACTTAAGGGTGCACAACCAGGCTCAAACCTCTGGCCTGGCATCTGTCCTTGAGCTGTAGGATGGTGCCCTTCATCTGCTGCAAAATTTTAAACCCAGTATCTGACACCTGCTGTGTTTTGCCTCTAGTCACCTACACTCACTGGCTGAGAGCTTCACAGAGGTGGTGGCAGGAAGCCAGGAATGTAAGCTTAGCAGAGGAATTTCTTAACCATGACTTTACTCTTAAAGCATTAAAGAGCATTACAGTTCTTTGAAGATAAAAGTTGGCAAACACACCATCCCCTACTCCAACCTCACTCCTTCTGCAAGCCTGTGCTTTGTCAGCACATCAGGCTTGGCCAAATCTCTCACAGAAGTCCTTCTTAAATTTGACAACGGTACACTTCTTGAACCAAGTGAACCCTGCTCTTGAGTACAGCTTCCATTTCTGTGCCATGCACACACACTGAGAAAGCCCAGATCTACTGTTGCTGCTTGCCATCAAATTTTGTGGGCCCCTATGAGCACTGTTCTGTGGGTATGGGCCAGAAATTGAGTCACTGTTGATTCTAGATTGTTATTCAGATAGCTCCAGCATATTTCATAGACATCAGGGCTGGAAGGGACCTCGGGAGATCATCGAGTCCAGCCCCC
>NW_017728886.1:162997898-163073037 GCF_001723895.1 Crocodylus porosus | reverse complement strand
CTGGTTGAGAGAGGCATGAGCTTTGTCAGAGCCAACTTTGTCAGATGATAGCTCAGTGATGGTCAAAAAAAGGTCAGTCAGCCAGCTTTCCCAGGCAGCTGTCTAGAATACAGTGTAATAGGCTACCCTGGGACAAATCAGGATTGCTATTCCACACACACAGCATAATGCAGGGTTCATAATTTGAAACAGACATATCCCACCCCGTCAGACAGCTAATGTGATTTTCTGCTCTGAAATGAGTGCAGGAACTATGTTGTTTACAGCAAGTAAAATTTTCTGTGAGGAAACTCTTTCTGAAGTTTCTGAAGTGGTCTTAATGGACAATTATAACACATTAAAAAGTTATGAAAGTCTTTTGCCTTTCTAGGTGTCATACTTTTGCATATAGTAGGATTATCCCTGTATGCCTGGGGGAGGGTTGTTTTGTTTTGGTTGCTATTTCTTCAAGATGATGATTGAAAATAATAAATTAGAACAGAATTATTTATCGTGAGTTTAATTCATCCTGGTAACAATTAATTGCTATAAAATACTATTTTATAATAAGAAAAAAAACAGTGACTTGATAGAATCCTGGACTGAATAGGGATTAAATAATCATTTCTTTGATATTCACTTGTGCCTCTTTAGGAGCTGCAGTACCTTTGTCAAGATTATTGCCATAATTACCAGGATTATAACTGTACTGTCTAGATTTTCAACACTTGAACAGAGCTTCAAGTTCCCACAAAGTATTAATTTTAAATATAAATTTGGTGAATCATTTAAACGCAGCCCTTGAAATTTCTGTTTTCTAGTTCTGCATTTGTTCTAAACATTTATTAAATAATGAGAAATTTCTAACCTTGAATTATTATTGTGCCAAGACACCTTTACTGGATTCCTATCATGAACTACTATTATTCTGCACACATCTTCCCGTCAGTTTTACATTTTTCTCCACCCCCATTCTCCAGGTCCTCCCTTTGCTCTCTGCTACCTGAAGCCTACAGCACAGAAGTCCTCTATTTGGGGCACATTTGGTATTATGGCACACAAAGAAAAAGACAGGGACAAAGATAAAGATAAAAGAAGCACTGGCATGGAGTTGGATGAGATGTTTCTGAATGCTGGCTAATTCATTTGTGACAAGTGGGCAATAGACAGAATATATTCAGATGCAAGTAAGCCACTAACAGAGCAGCTTAGATTTGTTTTCAGAGGATGTCTACATGTGTATTAATGTGCCGTAGTTACTGTGCATTAAGTTTAGTACCTGTATTAACAGGTACTAACTAAATGCGCAGTAATTGCCACTACTGCTCAGTAGCACCAGCACACACCTTTTTAGTGATGTTAATGTACAGTAGACTAATTCTACTGCACATTAGCACAGCTTTTGCCATGATGTGCTAATGCGCAGTAGAATTAGTCTACTGCACATTTAGCTTCTCATGTAGACACACCCAGAAATCAGTATTCAAGTCCCTTATTTGACTCTTAGACCACTAAATATATTCTGGCCTGAGTCTACATAAGTCATGAGGAGGTATTATATCATCTTCAGCCAACATTGATACATGTACCAATAACTGTACATGTTTGCCATTTGCAGGAGAATTTGACCTGCATAATGACAGCCTATTTATTTTCTACGCATACAAACTGAAGTCCCTGTACTCTGGCTCAGGAGCATTACCAAACAGACCAGGAGGTATCAAGTGATTGTGAAGATCTTTCTCCATAAAAATACTGTCCTGATGCAAATAACTCTACTCAGATTGTTGCCCTGAGAACTTACACAAGAAACACGGCTGCATCAGCTTCTGAATAAATGGAACAGAACCATACCCCGCTCTGTCAACCCAAATAACCCTAGACATTGTACACATTTTTGGTCAAGGGACTTGAGGACATTAGCCAAAGGAAGTAGAGATGAGATGATTGACAGACCACTGTGACAGCAGTGCATGTGTTCACCATTAATAACCACACACTCCTTTAACATTTCTCTCGGCTCACAGAGCTCCAAATATATTAATTGCTATACAGTTATTACCTCAAGTAAGAACCACCTTCAAGTTATCATTTTAACAAACAATCCAGATTGTTTTTTCCCCTTCTGTATTTCTTTTGCAGAAGCCACGCAGTATCAGAGGGAGGAACTCAGGGCCCTTTGTTCAGCTAAAGCTAAAACATTTTTTCCTCTCTTAAGCACTCTGGTGGCTTTAGTTGTTGTTTTTAATTAATAATTTGTTAAAATAAATCTAAGTTTAAACATATGAGTCACTACTTTCACCTAATGAACAAAGATGTACACTGATGGCTGTATTTCTAATCTTAAACCTTGAGGACCTCCAGAGACCATTCTTATTAATTTACTGTGATTTTTGTACTGGTCATCAGACACTCCTATGCATGCATGCATGCACTAATCCCACATAAAAAGGGGTAAGTAGGTAGAGTGGCAGGGGACACAAAGTGGACCCTGATCCTGTAAGTGCATAAGCGTATTCATAACAACTCACATGAGTAGTGTGACTGAAGTCTACTGCCACCACTACTGCTTACATAGTTATGGGACTATAGTCTTGGGCACGTCCTTAAGAGAATGCATGTGAAAGGAGGTTCACAGGACAATTTTAAACCAAGTTATTTTTGCTGAGGGAACAAATATACAATATAACATGCCAATGATATTTTGGGTAGCAATAGTATACTACAGTGTAAAGACAGACACAGACACACACACACACACACACTTCACAGTTGCACTCCGAGAAAGCACGTTTACACTTCAGTAAATCTTTCTTGAAGACAAAGAGCATTACAGTTTAGGAGATGACTTTCACATGCATTTTAATATCCTTATAGTAGTTTATTGAAGCAGTACTCCATTTGTTACTGGCCTGATCCATAATTTTATGCAGAACATGGGACTTAGGAGTCATAGAACAAAAATGGGGAAAGAAAGGAACAAACTACACAAAATTCACAGAACATGCCCGTAAATAGGTTTTAGTGGTACTGGATCATTCATATGCTAAAAGAGAGAGAGTTCCATATGTTTCACTACGTTTTTTCTTCAACAGAAATGCAAGTCTTTTCCTCAGCATTTGAAAAAAAAAGAATCCTGTAGTTCTATACTTTATGCTTCAAAGGGAAAAAGTTGGTTGGGAAAGAAAATGTGCGTGTGTGTTTCACTTACGCACACAGTTAAATACATAGAACAATCGTCTTCATATATATATATATATATATATTTGACTCTTAGACCACTAAATATATTCTGGCCTGAGTCTATGTAAGTTATGATGAGGCATTATATCATCTTCAGCCAACTGGGGCAGAAGGTCATATTATAGTTGTTGACCAGCATCACATATATGATTTGTGGAAGGGAGGAAACCACTAGAAGTCAAATCCCAATGTAATTAAGAAACCTCATGAAGTTAACTGGAAGTGGCTACCATAATATGCCATTATGACACTATTACACATGGAAGAAAAGTCAAAACAGAGCAATAGTGTGGTCAGACATTACAAACCCATTTCCTTTCTTGCAAACTACAGGTACGGAATTTAAGACTACGGATGTGTGCAAAACATAAATCTTTAGGTGGAAACTCCTGACTCATGCAATGCCAGGGGGACTTCTAATCAAATAATGCCTTGAGCAAGAGAGCAAACATCAAAACATTTCCGCAAAAATATCTCAAGCTGAAAAACCACTTCGGTCAGTAGCAGAAATGTCTCCAAGCCAAGACCAGCAAGCAAAGGGAACAGTGCCAGCAGGCAAAGGCAGTGATTTTTGTATTTGGTCAAAGCAAAACAAAAACAAAAAAAAAGTTTTCCTAACAAGCTGAATATTAAGGGGTGTGGTGGGGGGGAGGAAATTAGGAGATAGCTAATAGGTCACAAATCATCGCAGTGTTTGGTAAAAGGAATTTGCTGCCTTAGTAAACACAGGCAATGTGAGGGTCACTTTTATAAGATTTAACAATGGCGAACAGCTTTGGAACAACACTTATGTTGACATCTAGTAAACACCCTAGTAGCATAATGTAGTCTAATATAATGTAGTCTAACATCATGGTGGACATGAGATCAAAGGTTTTTTGTTTGGTTTTTTTTACTAAAAAGTGTTTTAAAAAAACAAACCCCTCTCTCCCAGCCACCAGTATAAATTAAGTAATGGTAACATTTTTATTGTTTTACATGTTTATGTTTGAATTTCATTTTTATATACAAGACATTTGTTCAAGACATGAATTCGTAGCAAATATGTGAGCTGTGCCTTGTGTGTACACTCAAAATACTGTCCCTGCCTCTCTACTATTTTTGATAATCAAGTTCTCCTTACCCCATACATAATAACCAACACATCTTAATTTGGCTAAATCAAGAGATTAATGTTAGCATTTCATAAAATAAAGGTACATGCAAGACAATATCAATATACAACCAGTAATTAAGAGAAATCCCAACAACCATTCTAGTAAACCTATTCATAAGCAGGGATCCGGGCTTTCTATTTCCCATGGAAAAATGGAAAAAACTGCAGATTTTCCCTTTTAACAAAGTGGATTTTTCATTTTAAATGGAGATACCCATGGATTTTCCATGTGTGCAAAGAGCTCTCTGCAGGCTGACAAAGTTTCTCAGAGTTCCCCTGAGGGAGCAGGGAGATGTCCACAGGAAGCCCGTGTGGAGGGCCAGCCCAGCCCAATGGCACATATGGACTGTGCGCCATCGGTCTGGGTGGGAAGCCACACATGGGGGCACAGAGTCATACGCCGTGTGTGTGTGTGTGTGTACACACACACACACACGCACACACACGCACACACATTGGTGGCCCGTCATTTTAATCATGGATTTGGGGTTTTTAAATCAGAGCATTTGCAAAGGTGTCCTGTTTTATCAGAGAAAACCAGGACCTCTGTTCATAAGCTACATTTGGGAGGCCTTCACATTTGAATTTAATGTCAGAGTTCATTTATGAGTGAATCTGTATCATTGCTCAACAAGAGGTGCTGGATCCTATTAACGCAGCCCCAACAGCCACAAAAGCAGTAAAAAGGTGCAATGCACCAGACCTGCAGGAGTCAGACAGAACAAGTCTTAGGCCACCAGCACTGGTGGCCTGACCCAGAGCCCGCTGAAGGCAACAGTAAGACTCCCACAGTCTTCAGCAGTCTTTAGATTAGCAGATTAGCAGAATGGTGTTACAGTATGTGCTTTAGAAAAACAAGTCAAAACCCCAAGAAATGTCCTGCAGTCAGAAAAGGTATCAGTTAGACTATGACAGGCTGGTTGCTACATGCATCAGCCAGGTGGCAAGAGAAAGAGAAAGGTAGGGAAAGAGTGACAGAGAAATCATTGTTTTGTGAGGAAAGCCAGGTATATCTTGCTTTCAAGAACACCCATTTGTCAGAGTTTGGGATGACATCAAGGACAGCAAACAGACCTGTAACTGCTGTCTTTCTCTTAAACTCAAAAGCAGAACCCAGCACAGTTTATTTTACAAGCAGCCTCCACCAGAGCTGATTTGAGGAGTTTATTAAGACCATAGGTCAAATCATCAGCTAGTATAAATCACTGCAATTCCACTGACCTTCAATAGTGCTATGAAACCTTCCAGCAGCTGAAGAGCAGACTAGCTGCTCTGTCAGGCAGTAAAAATTCAGGAAGACATTCCTCATACTGGAAATTTCTTCCAGAAATACTGGCATTCATGTGTGCGCATGTGGGGACACATGGACACACAGTTAAAATAAAAAGCTTACCTCATTCCTTCAGTTGATCTATTCTGGTGGTTCCGGTAGAGCTGTGGGATACCTAACATGGCCTCTGTGAACACAGCAAGGAAGCCCAGTGTTTCCACAAAGAGAAACGAGTCAAGTGAGAGGTAAGTGATGTATCCTGTAACCCCAGTGAAAGTCAGAACACACTGCATGTAGTCTGTAAACTTGCTCCAGTGCCAAAAATACTTCAAGTCAAAATCTGAAACAGAATATTAGAAAAAGTCAGAATGAAACGTCCCAATTCACTTTATTACACTTTCTTAATCTTTAACTGGGTAGGCTTAAAAACAGGACCTCATGGGGCAGTCAGCACCATCCTTGATGTGAGGGATTAAGTGAAGTTGGGAGGGAGGAGGAGGAAAAAGAATTAGAAACCCAATGCCCAAAGCCAAAATGGAAAACATGACTATGGCACACACTTGTCATGGGCAGACTGATATGGAACCAAAGAGATGCAAACATTTCCCATCTCTTATCATGCTTCCAAAGCTGACTCGTAACAGAAGTCACTGTCCTTCCAGGAGCAAGCAAGAACAACACAGAACAATTCCTGAGATTGCTAAAATAACGGTGCTTTACAGGCAACACACACTACAGGCACCCTGCCCCAAAGCACCGTGATTTAAATGCATTCAAATTCAAGATCATAATCCTTGTCTTCTAGGTTATTAGATACTTAGAACATCACCTGAAGCTCTTGAACAAAGACAGTGGTTGATAACTCTGCTCCTCTGGCATAACGCAACGGGTCTTCTCCAAAGATAACGCTTGTCCATGCAGGAGGCAGAATGTTCCCAATGGGCTGGTGAATTTCCCTAGGAACCAAAGACCCACCAACCACCTCGACACCTTCTATTTCAAGCACAAAGTGAACGCTGATTTTACTTTTGCTAATATGGAATGCAGCACAACACCTATTACCAATCTCAACACCACACCAACACCACAAAACACTATAACACAAAATTCCCCCCTCCCCCCACGGAGAAAATGAGAAGAATAGGCCACATATACAGATATTTGTCATGCAACTCAAAGCATGGTTGAAAGCTACTCCCCCACTTCAGCGCTGAGGGTGGTATGAACAAAACTGATAGGTAAATACATAGCAAAACGTTTATTGCAAAATGATAATGCAACCTCCAAAATAAATACTCTTGAACTAATGACTTACTTGTAGCTACTGTACCAGCATCTTCTACTCTTAAAATTTTTTTTTTTTTGAAGAAAAAAGAGGGGTAGGAGGGTTTGTGTGTAAAAAAAAACAAAACCCGAAACCACACTTGTTTCCCTAATGACTTGATTCCCTTGCTCATCCAAAAAGGTGACATGGAGACCACATATTAACCTGAAGCAGCCAAAGTGTTTCCAGGAAGCAATATACTGATTGGCAATCAGCATCTTTGGTTCTCTCATAAAAGAAAAACATTTTTTTAAGTCTACTTTAAGTCTACTGTTAATAGTAATCTACTACCAAACATCATGTCAGACCTGTGTTTTGTCCCTAATCTGTTGTGCCTGACTTCTCAAGTTGAGTTTTTGAAAGTGAACATGTCCCAATCTGCATATTTTGGTACCTGAATACCATAATAAGATCCATCTCTTGGACACCTCTGTTTGCAAGTCCAAGTGAATGTCAGCCTGTGTGTCCAGCAAATCCAATTCACCCAAATAAATGAAGAGGAAAGCAGACTGTATCCCCCCCACCAAGCTATAACAATCCTGTTGAACTATTAGAGAGTGCCGTGACTAAGCACTAAATTGAACAATCTATAGCAGAGCTATTCTCAAAGTAATGTTGACCTTGGGTATTTAAACCAGCGGTTCCTCAGCCTCAGAAGTCATCCGTGGTAAAGTTCTTTGATTAAGGTTTTCACCAGTGCTGGCACTCTGAGCCAAGCTGGCATCCTAGAGCAGTCTGTTCCTGCTGTTCCCTGGAGACTGTGCCTGCTCTCACATGCTGAAAATGAAAGAAGAGTGCAAGAGGAAAGAAAGCAGCTGAAGAGAGAGGGAGACAGGCTAACAGCTACACCATTAGCAAGAGTACATTACTGCATTTCCAGGGCAGAAAGGAAAAGAAGACTCCATTAAATCCTAAATGTTAAGGGAGGAATGATAGCAGAATTCTCCCCCTCCCCACCTCTACCTGACCGGCACTTGAACAATAAACTGTAGCAGAAGGAGGGATATGGTAAATTTAACATAATTCTGCTTAGAGTCATTCAGCTTTGCAGGCAGGAACACACACAACTTAACAAGATACAACACTGATCACTATTCAACAGGGGCATTAGAAACAAAAGCACGTTGTGGGGGGACAGGCATTTAGGTTTAACTAAGGAAGGAGCAGAAAAATGGGTAAATGGAGCGACAGAAAGAGAAGGGAGAGAAGCTCAAGTACTTGCTGTATTTGACACATGATGATTAATTCTTTATTCAAATAGTATTATTAAGTAATAATTACAGAGGATAGCACTTATAATGCTCGTATATAGTGCTTGTCACCCATAGAGCCCAAAAGGCAAGTGTCATCACCCCTGTTTTTCATATGGGGGAACTGAGGCAGAGTGGTAAAATGACTCGCCCAAAGACACTCATTAAATTATTAGTCAGGTCAACAACAGAGCTCTCATCTCCCAATTCCTAAACCAATGCTTCTCCACCTAATAGGCTTTAGCCCTACAGTCCCCTCTTAGGGGTGGGGAGAGCTACAGGGCCTGTAGAAAAATGACTTAAGTTTGGGGAAAAGAGAACAACAGACATGCTTGAAATACAGCTTGACAATGTCCCTTTACACCAGTGTTGCCCAACTTTTTTGCGCAGTGGGCCACAAGAGTGGTCCGCAAACTGGATCCAACTGATGGTCCTAATCTGGCACCTGAGGACCGCATGGCAGGACCCTATCCAGCCATGCAGTGGTGGACAGGGGGCAAAACAGCCCCAGTCCAGCTGTGTGGTAGAAGGGGGCTTGGCCCAGACCCAGCAGCAGGGAGGGGACATGGCTCAGCCCTGATCCAGCCACTCTGGAAAAGGGAGCATGGCTGGGCCCTGATCTTGTCTAGCAGGTGAAGAAGATGTGGAACAGCCTTGATCCAGCTGCACTGGGGAAGGGGGCTTGGCCCAACTGAAGTTGGCCCAATGGGGTGGAACTTGAGGTGGGGGGAAGGGGAGGGGATGTGGCCCAGCCCTGATCCAGTTGCAGGGGGAGCGGGCATAGCCTGGCCCTGATCTAGAGAAAGAGATGCAGCCTGGTTTTGACCCACTGCACAAAGCTTGGGAGTTTGGCAGCCAGGAGGGGTAGCAATATTAGCTGCCACTGCTCATCTGCTGCTAAATTTCCCCAACTGTGGGGAGCTCCATGGGCCATGGCTCCGCAGGCCAGATTTTGCCTGTGGGCTAAAGGTTGAGCACCCCTGCTTTATAGGACTATTTCAGTTATGAACCTGAACAGCTCTGATGAAGACTTCAGATCTTTATGAAAGCAGGCACTGTGCCAGCCTTCAACTTTTAGTAAGTCAAGGCTGGCATCTGTTCAGATTACCCACCCTTTTCAAACCTGCAGTGGATTGAAGGTCTCCATTTACATTCCAGAAAAGGTCCATCCAACTCCTAGGAAACATCAACAGATAAAGGGAGATTGGGATTGGGAGTTGCCCAGCAGGTCTCCTATGGCAGTCAGCCAATCTGTGCTGCCTTGTATGCTTTGCTGCTCTTCAACAGTTAGGGGAGCCTGCAGAACATGCTGGGATGCATTCACAGAAGCCCCCTGGCTGCACACCGGTGCAAGCATAAGCTATCTGTGCAGTACTTATCCACCCCCTCCAATGTTTGTATAGTGCTCTCCTGATAGGTTTTTCTACTGGGAAACCAAAACTGCAAGAACTCTCACAGTTCATTTCAATGATTGTATGTGGCATCAAAAACAGAATCCAAGGCATTTTGTCTATTAGGGAACTTTTACATGTTCACCAGGGGCAAGGGGGAAGTAAAAGGTAAAATCCACTCTTTACTCCATTTTTCCGTGGGAAACAGAAAACCCAGATCCCTGCTTATCAGCGTCCCCGTGCTTCAAAATGGTTGTGGGTGTGCTTGAACCCAAAGCTCATTCAACAAGCTTTAGTTCAACACCCCTGCCACCATTTTGAAGTACAGGAACACAAATACAATAGACGCAGGAGGTTGCTAGAGCATGGTAATTGCCATGCTACAACACATCGGGACAGCCTCCGCACTCATGTATAGGTGCCCCTAGGTTTCTTGCTCAAACCACCATGAGGCTATATAAAGTCTAACCCACTAAAGTAAGCTCTGAATAATTTCTCATTTCAGCTATAATTTGTCTAATAATATTTTACTGAAGGGGGGGACAAAGACAAGAACAATTATAACCTTGATAACAGCTTTTACAGAAAAAGATCTGAATTATGTTAAAAACAACCCAGTACATAATCAGCACTTATTCTATTTAACAGATGCATTTTCCAAATGCAGAAGACTATTTTGGAACGTTATGCATCATAAACTACTACATCACCCTGATACTGGAAGTTCTTTTTTTCAGGAATAAGTAAAAATTGACTGGACTGAAATTGAAAAAAAACCCAAACTTTAAGTAGATAATATCATGTTTACTCTTCATATGATCCCTAGTTTTGCTGGCTGTCACTTAGACTGTTGAGCTAGTGTTTTGTCATAAAAGAGGTTTCAGATGTTTTGCAAAGCAATTTGAGCCAAAATATGCTATCTGCTCTAACAATTGATTTTTCTTGAGCATCTGAAATATTCACAAATCACAAATAAATCAATCAAGGCTGGAAATAAACTGTGAATCATTCCTTCCAAGTATCTTCCATCTCCAGAAGACTCTAGCTATATTAACTGGAGTTACATAACATCAGTTATACACCTTCTCATAACAACAAAATAAATTATTGTTGGCCTAAACCCTTCAATAAAGTATATGAAAAATGGTTTTTGAAACGTCCCCAAACTAGCAAGTTGAAAGTTACCTTGCATTTTTTTTTAAAGAAGAATACAAAGACACACCAACTTAGGGCTCAAAGACTTCTCATGTTAAAAATATGAATGTGAGCTCACATGCCTTAACTGAAGGTACAAGAATGTAAACCAAGGACTCAGTTCTGAACAGTTAGTTACCTTTTACTTGCATATCTCTGATGTCATCATTTCACTGTTTTCTGGTAGCTACAGCATTTTCCACAGTCAAACCACACACACACACACACACACACCCACACTAAGAACAGACAGTCAAAAAGCCTAACGCTGAATCAATTCAGTCTTCATAGGTTAGCCTAAGATGCGTAGATTGAACCAATAAGAAAGTGAAAGGACATTCACTTTTGATACCGGAGATGCAGCCATGTGCCTACAGTGGCCCAGGACAGAAGCCGGGCGGGGGGACAACTAGAGCATGCCTCTCTGCTTGCCTGGAGCAGACAGTATGACCAAGGCTAGCCCGCCCACCCTGTGAAGGAGGGCTTGTGGGGGAGGTGCAAAGCATCCTGGGATGCTGGGGACTGTGAGTTAACTTGCATCTGGAGGGGATCTGGGATAGAAGTTCAACAAACCAATTTAACCTAAATCAGTTAAGTCTGATACTATATTCATCCAGGTTCATCTTAAATTAGTTTCAGCCTTTTTGCAAGCAGTTTATATGCACTGAACTTCTGTTGTGTTACAGATTTAAACCAGTTTCCAATCATTTATACCAGATTGTATGTAATTTCTATCCACAGCCAAACATACACTGAAGGTACAGAACAGAAAAAAAAAACCCAAACCTTGGGCAAAATCATACAGAAAAGAATGGATTTGTGCCCCATTTTTGCAGACTGCTTTTAAAAATGCAACAATACAAATACTTTTTACATATGTTCAAGAGCACTGTGTTAAGCTTGGTGACTTATTATAATCTTTGAAATAAGAACATCTTGCTTGGATAGGTCATCCACCTATGTCCAATCCTCAGCTCTTGTGTCAAGGCTGCCAACACAGAGCACATGGATGCAGACTTGCAACCACAATTTTTTGATCCAAGTCACTTGAATAACAAATCAAATGGTAATTTCCCGTCACTACTGGCCTGGTTGGATTTGAACTAGCAACATATAAATTAAATGTTCTATATTCTATTATCAATCCCCTGAGCTACTTAATCCAATAAACTGACTAACTTTGCTAACCTGATAAACCATTAACGGATGAGAGATTTATACTGGAAAATCCTATTAAAGGGAGCTTATTGCATAAGTCCTCCAAGCCTTGACAGAAGTATACGTCTATACAGTTTGCGGGTGGAGAAGAGGAGGAAAGGTTACCAGCTCAGCTCTTGGATTCATGCTAAGACGAAGTCAAGCCTGACAATTTACCATGCCCTACAACAGTGCTCTTGTCACCCTGCTCCAAGTGCACAGCTAGAAACAGCATAACCAAGTCTGCAGCTTCTCAAAATGGCCTAATTAGCCTTGTCACTGCATATGGCTAATGAGCCCACTCTAGCATGGCACAAGACTTGCCTATTCTGCTTCCAGTTGGGGAGGTAGCCCACACACAGAGCAGCAGGTATGTTTTGAGGATACTACTGCTGGGCGGTCAGCTGGTGGTCTAGACATGGCCTGGACATGTCATAAGTGAAATCTGAAGAAAAACAGAGAGAGAAAGACAAATAGCTACAGCCAGCACTAGCAGAGCCAAAAGTATAAAACTCAGCATTCAGGCTAAATATCTGCAACAGAATGACAGAGGGATGACTGCACAGCATCATCCTCCATGTAAAGGTGACATCAAACCTCTCACTAGCTCTCAAACACAAAACCAGCCCATTTCTCTTTCTTGTCAAAAAGTCTTCCAGAGGGTTAGTTATCATGATGTCCCTTCTGGAAAGCTGGGAATAAGTACAATTTTTGTATTGTGTTAAGAAGACAAAAGCCAAAGCCGCTGGAAATTTTGCATCTTGTAAGCTGTGAGGCTGAGACACGGGGCTTTATCAAAGAGGTCAAAAGGTGCAGAGCTTCCTAGCTAACAAATCCCCAAAAACAACTGGGAAAAGGGAAAGGAAGAGCAAAAGACTACTACAGTAGTTCTAAGGAGCGAGCAGCCTTCTGACCAGCATACAACAAACCCACCAGTCTTTTCACAAGGCTTTAAAAGCTGTTCAGAGGCCAAATGAGCCATGGAAGATGAAAGAAAGAGAGAAGAGAAGGCTAAATTTGTCTTTCACTACAGAGAGGTAGAAATAGGATGCTGAAGCCTGAGTGTTCACTCAAAAAGCAGCATGGCCCATTTCACTACTGCATCAGTATAAACCATACTGTATAAGTCTGTGTCCACTGAGAGCAGCAACAGATGTTGCCAACTACACTTGCCTCTGTGAGTCTCTTCTCCAAGATAGGCCTATTGCACCACCATCCCATGCATCAGACAGTACCCCTCATAAGATCATAATCTGACAGCATCATCTAAGGATGAAGGAGAAAGTCATTTTATACTTTACAATCCTCTGAATAAGCTTTATCCATCTTATTGTCTGCTTGAGGAAGCCGCCTGTGGATCAGTTAGGTAATCAGGGTGCGTTATAAACGCATCAGAAACGTGAAAAGCAAGTGTCAATACTGGCTTTGATTTTACAGATCTTGGAACTGGTGACAAACTACTTCAACTGACAGGTTTTATTTTTTTTTTCCAGAAATGAACATAATTTAGTAAGTATAAGTAATCTGAAAGCACTTTCTGACAAGAAAGCACAAGCATTTTCTTGTTTATTCCTTCCACTTTTTTTGCCTAAAAAAAAGACTAAATTTAATTTTTTTTGCAAAATTGATGCACAGAGCTCCTCTTCAGATCTATGTGAGAGAAATATAGTCATGCAGAGCAGCAGTGCAACTGGAAGAGGGGAAGAAGTGGGGGGACCAGGGCAGCAGCCCCCAGTGCCACCTTTGTGGGAGAGTGCAAAAAATAGCTGTGAGTGTACTGATCACACCATTGCAGTTGCTCCCACAGAAGCTGGGACTGCCCTTTGGTGTCACACAACTGCCTCAGGGATGCAACTGCCTAGCTAGGTCTCTGATACAGATGATTCATAGCAATACAGAGGCTGAAAGTCAGAGTAATTGCTTGTAGCAGATCAGCTAATATTTCACCAAGCCCAGAATGTTGTCTGGCAGTAACAAAATGGTTCAAAGGAAGGTGCACCCACCTTAGTAGACAGCTGTGAAGTGACCTGTCCAAAGGGGATATTTCTTACTAATTAGTCAGTGGCTTCTTTAGACTCCAAAGCAATGAGGTATTATATAAGTTTGTATACTCACACAATAATGAATCAAGAACTTGATGAACAGCTGTTCACCAGGGCACCCCTGGGGAAGACCAGGAGCAATGGATACAAACTCCTGGAAGGATGTTTCAGGCTCAATTCCAGGAAAAACCCCTTACCAGTGAGGGTGTCCAGACTGTGGAATAAACTCCCTCCAGTGGTGGTGCAGTCACCTACCTTGGAAATCTTCAAAAGGAGACTGGACAGTCAGCCCGCTGGGGTCACTTGACCCCAGTTGTTTTTTCCTCCCTAGTGCAGGGGGACTGGACCCGATGATCTACAAGATCCCTTCCATCCCCTTACAATCTATGAATCTGTGACTGCCACCAGCAACAGTCTTACTACCCATACAAGCATCTAACCCTTTTGTGAAACTGTCTTAACTCTCGGCCTCAAGAATTCTAAAGATAGGTAAATATATATATATATTTTTTCCCCCCCCCTTAAATGTGTTAGCTTTCAGTTTCACTGAGCATCCCTTAATCTTTGTACTTCAAGGACTGTGCTCCACTTTCTCCCGCCCATGTAGTGCAGCTCTGTCACATTCCTGTTTAGTCACAGTATAAGTGATTTGGCACGTTAAGTAAAAACAGCAGCACTACAGACAGCAATCCAAACCCGGGCTTCAGTGTGTTGAG
Source organism: Crocodylus porosus (assembly GCF_001723895.1). Classification (NCBI taxonomy): domain Eukaryota; kingdom Metazoa; phylum Chordata; order Crocodylia; family Crocodylidae; genus Crocodylus; species Crocodylus porosus. Next base: position 163,058,275 of record NW_017728886.1, on the reverse strand, counting down.
ATCATACAAGCAAATGTTGATGTTGTCCATGCGTAGAAGGTTTTAAAATCCAGGAGGAAGGACAAGCAGCAGAGGATCAGGCAAACATAAGGCATTTTTTAGATTAATAGAAAATAAATTAGCATTGAAATTCCCATGTGCAATTCAGTTTCCCCATCACAAATGTGACCATTGTACATATACTTTTTACAGACACTGAAGCAGAAGTGAGTCATTAAAAGAGACATGCAAAAGGAGAAAGTTCAAGTCAGGGAAATCTTACCATGCCTAAGTGTGTAGTTTGGTAGGAAACACCAAAAGGAGCCAACATATATGGGTCACAGCGGGGATCACAAGTGGCACAACAAGGATGCAACAAGATTGAGCAGGCCATCCTGATCCTCCTTTTGAGAGCAGTCCCATCATCGCAGTATTGAATACAGCACCCTCAAGCAGGAAGCTAAGATTCAGGTGGCAGCTTATAAAATAGAAATTTCTTTTCTTAACACTCTGTACAAGAACAGTTGAGTGAGGAATAACTTGTACACAATGCTTTACAATGGAAACCCACTTATCACCCCCTCTCCTCTCAACCCAAGCCATGAAGTGCAGTTAACAACTCTGCTGCAAGTGCTCTAGTGACACTTCACTATGGATACGGTATACCCGTGACAGAGAACTAGGCTTAAGAGGCCTGGAGGACTACAGATTTAGTTGTTGCCAAGTGGTCTGTGACAACCTTTGCAGTGCTTATCAGCAACAGATACAGCCAAGTACCTTTCTATTTTTTAAATGAAAGCAGCATTCCAGGCAGACAATTAGCTTCAGGAGGTGGGGGGGGGGGTTGTTTTTTTATTGTCTCCAATTCAAAAAAAAAAAAAAAGAAAAAAAACATGGCACTTGGTGCAATACCAAGTGTTCTCATAAATGAGCTGGGATAGAGAAGGTGCTGATTAGACTTCCTGCTCAAGATACACAAGAACTTTTGCATCATAGCTTTTATAGGTTTGAGCCAAGCACATCTTTTCTCTGAAAAAAATCTCTCCTATCCCACAATCTTGCTCTGCAATTCTTAATGCTGCCATTACCCTCCTACTCAGTGGGCATGGTGTCTACACATGCTATTAGTTTGCAGTAGACTTACTGCACAGTAAAATACTGCTCAGTAAACCTTCCTGGGAGCACATGCTCCTCGGTGAGAACAGATTTACTCCCAATGAGAGTAGCCCTGTACAGGACTGCTCCTGCCCTGCTCTGTCCCCCTGCACCAGCCAGGATGAGCTCCAGGCTCCCCTGGGTGCTAGCCTGAGGGCTGACAAGGGGCACGAGGCAGATCCCAGTTGACACAGGGCCAGGAGAGCTCTGCTGGCTGCAATAGCAGCTGTCTCCTGGCCCCATGCACATCAGGAAGGGACCCAATGTGCACCAGGTCAAGAGACAGCTGCCCCTCTAGTGAGCAGAGCTCTCCTGGCCCCATGCCCACTGAGAAACAATTAAATAAGTACCACTGAAGTTTCCACTTTCCTTCTTCATTACTAGGACCGTGTTCTTTTCATCTCTGTAAGGGCCAGTCTAGAGATTAGTCTCAGCAGTACAAAACCTTACTAATCCATAACTGCATCTGCACTAGGGCAGTTCACTTAGTTAACTACACTGTTTCTACACTAATATAGTTCTCATGGTTCAAACACTGCACATAGAATCGCCCTGACATTCACATCACTGCTACTGTCTTATTGTTGCTCCTGCCTCTATTACAGAAAGACCTTCCCCTCTTTCCTTTTCTTTTCCAGCTTGCTCTCCATTCTCCTTGGTCTCTCCCTACTTCAGGCTTCAAGTGTTGGGAGAAGCAACCTTAAGCTGGACTGCAGCAGCCCAGTAAGGGAGGCAGTAAAGGGAGCTCAGAGAGCCAGCTAGGCATGGCTTCTCTGCCTAAAAAGAGTTGGTGTGAGAGGAAACAGCCAAGTGTTTTCAAGTATGGGTGTAGCAGACATAATTAGCTTTGGGAAATATGGAAGATTTAGACAGCAGCAACTGCAGGAGGAAAGTTTATCCAAGTAGTGGTTTGAGAGATAGGAGCTGTGAATCACAAGGAACAAGATATCACAGAAGGAGTTTCAGGTCCTCTGCATCAATGAGAACATTCTTCCAAATGCCTCAAATTCAAGCCAGGCAATCTCATGTGAAGAGAGTAACAAACTCTTCTTCTCAGGAGTCTTCACCTGCAATAAAGGTTCTGAAGTCAGAACCTAGTAACAACTGCGCTAATGATTTGGGAGCCAGAATGAAAACAAGCTAACTCTTCAGTTCCTTGGCTATGCATGCTCTACTCTACTAGCAATAGACAGCTTAATTTTTTTGACAGAAAGCTAAGCAGATAGGATATGAAAGTCACAGAGGTACAAGAATGTTGCTTTTTATCATCTTTCTAGCAATATTTTTATACTATCCTTAATTCAACATAGGCCACAGCACCTTCTTGGCAGTAGGCAAAAGCCTCCAGACAAAGAATCATATGACCTACAATACCAAAAGTATCACTGAGTGAATTAGAGTACAGCGAAGCAGAGAGCCTTAACTATGAATACTTTTTAATTTACAGTTACAAGCTGGAGGCATTCCCCATGCAAAGCTTTTTTTCATGTATTTTAAATAGCACTGTGACTTATCCTTGGCTTCTCCATTCCATGACTGCATAAGTAGACCAGTATCCCCATTTAGCAATTCACTGTGGCATAAGCTGTGTACCTCAATATGTAAGCCCACAAGATCTGCATGTGTTCAGCAGCCTCTTTGAGTCTCCTATGCCTGAGTTTTGTGTCTTCTCTCAGAAAACTGAACTGAGACTGCCTACCATTCCAGTGACTATGATGGAGATAATTAGTGGAATTTGTCAGAATTGATAACAACTTGTCAGCATAGATTATTAAAGTCTGATTATTTTTAATTATTTTTCTAGGCTGCTTCTACTCTGCACAGTCAATTATCTAAGAGGCTTTAAAAGAAAAATGTGATCAGTGTAATATTTCTAAATATTTCAGTCGCGGGAGAGAGAGAAGAGTGTGTGGGAGTGTACACATGTGTAGAAAAGCATAGTTTTTGTCCCATATACTAATCTGAACAGTTTCTAAACATAGCCTGCAGCCCTCTCTCCCCATTTAGGATTTTTTGGAAAGTTGAATTCTCGTTTCCTAGGTAACACACTACCAGCCAAGACGGATCCCAGCCCCAAACTGGCCACGCTTATTTAGATTCCAAATAAAAAAGCGTGTTCCACAGCTGCATCCTTTATTATAATAACGCTATGTCGGCTGCCAACAAGAGCATAAACATTTCTTGGCAGTTGCCAGAGTTAAGTTCATAACTGCTTTCTTTCAATAGCAATAGTATATTTCAAAATACAGTAGGAGCACGGCAAATTGGTGATGGAAGGTCCATCAAAAAACTGGAGTGAGTTTTTAAAACTGCATTAAAAAGAAAAGCTAACACCTTGGGCTGATTATACAATTCACTGCAGTCAATAGAGCTTATTCAGTCGACCATGATGAGGAGTAGGGCTCACTGGAAAACAAGACTTGTAATTTGCAAAAAATATTATCAAGATTTGGTTTTGTTCTACACTGGGATAAAAGCAAGACCTTTCAAATTCTACATTCCAAGTGGCAGCTTAATTTTCTCTTAGGAGGCACAGGTTCAAGTCCATGGATTCTCCCATACCCCAAGTGACCAAGCCATTGGACTATGAAATCTAATGGAGTAGGACTTCATCAGCAATCCTGTCTAACCTCAAAAGCATTTCCTAATAAAAGCTTCATCCAAAAGTTTCAGGTTAGTACATTTACCAACAACAACGACAAAAATCCCTTGGAAAATTCCCAACCAATACAAGATAGAAGTATTTACTCCTAATCACTTCCAGTGAGTCAATCCATACACTGAAAACATAGCTTTACAGATAATGCTAGATTATGAAAAGCAAACCAGTTAAAAATGCATCTTGCAGGAAGATGCAGCTTGCACATTTCAAGAGGAATAAAACTTTCTCTGAAAACAGAAAATAGGAAGGTTCCTGTTATGAATGAGCATTCCAGCATAGAGACAGTACTGACAAGAAGAGAGAGATGTGTGCTCATCACTGTCAATAGGAGACTGAGTAGTAGGATATATGGCACTAGAATCAAGGATTTGGAAAAAGGAAGTTATACTAGGTGCGTCTACATGTGCCATTAGCGAACAACAATAAACTGCAGAGCTTATTGCTCCACAGTTTATTGTTCCCAGGAAACTCCCAGGCATGCAGTTTACATGTGCACCCGAACTGCAGGAGACTGAGCCAGAACAAAGTAGCCTCAGCAGACAAGGAGCCTGGGGGGGGTCAGCCTGCCAGCCTGGGCCTGCTCTGACTGGGATCAATGCGCTATGAAGGGACTGGCTGGGGCGCGAGGGTGCTTTAGCAAGAAGCTAGCTAGCAGGCAGCCCCTGCACTGAAGCACCTCCTTGTGCCCCAGCCAGCCCCTCCAGCTTCTACATGTGCACTGCTGTGCACAAATAAACTCTGCAGCAAGGTAGGTCTTGTATTTATTGACAAGGCCTACCCTGCTGCAGAGTTTATTAGCTTCATGCACCCTAACAGGGGCACACAGTAGATGTCAAGACATTTACTACACAGTTAATTAGGCTACTGCACAGTCAATGTCTCATGTAGATGTGCCCACTGGCAAGTTAACTAATACCTCAAAAAAAAGATAAGTTTCTTCAATAAAGGTTAACCAAACTTCACTTCATTTATACTGTCAGTTCTGCACAAATTTAAAATTACTATTCTTAGCAATTGAATGAACGCAGGCAAATTTTCTAATCAAATGGCTAACACTGTTTTACCAGAAAGAAAGTGTGAAATGAGAAGCCATTTAACAGATTTTTCCTGGGAAATTTGCAGCTCATCTCATTGATTCCAATAACTGTGATAAGAAAGTTAGAAATGACAAACTTGACTGAGCTGTTATAAAAGAATTTCTTTTCCCCCTTCAACTTCAGTGGTTTGGCTTAAGCCACTGATGAATACCTGGTCTAACATGATCTAAAAAGTTATAAAAACACATTTTAAGGTCACCGTACTTATAGGCATATTGTGTTTGCACACTAGTGCCCAGCAATTAAGCTGAATTCAATTTAAGGAGGAAAAGGGGGTGGAAAAAAATTAGAATGCTGAAATGTATCTTTTTTTTTTTAAATGCTCCGAGTCATTTTTTTTTTAATTGACTACATTTGTACAGAGTAATAAAGAGAAAAACAAAGACAGGAACATAACCAGTGTTCACCAATTAGATGAATTCCCCCCACCACTCAGCAGAGGACTTTTTATGACTCATTGATGTAGTAGTCTGTCCTCCATTGTTCTACATATTGCTTTTACACAAGGGTGTGGGGGAAGAGGGGAATGATGACAGATGAGCTATTAGAACAATGAACCGTGCAGTCTTCTACATCCACTATATGCAGAAATGTAATTAGGAATTTGTGGATAAGACTATTTAAGTCATTATGATATTAAGTTTGCAACTATGCACCAGGGAATAAAAGAAGCTATTTTACTACATCCTGTTCACAGGAGGGGGTGGAAGAAAGAATGATGATAGAAATATCAAAGCTTTTCTTTTGTAGAAGCTGGAGAGGATTATGAATCAAATCACTATTGATTTTACAAGACAGGTGATCGGACCCTACAGTGATGGGCAGCAGTGTAAGACCCTAGGATACATATCTGTGTTATAGGTTTTCACTTGGGATGCCTTTTATATTTGGAAAGGGAGGAGGAAGTTCAAGATGACTAACTGATTCTTCAGGCATTATTTATGTGAAACCAAGAATGGAAAGTTAGACATCTTCATGCAGAGTTTGTTATTGTTACAAACCAAGCCACCAAATCTGTTATGAGCAAGTAGGGGAAAGAAAGGAAAGGCTACTCCTCAGGACTTAAAAGCTAAGCCACAACTGACTCTTTTTTCTTTTTTCTTTTTTTTTTAAGTAATACCCTGAAAAAAAAGAAGTCCCTTTTTTTTAGTCTTAGAAATATCAGTTTTGGTCAGATTTTTATCAGAGGACACACTGCCTGGAGATATCTATTTTCAACCCACAACCCTTAACAAAAGATGCACAAATGTTTTAATCTTAAACAGATATCTTTCTTCCAAATGCGAATTATGCATTGGACATAAAATAAACAACAAAAGCATCCATAAGCAAGTATTACCAACCCTCCCCCCCCCAAAAAAAAACAACAAGCCACTCCTCTTCTCAAATACTCAGTATTCAATCACTTGTGATGTCATCGTTTCATGAGCTCTCCAGCCTTCACAGAATCTACCAGGGTGAACAAGACCATATTTTAAATATACAATGCAAGGAAAAGTCTGCAGGATCTAAGTTTCGGGCTCTTTTTTCACTGGTCCATGGGAAGGGAATAAGGCGCAGAATGCGCAAGATGTATTGCATATGAATCACACTGCAGTGCAGAAAAAAGTAGGGCACACAATAAATGTTTATTGGAGGACACATTAGTAAATTTAGAAACATCAGTAACTTTTTTAACCTCATAAAAATATTTACTTTGAATAGTTTGTAAGTTTTTAAGGCTATCCACAGCTCTGTGAATATTGAGAAAAGGGATCCACAGAGGCATTGTTAGCAGTTTAGGGTTTGAACAGAAATGGTTTAGAGTCTGCGCTTAGCTTGGCTTGTTTGAGTGGCAGAATAGACTGTCTTCTTTCACTGATTAAAGGAGATACAAAATACCAGTTTAGGAAAAAGACAACCTTTTTCCAGGTCACATTTCCTCTCCCCTTACTTATTGTGTGAAGTTCATTACACCATTTTCCCATATATGGAAAGAAAATGGTGGATAAAAATTGATTTTAGTTAAATAAGAAATAAATTGAAATGTCTTCTTTAATTATACTTTTTTTAAAATATACCTATTAAATGTGAGATTATGACTACCAGTATAAATGCCTTAATTTACTATCATGCCTAAACATAAATGAAATTAAATATTCTAAGCAGCAGATGTTTGCAACTGAATTTTGAAAGAAAGCCTCAAGTTACAATGCCACAAAGCACTGAACTGGGGAAAACAACTAACTAAATAGCCAGAGTTTACTGATATGATAAATCAGTTCTATCCTCTTATAAAGGTACAGAGATAGTATTTTTGCTTACCATTTTTAAATCCATCCATTCTGACAGAAGGAAGGGTAAAGCAAAATTCACAAAAAACCCTAAGTATTTAACTTCAGCTCTAGTTTTTAAATCCATTACTGGATTTGTTTTTCAATGGTGAATAAAATCAATGGCTCAAGTCAAAGGGAGTCCATTAACTTTATGGGAGTTTGATCAGGTCTCACAGCAGCAGCAGCATGCAGAAGATAGCCAATCATGCTACTATACTTTGGCCAGGGTTAAATAACATTGAGTTGAATTTTGCCTTTAGTATTTGGAGTTTAAATATTAAATTAGTTTTCTGAGAATTCTGAGAATTACAAATAAATCAGTTTCTGAATTTTTTTTAGGAAGAAAGGAACAATGGCCATGTCATTATTAAGGTAAATAACACGTCATCAAACAAAAATAAAATCCAAAAGCTCGACAGGAGAACTGAAAAAACAAAGGGACTCCTGAATGCCTTTCCTTACATTTATCCAGGACAAACTCTAACTTTTTTTATCTCAACTGATGTTTCAGCAAACTCATCTTCTGTCTATAATCACCTGGGAAGAATTTCCTGTTGGGTTAATTATTACCAAAAGCAACCAAACTCATTCCTACAGCCTCTTTTTAAATACTTCTTGTAACCACAAGTTCCTCCACTGGCAAAACAGCAGGCAGGCAGCCAGGAAAATATGTTACAGTAACCGTTTACTGCATAAACATGGTGCATTTTAGCCTGTAGCCTATCCATGATACAGTGTGAATGTCTTAAATTCAGTGCTGATGGTCCTTTGCCTAGATTGACATGTACAATAACATGAGTAACTGATAACAGCATTGTAACTGTGAAGTTCTATTGCTTGACAGAAATACACACTTAACGGTACTTATTAGAGCAACACTAGCCTTTTGGCCAAAATTGTCATGTGCTAGTTATTTCAGGAAAAGAGTCTGTTTTTCTATTCTCTCTCCAACCTAGCTTCTCACCATAAATTGGACTGATATAGACAGTGGTGATGTAACAAAATAGGGACTATATTTTCCAAGTGTCACTCACTGAATGAGACAGTGTGCTCACTTCAATCTATGAAAATGATATAGAACCATTCACACATGCATGCCTAATTTTTACAGAAGAAAAGATCCACAAAGTTTAAACATACCACAAAACATGAACTGAAAGGCTCGGGCATTCTTACCATATTTTAGGAGTACACTTTATTCTTGATTAATAAAATTATGTGGGAAAATATGTACATATTTAAATGAATAAATGCAAGTTATTATCACTGTTTATATGTGAAAAATAACAGCACATTTGACAACCTATTGCTTGTTTCTATATTCATTCAGTGAGTGTTCATTTACAATGGCAAAGCTACTATGAACCTCAAAGTTTGCCCATCTGCTGCTATGTCTCTACAGCCTTCCCACATGAAACAAGTATACATGAAAGAAATCCTATGCCAAACATTTATCTTACCTGAGGGTTTCAAGATAAAGGTTTGATATGGTGATTCTAAACCAGGGTGCCATAACACCTTGGGGTGCCTTTAGATCCTTTCAAGAGTGCTACCCAATGTTAGCACTGTACAAACATGAGTCAAAAGACAAACCCGGAGATTTCAAATAGAAATCCACAATATCAAAACCATTCTGCCCTGGGGGCTTTCCAAGTTCTTTCCAACAGAAGAATTGCTTTAGTATGTTTCTGTCATCAAAAACTCAGCAAAAAGCAAAAGCTGTCATTTTCCAAGGGGTACCCTGAAGTTAAAAATGTTAAGGGCGCCTGGTTTAATAGAACACAAAAACTAAAAAAGCTGATGCCTACCAAATCAGAAAAGTGCAAATGTTGTTTCCCCAAACACACTGTAGCTTAATCTTTTTTTAACATCTAGAATATGCAATTTACCTTTAAAAGCTGTTTAAAAATAGTGGGGGGAAATTAACCTTCTCACATTTAGGAAAGAAAGCTCAGCTGCCCTGCCCCTTGTCCTCCAAATTTTTCCTAAATATTTAAAGTAGTGGTGGACATAGCCATTAACCACCACAGAGCACTGGTTCTTCCTCAGACTGATTATCATGTTTTGATGAGGGAAAACAAAGAATGGGGAGGAGGGAAAAGATATTTGAAGTGCTCAGAGAGAAGTTCAGAAACAGCAAGTGCTGCCAAAAAAACACACGATGGAACAGGAGTTCCTGGTTATTATTTTCTTTTATCTATGCAATCTGTGCTAATGCAGCACTTACACCAAAGAGTCCATCTCATTTGCTGTCAAATACAACGTCATTTTTCATAATAATGTCCCCCAAAACAGAAGGCCAGCACCCATGAATAATTCATGAATCCAGATTTATTCTCTTCAGCAATTACCAATAGTTCCCTGCTCATATTTGAAGACTGATGATCATTAAAAATAATGGTTTGGCACTCTGTGTGGGGGCTTTCTTGTTTTAGGCATTTTTTTTTTTTAACATAGGGCTTAGGCCTAGGTTTTCATTAAAATGTATTAAGAAAATTAATGATAAACAGATATTAATGAAACTTCATATTTTAAATCGTTTCAAAGGAACAGCTAGTAAGCAAAATCTAACAAAATTTAAAGGTCAGGGAAAGAGACAAAGAACTGTGCAAAATACTAAAGGAATGAGTACATAACATCAGACAACATCTTAAAACACAGTGCTGTCATCCTGCAATACCGCACACAGCACATCTAAGCACAGTGCGGCATCATGCCATAGACACATACCTAGTGTCTGCAACTTATCCTGAGGACAGTGGCAGTCAAAGATAAAGCTGGTCAATGAATTTGGTCAAGGGATTTGGGGGCCTCGGTAGACCCTTAATCATTTTTGTTGCCCACTTTTGGAACCTCTCTAACTTTTCCATGTCCTGTTCAAACTGTGAAGCCAGATCTGCACACAGCAGTCCAGACGAGGTCTAAACAATGCCAAGTAGACAGGCACTACCACCTCTTTCATCTAATGCTTCTATTGATGCAGCCCAAAACTGCCTCATCCTTTTGTGCAGCTGCATCACACTGCAGACTCATATTGAGTCTGTGGTCTACTGAGGCTCCCAAATCCCTTTCCATAGAACTGCCATCTAGCCAGGTGCCCCCATTTTTGTATTTGTATTTTTGGTTATTCCTCCTGAGGAATAGCACCTTACATTTGTCCACAAAGATTCAAATCTCTCTTTTTCTGAATTGGGCAGACAAAGTAAATGAGCCTGTATCTTTCACCTCCTAAATTTCCCTGTATGTTCAGGCCCTGTATGAATGCCTAACTAAGCTGTATCAAGTAGAACGATTTCAATAGGAGAGAGACTCCATTCTAGAATAGCAAGTTTCTTGTTTGGGAGGACATTGGCATATGAGGCATATTGCCTTGGAAAGCAAGGCATATGAGGAGAAGCTGAAGGAGCTAGGTATGTTCAGCTTGTGAAAAAGGCTGGACTGAATTTGTTGATGGGCTGGATTTGGATATCAGACCAGATTTTGCCCACCCCTGATCTAGGCATAGCTATGCCCATTTTCTACCATGGATATTTCCATGCTTCTGGGCTTTGCTAGTTGATCCCCCTCAACTTCCCCATCTTTTTTTTTTCCTATACTTGTCAGGGTGCTTTTAAGCCTCCCCAGAGGCATTAGGTGTTGGCTACAACTAAGGCTGGGGACTTCAACTGGAGTATGCTAGGAGGTTCCTGGTTAGAGGGTCTTGCCCTTCCACTTGGGGTCAGACCGATTACCATATTTGGGGTCAGGAAGGAATTTTACCCCATGGTCAGATTGGTATGGACTAGGGGAGGGGGGTTTTGCCTTCCTCTGTAGCAGGGGACATGGCCCTCTACCCAGGACCTCTTCAGTGTACACTGACAACATCTTATAGAGGCGAGGCACTGCCTGTAGTGATTCTCTTGCTTTACCTGTGGCAGGCTAGGGTGTTAGGTCTGTGTTGTGTCAGGGTTGAGGGCAGTCTTATGTGGAGTTTAGATTATGGTTGTACAGGATGCTTTGGATATGGATGATCCCGTCTCAGGCAGGGAGTTGGACTAGATGACTTCCGGAGGTCCCTTCCAGCCCTACTTCTCTATGTCTCTCCCTTCCACATCCTAGAGACGGGGCTATTTGCCATTTTAGGTGGCTTCTCTTAGTTTTTCACTTGCATTTGAGACCTGCTTTTATCTGAGATAAATGCATGTCTCAGATGCTTTTAACTTTTATCTGAGACCTGCAAAAAAAGTCTCAGTAAAATTTCTGATGACTCCAGTCAAGGGTGCTCAAAAGATAAGAACCTTCCTGAGTGCATGATAAAGAAATGTTATTTCCTCTTGATGGGAACAACAAAAATAGCAAAAAATGTTTCAGGTGGATAAAAGTTTCCTTATGTTGTTTTTAAAGGTACTTCTTGTTTATTTGTCATTGTTCAAAGGCAGAAGTCAGTAAACCACCCCTTTGTTATTTTACAAAGGCACAAATAATATGAAGTTACATATTTTATATTAATATAAAACAGTAATTTATTAAAATTAAGAGTCATATATAACATGCATAACATATACTCAGCAACCTGATGCAGTTTAGAGTCAGGAACATCCATGACATCAGCTCCAGATATAGCATTAGGTTATGTGACATCAACTCAAACTTTCTAAATACAGTCAGCTTGAGAATCCTGTAGTCTCCAACTTACTGAACAATCTCTGAGCATCTGGTCTGGCTCTTTTCAAATTGGGCACCCAGATCAGTGGATATCTTTTGAAAACGTAGGCATTTACCACCATGGGTCCCAAACCTGCTCTGGTTTATAAACAGTGACTCCACTGGAGCTGAACATCAGGAGTGAAATTACCCAGGCCCACTGTTTGACACCCTACAGTGGTCCAGGGGGCAGTGTTTCACCACTTTGTCATGACAGAGCTTTCTACTGAAGTCAGTGACAAAAACTAGGTGCAAGCTCTGACCCTCAGCTCCCTTACAGGAATATTCGTCACAACAAGTTAATACATATGCTTTTATTATTTTTAAAACACTGTATATTATTTCACATGTACACAAAGTATCTGATCAGCTACGATTTATAGCAAGATCATAAAAGTGATGGCAAACAGATTTCCACCTGGCCCCCCCACCCAAACAAGCTCAGTTGCCAGCAGATCCGGTGCTCTAAACAGACAAAGAACTTTTGCAAAATCTTGGCCAGAAAAGCATGTTACTTACAAAAGTGCATGGACATCATTCACATAATGCAAGGTGCTATTGTTTTTTAATGGTTTTCCTGGATACTGGAAGGTTTGTTACCATTTTTAAGCATATTATTACTATACATCTTCTGTACTAAACTCGCAATTAATCCCATTAGGTAGGAGACTATGATCATGTTTTTTCTATCCACTAGGTTGCTTCACTATCTATTGTTTCTCAGAAAGTGCAAGAGTTCTGGGATGAGGCAGGCAAGAGGGCAGGGAATTGCAGAGATTAAGCAAAACAAACAAACAAACCCAAGAAAACAATTAACCCCATGTCCTTTTAAACCTATATAATGCACTTCAACAGCTAAAATTCTAATCATGTTTTAGAGTTATCTTTTTTTAAACACTAAGACATTTTCAAAGAGCATTCAAAGAAGTTTGATTGGATGAGTTTGCATTTCTCCATTTAAATATGAAGTGTAAGTGTTTTACTATACATATTACCTTTAGGATATATGTACATATCCCTATATCTAATGTGTATATCTAATCCATATATATATACATACATATATATACATATACACACACACACACTTTCAGTATGTCACTGTTCCCATCAGTTTACAATAGTGAATTATATTTTATTCCTCCTTGCCCATAAACGAAGAGATCTTAAGATCCAGAAAGTTTCACCAAACATTTCTATATTTAGAATCTATACTCCTGAGAACAAGGTGAATTTTCTGTAATATTTAAATACTTCCCTCTCTTCCACTTCAGTTGCTCTACACACATAATTTGGAAACCCATGAGCACCCTCATGTGGTCAGATATAAACTAAGAGCTACAGATTTTTTTAAAAAACCCACCGACTGCATCAGCCAAATCTGCACCTTGAAGTTTTTGCTGCCAAAGTACGACTTGACCAAATCATCATCAACCAGTCTCTTCAATGAAGCCTCTGTGCCATTTACTCAGTTTCATTTCAGTGAGATTTCACTATCCTGACAAGTTACACAGATGATGTTAAAATGCAAAGAGAAAGACCCTGTGTTGACTGTCCCAAAAGAGAAAAATCTCTTCAAGACAGGCTATGCTTTGTGGTTGGGGTTCTCCCTCATGGCTGTTTGGTATTATGGCCCATTTCCAAGCTGCTGGCAGTATGCAAAGTAAAGTAATGCCATTTCTACCATTTCTCCTCTTTCTCCTGGAGTCAGAAGCAGGTTTTCCTTTTGCAAGACAAAACTAGAATACCTTGTATATCCTGTAAGCAACAAAAGCATTTTTGTGGGGGCTTTTTTGCTTCTCAGATTGTAACTTCAAAGAAGGGCTTCAATCTTTTTGTACTTAAATACCCTAGCACAGAGTAGTATATAAATGTAAGTATTTTAAACTGCATCCAAAACACAAAACTGAGGGGGGAGGGAAAAAAAAGAGCATCACTTCCATGTTGAGATCATTTAATAGCAGTAAATGTAGAAAAGGATACAGAAGGCTCACAAGTTTCCTTCTCCAGGTAGGATCTTACTGCAGTCATTCTGAAGGAGACCAAGCCAGGGCTGCAAATCCCACTCCCCTGTGAAACTACATGCCCCCAACTGCCAAAGAATGTGTGCATCCAGAATTGGGCTCCTCAGTCACCTGAGGACCCATCAAGCCTGATGGACATCATCCTCGATTTCATAAGGAAAAAATTAGAGACAGTATGTGTAACAATCGTTCAAGATTCAGCAAAATGTTCTTCATTGGCTACGTCTTGTTTAGCAAGGGCAAGGTGGGTAGAAAAGAAGGAAAGGCAGCAATCTTCAGAAGATATTACTTCTTTTAACTATAGATAACTGCGCTGAGCCCCAACCAGGGGTCAGTCCTGGGTCTGGTTTTGTTCACTATCTTTATCAGCAACCTGGAAGATGGGATGTAGCGCACACTCAGCAAGTTAGATGACACCAAGCTGGAGAGTGTAGTAGACACACTGGAGGGTAGGGCTAGGATTCAGAGTGACCTAGACAAATTGAAGGATTGGGCCAAAAGGAATCTCATGAGGTTCAATAAGGACAAGTGCGAAGTCCTGCACTTAGGATGAAAATCCCATGTACCGCTACAGGCTTGGGACTGAGTGGCTCAGCAGCAGCTCTGCAGAAAAGGACCTGGGGGTTACAGTGGAAAATAAGCTCAATAGGAGTCAACAGTGTGCCCTTGTTGCCAAGAAGGCTAATGGCATACTGGGCTGCACTGGCAGGAGTGTTACCAGAAGATAAAGAGAAGTGATTGTTGCCCTCTATTCAGCATTGGTGAGGCCACATCTGGAGTACTGTGTTCAGTTTTGGATCCGCCACTACAGAAGGGATACGGAAAAATTGGAGAAAGTCCAGTGGAGGGCAATGAAAATGGTTAGGGACTGGGGCACATGACTTCTGAGGAAAGGCTGGGGAAACTGGGCTGAGTCTGGGGAGAAAAAGACTGAGGGAGGCAGGATTTAATAGCAGCCTTCAATTACCTGAAGGGTGGCTCCAAAGATGGAGCTAAATTGCTCTCAGTGGTAGCAGATGACAGAGCAAGGAGCAATGGCTTCAAGTTGCAAAGGAAGTTGAGATTAGATATTAGGAAATATTTTCTCTGAGGAGGGTCGTGAAGCACTGGAATAAGTTACCCAGACAGGTTGTGGACTCCATCCTTGGAGATTTTTAAGACAAAGCCTTGGCTGAGATGATCTAGTTGAGGATGGTCCTTCTTTGAGCAGGGAGTTGGACTAGATGATCTCCTGACATGTCTTGCAACCCTAATTTTCTATGATATAATATACTTAAAAGCATTCGATTCAGTACCACACAACATTCTGATGAGATTTGTTTTAAACAAAACCATTAGAGCACATTATCAGTAGCAGCACTTCAGACGTTTTAAGTCAAGAATGGATGCATTTTTAAAATTATCATCATTATGAACAAGTTCAACTATAAATGTTTCTGATCGTCACAGGGATTAAACTTTATGGCCCGATTATCCACGAGTCTCAGACAAGACAATATGAATAGTCTCTTCTGATCTAAGTAATGAGGGTGTTAAGCCTAAATTAACTTAACCAGACATAATTAATGCCTGATGAGGGACTGAACTGCAAATAAATAAACAAACAAACAAACCAACCAACCCCAGACAAAACTAAACCCAGTGAAATGAACTTTTGGAATAACCATCAGGCAGAAGAAAAAATGTAACACAGCCTGTCAAATCCATCCTTCTCAGCACTCGCAGGAAATCATTTGTTCATTATTCATAATTTTTTTTTAAAGTATAAACTGGAATTAGACAAGCTGCACTTTCAGCAAGGGAAAGCAGCAGAGCCCCAAATCCACTTTCAATAGGTTGTTTTCAGGCTTTCTCTTTTTCAACTGAAGATCAAATTTTTCAGATCAGAAGAGCAGAGTTTCATTAAGATGTAAATCCAGTTCTACTACAAAAATCTGTTTCCATGGGAGATTTTCCTATTGCCCTACATACATGTCATTAAGCGTAAATCTCTGCTGGGACAGACTAAAGGAAATTGCTGCCAACCAGGAGGGCTCAAAAAAATTGTGAGCTCTGAAATATTTTTCAAAAAATAATAGGTCATGGAAGGAGGTGGGATATTTTTCTTTAGGTGCCCTTGGGTAACATTTTCAAGCTTCTCTCAGCAACCCTAAAGGACAAAATTTACCTTTAAAAAAAAAACAAAACCCATAGATTCCCATGTGCTCACACATGTCAGAAGCTGAAGCTTAAAGTCAAACGTGCCAGAAGTTTCATCATAAGACTGCAAGGTGGCAGCAGTGCATTGGGCTGAAATGCTATGTGGGCTGATTCTGTAGTGTGGAGAGGTTTTCTTGCTCAATTCCTTCCTCTGCAAGGGAAACCAAGCTGCACAGGACCCACAGCAAGAAGTACATTCCCCAGTACAGGAAGTTCCATAGATCTCCTCCAAGTCTCTAGTCATATAACTTTGCCAATAGACCCCTGACAGACATACAGGTAAATGCACAATGGGAACTGATGCAAAATCCACACAATTGCATTTCCTGACATGCCACACGTGCATGGCAAGAGGCACAATTGGGGGAAATGGCACATCTGACACCTTAAATTTCAGTGAAGTGGGAGCCCAGGATTCCACAGACTCCCATGGCTGGGAGTCCCATCAACTAACAGGGCTCCTAGCTAGGGTTACCATATGTCCAGGTTTTCCTAGACACGCCCTCTTTTTTGGCCCTCTTGTGCTGTGTCCAAGCAGGTTTTTTAAATAATAAGAGCAAATGTCCAAGTTTTCTGCTCTCCTGGGTTGGCTGCTCGGGGCTGGGAACAGCAGGCAAGGCAACTGGCTGTTGGGGGTCACATGCTCCTTGCGCAGGCTCTGGCAACAGAGTGTGAGAACGCATGTAATGCGGGAGGTGCCTGGGCAGCAGGGCTGGAGGCCAGGGATCTGTGGGCTGGGAGTGAGAGGCACCAGCAGGACTGGGAGGGGAGTAGGGGGCTGCAGATCAGGAGTGAGGGGCACAGGGGATGGGACGGGTGACTGTGGGTTGGGTGTGTGGGGCACTGCCAGCAACAGGGGAATGGGGGGGGCAGGGTACTGCAGCTTGGGAGGGGCACTGGCAGGGCTGGGTCAGTGGGTCCAGACCGAGAGGCAGCAGCAGGGCTGGGGGAAGGTGTGGCTTGTCAGTGAGAGGCAACAGAATGGGCAGGGGCAGAACACTGCCCCACGCCCCATCACATTCCCCCCCGTGACAAGTGTCCTCTTTTTTCGACCTGGAAATATGGTAACCCTACTCCCAGGAGCGCACCTGGACACATGTTCAATTAACAGCATGGCAGGAACCAGCTACAAAGTCATACATTTTTTGTGTGAAATAAGTTTGTGGCTTATTCCTTGTTTTATCATGCCAGTCATTGATTGAATGTGAGGCTGCATCACAATTTAAGATGTAATTAACTGGTTGAGTGTAATGTGTGGGAGGGACCTAAGTATACACAGGTAACCAAAAAACCTTCATGTTTATAAGGATTTATTTATACAAAACTCAGAACTATCACTCCATCCTAAGACAGCAGAACAGAACAAAACAGGATAACTACAGGAAGAGTAAAAGAGAACACACCCACCCCTTTGACAGAATGACAAGCAGCTAGCACACTAAGGCTAAGTACAGTCAAACAGCATGAGGGTGAATTGATTCAATCTTTCCATCCCACAATGGCCCAAGCCAAATGCCAGGGGGTGCTAGAGCATGCCTTGCTATTTGGCTGGAGCAGAACGCTTGGGCCAAGGCTAGCCTGCCCACCCTGCAAAGGGTTTGAAAGGGAGGTGCAAAGCATCCTGTGTTGCTGGGGAATACAGAGTTGACTTGCATCTGGAGGGGATCTGGGACAGAAGTTCAATAAACCGATTTAACCCAAATCAGTTAAGTCTGATACTACATGTATCCAGATTTATCTTAAACCGCTTTCAGACATTTTGAAAGCAGTTTACATGCACTGAACTTCTGTTGTGTTACAGATTTGAACTGGTTTCCAATTGCTTATGCCAGTTTATATGCAATTTCTGTCCCTAGCCTAAGGCACTTGTACAAGCTGGAGAACACACCAAGCAAAGGAGGGAAAAGTCAGTGGAGTAAGTTAGGAAAGCCTGCACAGCTCACATGCCACTTCATTAACCAGAACACTTTGATTCTGTCAATTCTTCAACTTACATCAAGAAAAGATGCCTAATGAAGAAACCTAACGAGACATTTGCCATATGCTGTGATAACAGATACAAAACTTTAAAATATGATTCTACTAGAATGTCACAATTCTGTAGAAGTATGGAGTGGAAAGAAGAGATTTCACCCCCCTTGTTAGCTCTGTGCACATCTCTTAGGAGTCACAGTTTAGCTCAAGTACCAGGACTCAACATACTAACACCAGAGTTAAGAGTTTGAGAGCTTGATGATTCTTCATTTTTCACTATTTTATTCGTCTCCTAACTGAAATAAAGGGGACAAGAGAAGGAGGCAGCAGCAGAGTAGTGGTGATTTACTACAACTAGCATGCTACAGTCACTCACAGCAATAGGGAGAGCAAAAGTAATGCACACTTAAATTTTGGAATAGCTATTTAATCACACTGCTGTATTTCCTATTCATTTATGTATCAGTACAGCCTACATGAACTGACTTATGCAGAAATGTACTACTTTTGCGCACACAATTTTTAAAAATACTTCTTGGTATACTGTTGTACTGAATAAATTAAGAATTTGCACTAAGGTGGTTTTCTTGTTCTTCTTGGTGGGAGGGAAGAGAGGGTTTTGTTTGCTTTTCTAAACTTTGATATCATTTGGACTCTATATAGAGCTATATATAGCTCTATATAGCTCTCTGGACTGGAACTAAGCAAAAGTTCTGGCCAGTATTCTCACACTATTCGGTACTGTGCGAGACAACCAAACAAGTTATTTTCAAGATTGAAAATAAATTTTACACACAGAAAGAGAACCCTCCCCCCCCATGTACTTAAATGTTTGAGTAATAAAAGAAAAAACAACAAAAGATGGCTAGTGTTTCACCAGAACTGTTGCTTCTTAGTTCTTCCTTTTCCTAGAACAGGAAAACATTTTATTTCTATATACAAACAGGAAGCCTACACCCTAGGGCAGATGCTCAGCTGCTGCAAATTGTCATTGCTTTATTATAGCCAATGGAGCTGTGACAAATGATACCAGCTGATGGCATTCTCCCAGTCAACAGCATCTAGATGGCTTTCAGAATCAAGCATCAGATAAGAGCTTTTCAGGCTACAGTTATGAGGAAAAACAGGGGCATTAAGTGGTTTGCTGGATTAGTGTCAACCTATGCCTAAGCCAGATCCCCGAGAGCAGAGAAAAGACTCAGTTTCTTCAAAAGGGGTATCAGATGACAGCCTCAGCATTCATTTGAGAAGTTCACCATAAGTGCCATGGGACAGAGTGAAAATATTACTGTCAATAGTTTACTTGTCATGCAATGAAGCAACTCCCATGACCACCAAGCTTAAGTTAAAAATGAGCACAATATATTTATTGTAGAGTCATTATGTAACTGCAACACAAATTTAAGTAACTCCTGTAGGTTGGAATGGGAGTTGTAGAAGGGGTGATTTGGAGGGTCCAGACAGACTCCCTTTTTTCAGGCACCGAGCCCTGTACATGAAAAAACTCCCAAAGCCTAGAAGCACTAGAAGAATTACTTTGAAATTTGAAGTTGAAAAACCCAGTTATAACCTCTTACTTGAAAAAGCAGTGCTGTACAACTCACTGAAAGACATACAGAAATACACAGCCTCCCCACCTAAAACACACCCCCACTCCCTTATGCAACATTTTCATGAGAATCCCAAGCCAGGCAAGCAATTAAGTGACATCTAAGGTAGGGACAGAAGTTACACAAACTAGTGTGAGTGAGCAGAAACTGGTTTAAACCTGTAACAGAACAGAAGTTCACTGCATGTAAACCACTTTCAAAATGGCTGAAACTGGTTTGAATAAACCTGGCTGAACGTAGTATCGGACTTAACTGATTGAGGTCAAACCGGTTTATGGAACTTGTGTTCCACCCCTGTGCTGGAGGGAGAGGGGAAATAAACCCCCTCCCTGCCCTCTTTGCCTAAGGGGGCCACCCCGGGCAGCCTCTGGCCATGCCCCTGTCCCTGCCATTGGAGCAGCAAGGGGGAAGGCCCTTGATGGGGCAGCAGCCCCTGTGATGGTGTCCCGGGAGTGCAAGCTTCTTCACAGCCTGGGGGTGCTGTGCTGCAGGTGGGAGCAAGGTGGGCAAAGCTACTGCAGACTGTGCAGGATGACTGGAGGCAGTGCACTAGCGGTGGCTTAGGGGGTCGTGGCCTCCCCTCTGAGCCCCAATGCCACCACTCACCCCACAGTCTGCGGCAGTTCTGGCCACCCCACTCCCATCCACACCTTAGCCCCCCTGCCAGGAAGGGGCTTGCACTCCCAGGACACCATCATAGGGGCCGCTCCTCATCAAGGTCCTTCCCACCTCACCACTGGGGTCCTGGGGAGAAAAGGGGGTGGGTGGGGAAATAAACACCCTCCCTGCCCCCTTCACCTCAGGGGACCATGCCGGCTGGCACCCGGCTGCGCCCCCACCCCTGCAGCAGTGGGGGGGGATGAGGGGACAGGGCCCTGACACGGGCTGCTGCACCCAGGCCAGGCAGACCCTGCCACTGGGACAGGGGACAGAGAAGGGAATTAAACCCCGTCTCCATTCACCCCAGGCTGGAGCTGGGGATGGCCATGCCCCAACCACTGCAGTAGCAAATGGAGAAATGCCTGACAGAGGCTGCTGTGCCCCTGCCTGGAAGACCCTGGCTGGGGTCCGTGCTGGTGGGACAGGGGAGCAAATAAACTTCTTCCATTCCCCCTTCGCCCTAGTGGGGCTGGCATCTGGCCATACCCCTGCCCCTGCTCTATCTAGGGATCTGAGAGGTGGGGCTAGCCCTGCTCCAGTGAAGCAGAGAGCACAGCCCAGCCCAGGGCTGCAGAGCATGCTGGGATGCTGGAGGACTCTGATTTAACTTAAACCAGGAAGGAATTTTGTATAGGATTTAAGCCACCCCAAGGCAAGAAAGCACCATGTCCCCCCCACTCGGATTTTTTTAATTCAGTAGTACATGATCTGCCTGCCTATTTACCTGTATGTTTCAGAAGCATTTTAAACATATCCAGACTAGTAAGAAATGTGTGCTTTTTTAACAAGCGCATACACAGAATAGACACAGTAAACTGAATAATTAAAGTTGGAAGCACTCATGTTAGCCTGCCCTTTTCCTACACAATAGGGCAGAGCTGTTCAACTTCAAAACATCTGGGAGCCACATGCCGCAACAGCAGGGGCCCACACGCTGCGAAGGCAGTACTAGTGGGGCCCATGGGCCCCCTGGACTGCATGCCCCATGCATGTATGTGCAGGTAGGCGCTCCCCTATGTAGCAGAGCGTCTCATTTCACCTTCAGCTCCCTGCCAGGTCCCCTGCATCACCATGCCACAAGGGCACTCCAAGCTGCCAGGCCAAGAGCTTGCAGCATAAACCAGGGGATGGAGGGGGAGCCTTGAGACCCCAGCTGTTGCTGCAGCCAGAGAAATAAGGGAAGCGGCACCCAGGTGGGACCCCAGATTAAACCCTTAGCATATGGGCTACCAGCTGGACAGCCCTGCAGAAAGGGGGAAAAAACTGAGTATTTCTTTTGATCCCTCTGGCTTTGCAAAACTCAGGCTCATTTGTTAAGTTGCTCATCACAGGTATCATGGAATACAATTACATGAGCACTTCTATAGAAACTCCTAGGACCAGTATCACCTAATATGATTATTGAAAGCTCTTAAGCAACTGATATTTAGAACTTATGCATTTTGGGGTTTTTTACAAAAACAAACAAGAGCTAGTAATACAGCATTCACCAAATCGTTTCTATTGCCTTTATTTTCTTGAAGCATTCAAAATTAGCCAACCTTTACCCTTCAACAAATGAACAGAAAACTATTTCTACCTATACCACCACAAACAAAACAAATGAATATGGACAACAAGAATGTAAACATGTTAGGGATGGCATTTTTCATGTTTACTTTCTACAGGTTAGTATGTTTTGATGCAGCAAGCCAGAGAGAATGACTAAAAACTCAAGGTAAGACAACCAGCAAAACAAACACCATTTGAGGCCGAACCTCAAAAAAAAAGTTTTGCAAAAGATATAATAGGAAAAGGTGCTTTTCAAAATGGTGGTATTTAACCAACATGCACTTTTGGAATACTACAAAATAAATGTTCTCTTCAGAAAAATCCAGACGAATACTGCTTTTGAATACACTGGGTGCATCTACACATACATTAATGCGCATTAAATTTAGTACCTCCAATGTGAGGTACTAAATGAATACATATTAGGCTGCATGCTTTTTTTAAGTGTTGTTTAATGTGCAGTAGACTAGGGGTCGGCAACATTTTTGGGCAGAGTGCCAAAAACACCCGCAACCTTGACATATAAGATGTTGATGTGCCGGGGCATACGGTGGGGGAACCACAAAGGGCCTGATCCTTGTTGTGGCAGCAAAGCCCAGACCCCTTGCATACCATCCAACCCTAGGCATGCATGCCAAACAAAATGCTTTCACGTGCTACGCTCTGGCACCTGGGCCGGTGGTTGCCTACCCCTACAACAAGCTATTTAATTGCACATTAGCATAATGATATTTTTTTTAAGTCATGTTTTAATACGCAGTAAAATTATCCACTGCACATTAAAGTGCGCGTATAGACACACCCACTGTTATTTAAAGATCAAATCCCCAGGCCTGGACTGAAAGTTTCAGGGAAGTGCTCTGTGGTGCACTGCTATGCAGGAACTTCTCTACTGATCAGAGACTGCACCTTTATTTACCTATGTTTACAACAGATTTACTTATAGTGATTTGAAGTCCCACAGGTACTCTTATTTCGAATGAGGAATTCCATGCTATGCTCTGTTATGACTTCCCTTACATAGCTTCCTTGTCACTGCAAACAGAACTGAAACACAACATTCATAATCCAAAATAATCAGCACCTACATGGAATTTTGCATCATCTTAACAAATTCAGCATAGAAGCCAACTTAAATTCAAGCGATGCAACTTCAGCGTTTATACTGGGACTTGTTTCTCTGAACTGGCATCTACACTCCTTCTTCAACTAAGAAGCTTGTCACAGTTGCAAATCATTGGAATGCAGGGATCTACTATAGCACGTGTTAGGAGATAAGCCTTGCTTGAAAGGGAACAAGTTTGCAATGCCACCAGGGCACTTAACACAGGCTAAACTGCTTGAACACAGGTCTGCTTGCTGAAACAAATACAGTCATAACAGACTCTTCTGGTTACTGAACCAGAAATAGTACACAGACATGGAACATACTATATTTCTCCCTCTCTCTAGCTAAGGAACACTCAGAAGTTTGAATGGATTCAGTTCAGATTTTAATAGTGACAGGAGACCAACGTATGTGGGATCCACGGAAAATTAAAGAATGGGAGTAGGAAAGCTTCACTGATCTTGTTACAGACCACTGTCATCTTGCTGAACTTGAGATACTACGGCTCAGCCAAAAGCCATTCCCATACTTTTTATAGTTTGTTTCACAGTGGAAGCTTTCTGGAGAAAGGGCTCATGATATCTGGGAAGACAGTTCTGCGGGGGTTGAGGAGATAAAAAAATATTGTCATGACTCCACAAATTCCATTCCACAGTACTTTGCCTCTCTCACTGGGTTAGAGAAAGGAAAATAAAATCCAGTAGAATGATGGGCTGTGCTCACAAATTCAAAACCTCCTTTAAAACAACTGGTTTCTAGCACAAAACTGAAAGCATCTTTTCCTCTAGAAAGGTTAAAAATTAAACAGATTCCAGCATCTCAAGAAAAGATAGAATAAACATCTCTGTAAAAATGATCATACTATCATTTCTAACATGGTAAGCAAAAAAAAGCAAAAAGAAAAAAGTAATGAAGCATGAGTTATGTTTGAGATGGCAACTTCATGCAGGGTGGCCTTGCACAGTACATACCCAGATAGGATCTCTTGGGAGGTGCTTTGATGTCTTCGTCCTTACTATCTGCGGCTACATAAAAAAAATTGAGAACAGGGACGAAGAGAAGACAAAACAAGCAAGTTAGATCCAATACAATTGTTGCTCTTTTAGTTTGTATTCAAGTTTAGTTGGTTAGTACAGTTTGCTGATAAAAATAAATAAATCATGCCAAAGAGTTTTAGATTCCATGCCATCTACAGGACTTTCCCCAAGATTTCAGGGAAGACTGAAAGCTGAATGGTCTCAGTGTATGATCCCATAACAATGGGATGGGAGAGAAACTAGGGAAGAAAACAAAAACTGCATGTAACATGCAACCTTCAAAATATGGTACAAATATGTATCTGTTTTCTACAGAAATAAAGTTTATATTGCTTCTTTTTGTCTTATAACCTTAGGTAAAAGCAAGGGTGGAAGAGATTTTCAGAAAAGAGTTATGTAGGGACACGTAAGTATGGTATGTAAAAACAATGGTCTGCCTCAGGGTTTTGCAGGGAACTGTGTTCAAGAATGGGTTTCAACCAGCTTAAACTTACAATCACTTGTGTCAGAGGCTGATGGACCAAACTGCCAATGCAAGTAATTCATATCCTGAAAGACTTAATTTTATTTCACACATCCTCTGCAGGTCTGAATTCTAGTTATAAACCACATACTGCCCAATATTGTTTTTCCAGGGCTCTCCTCAAGGGATCAGGGCATTATAGTAAATAGGGATAAGACAACACCAGATAGAGGGAAAGAGTCCAAAACATAGAGGAGAATAAATAAGTTGATTAAAAAAAATAAAACAAAACAACTCAGTGGAGTTCTTGTCCCACTTAATCCGACGCAAATGCTGTAAGACAAATAATAAGTGCCATCACCATCAGTGCAAGACATTGCAGCCACCCATGTGCCAAAAGAGAGACTTCCCAAGGTAAAAAAGTCATCTTTGCTTAGGACCAATAGGTAAAATATTTAAGTGTACCTTGCATTTGGCCACATGCTACTAATAAAAGATTCCAGGGATACAACTGGGGATAGGGCTGGGGGGAAGGAAGACATCACCGCCACATTGGGCCTAACTGTATCTGCCAGGGGTGTTCAAAAAGTGCCTAGCAATTTTAGTTGCTTCCATTTTTAGATGGCAGCTTGAATCTCCTTTAAAAAGGGACTCAATTTTCAGAGGGTGATTGCCTCACATTCTGACTCTAAACCACGCATCCCATAAGAGAAGCTCTTCCCCTCCAAAAAAAGAGGAAAAAAACCCCCATCAACAGTCACTTTTTTAAATCTTGCCCTTTTAGCATAGTTGCACTGATGTAGGAAAGAATGCACACAGCAACAATGAAAAGCTGATTTATACAAAGAAAAGAGCTTAAACAAAATAAAACTCCAGCAAACTGAGCTATTCTGTACTAAACAATCCAGCCACAATGCACACTACTGCTGCAGACACCCAATTAAACTGGGCAATGACTGAGGAGGGCTATTATTACCATTACAATAGTGCCAGGATATCCACAAATATAAAAAGTCTGAGTATGATCAAAATGGAATTTTTAAAAAATCCAATAACTTATGTCTGAGACATTATCTAAAGCCTGCCTCCCATTAACATAGCATCCATAGCACATTCTCATCCATTTGAAAGGGAATTTTCTTACCATTGAGAAGTTAAGTCTCTTGTATCCTATACCTTTGATAAGACTTCAGCTACAAAAAAACACCACCAAAACACACAACAGGATGCACAAAACAGGATGTAATCACTCTTAAATTGACTCTATTCAATTGTGAGGGAGACCTCTTGAAAAAACGGGTGGGGGGAGAACAAACAGCAGCATGAAATGGGCTTTGCTACTTCCAACTGACATGCAGTTTGCGAGTACATAAGAGGATAAATCTTTCCTAGAAGTCCCAGAGGGAAAGAAATAAATATTCCAGTAAAGAAACCAAAAGAAGCAAAGTTTCCCTAATAACGAGGCAGGAAGGAATAGCTCTCAGAGGAAATAGTGTCGCTCCGACAGAGCCTGAGGAGGCTACACTTTTTAAGCTGAAAGGGACACCAGATAAATGAACGTGTCAGCACTGTACACTGCTCCAACTAAATGGGTTTATGAATATACCTAATTAACTGCCATTAACATGTTCTTCAAACCAGTGCTCAAACTCACAAAACTGGTCTGTCAGGATTGAGAGTGACCACTCCCCTTACTGCCAGGAAGATAAAAAAAGTTCACTTCCTCCTGAACTAGCTATTCCAGAGGGGTATTTTGAATAACTAGGAAGGTCAGCAGGGTAAACAGATGGAAAACAAACAAAAAAAAAAGCCCCATGTTACTTCTGTATAATTCAAGACCTATTGGGCAAATGTGCACCAGGGTTATTAGAAAACAAAATAAAGCAGTCACCATTAAATGAAGATGGAGTACGGACATTTTTACTTTTTAATTTACAATTATTTTGTGAGGACATTAGAGAGGAGGGAAGAAAGATTTAAGAAGTCCTACAGTGCTTGCATATATCACATCACAATACAGAATTTAGTAGTCTTTATCCAGAGATCTCAAATACTACTCAAAAGTACTAAACGAAAGCTCACTCCAGGAGAAAGTGAAGTACAGAAAGATTTTAAGAGCTAGCTCAGAATCACATGATAAGTTGTAGCAGAGCCAAGATTAAACAGACAGATCATGTGATACCCAGTCCTATGCTTTAACCTCAAACCTATCCTTCCTCTCTTGATAGAAGCATTTATGCCTAGGCACCACAAAATGCTGATTTCAAGTCAGTATGTTACAACTACCAGCGAATTCTGAGATTGTGCATGTTAATAGTTTTGTTTTTTCCCTCCCCATCCTGTAAATCTTACTATTATAATCATATCTCTAAATAGCCTTATCACTTAAGAGAAAGCTGTGGGGGAGAAAACTTAGGAGAACCACACAGTTGCACTGTGCTGTTCCAATAGCAGACAGTCTGAAAAAAAGTACAATAAGCTTTTTACTTTTTTTTTTTTTTCTTTGCAGCAAAAGCCCCCAACAGGCCAAATTAATCTTGCTGGCTGATTAAATATATAACAAACTGACTCCTAGGGAAGGACATCCAGTGACACAACAAGCTCCTGGAACAAGTATCCTTACATACTAATGAA
This sequence comes from Crocodylus porosus, assembly GCF_001723895.1. Taxonomy (NCBI): domain Eukaryota; kingdom Metazoa; phylum Chordata; order Crocodylia; family Crocodylidae; genus Crocodylus; species Crocodylus porosus. The sequence continues at coordinate 163,031,124 of NW_017728886.1, read as the reverse complement.
AAAACTGGTTTCCCCAACAGGCAACTGTATATCTATACAGGCAGGGTTTTTAAAAGAGAAGGTGTCCTAGGCTGGATTGGACTCCCGCCTCTAGCAGTTAGGTAAGAAGCTTGCCAGACAGAGGAAGAGAAGATGGGCTGGCCCAAAGATTTACTCCTTAACTATGTAAAATGCAAACACAGAGGGCACGTATACACAAGACATTTACTGTGCAGTTGCCTAATTCAATGCAGTAAATGTCTCAGTATCTATATATGCACCCTATCAGGGGCACACAAAACTAAAACTCCACAGCAGCACTGGTGTGTTTTTTCGTGCACAGCATCACACATGTAGACACCGAGCCAGCTGGCTGAGGCACAAGGTTGCTCCAGTGCAGGAGCTGCCTGCAAGCTAGCCCCATGCTGAAGCACTCTTGTGCTCCAGCCATCGCCTCCAAACACACTGAACTCAGCTAAAGCACCCCCAGGCTGGCAGGCCAACCTCCAGGGCCCCCTGCCAGCTGCAACCTGGCTCACTGTGCTGCAGTCCGGGTGAACATGTAGACACGCACAGGGGGAAGCTTTCTGCTCTTTCCACAGCCAACGAGAATCCTGAGGCAGACAGTGAATGTTCTTCTCCCAATACTTCTTTACACTTCAATCCCTGCCAAATGTGGGAAGCTTTTCTAAAGTCATTCATCCTCTTAAAACTAACATTTTCAGAAAACGAAATCCCAGATTACAAGACCAAATAATGGATGGGGAGGAGAAATTTGCAGATGACTTCAAGTTCTTTAGGAGGTCACTTACCTGGGCAACTTTACAAAACACCCCAGAGAAACTGGGGCATGAGGGCAGGAACTATCTTTCTATTAAATGAATAATGTATTAATCTATTAAATGGATTACGCTGTTGCTGAGCAGAATCTATGGCCTTTTAGGGCTCGCTCACCCTGGAAAGGCTGTGGTACATGAAGCTGGAGCAGACCCTCACTTAAGGAAAGAAACAGATGGAGGGAAAAAAGTCACACACCTATGTTGACAAAACAAATGAGAAGCTGACAGGTTTGCAGTCTGTCTCCAACAAGGACAGATGGAAAATAAAAACTGGAAGTACAAGATCTGTGGAAAAATGTCTTACATTCAAACCCTTGTCTAACTTTATCCCAACTACATAGCTGGACCAATAAAAGATATCACACTAAGAAATCTTTACTTCTCACATAATTTCTGGACCATCATGGCTATATCATCATTCTAACACCACTCAAATAAAAGTCTGCATTTTTCACATTTCCAAACTAAAAGAAGAAAGTTGCTACAATGCAAATAGCATCATTACAAGATTTATTTAAACAAAAAAAATGATATTCAGGCCCACATTGGAAATACTGACATAAAGATCTGCATACAGCAAGACCACAGCAACATGTGGTATTACAATGTATTCATTTTAGACATTCAAGGGACACTGCCATGTTAATCACCCCTTACATTGACAATATGGTGACAAGAATAGAATATTTTATGTACCAGCAACCACACAAGGTTGGAAACAGCAAGATGAGGTTTCCAACACTGGCCAGTTGTGACTCTCTGACCTAGAGACTTGACATGAAAGTACAGCAAAAGAAATAGAAGTTCTACGCTCATTCACGCTTGATTGTAGGATAGTCAAGGCTGGCACTTTAGCATGACTTTCAGAACCACTTCCTAAAGGACTACATTAAACATTGAAGAGAACTCATAGTCTTTAGGCTGAACTAAGACCCATTTAGAAATAAATTGAATCTTTAAAAAAAATCATTTGGAAGAACATTATTTTAAAGGCAACATTCAGGAAGTCCCATGCTGGATCATCAAGAAATGATGGTTTGATGCAATACATACAGAACTTTTACACAACCATAGATACTTTTAAAAAAATAATTTGGAAACTGCGCTTAGCAACAACCTGTTACCTTCACTGACCTGCAAAGGAGCGGCGTTTTAAGTTTAATTCGTTTGACACACGTACTTCAGTGCACAGTTTCAGCATCAGTAACATAGTAATGATCATGATAATGCTCTGCCACAAAAGAGGGGACTCAAAACGCCTTCCAAACCTAAAATGTAAAAAAAATATATATATATATAATTACACATCTCAAAAGATGATGAGCTTTATACTCCAATTACCTTCACCCATCAATCACAGCGGAATGTTTCATGACTGGATCCTAAACAAGGACCATTTGTGAGAAATCTGCAGAGAAGTGCACGAACTTAATATAATCACAGTCCACTTGCATTTGATGTAATGCCCTTGGATAGGATGTCACTGGAGACAGAACCAGAGAGCTAAGGATCTAAAAGCAGGAGCATCTCCTGCTGGAGCTAAAGGCCAGGTTTGTTAGTATCAACAGAGAGGCGATTCATAAGCCTCCAGTGGCCCAAACACAGAAAGAAAGAGATAGCAAGCAAAACTGTGTTAGAATGGGGGGATTACGTATGGCTTTTGAAGTGGATGTACAGAAGCCAAGTAACAAGTCCCTCCGGCACCACACTTGGGACTCCATAGATATCATTTATGAAATACATTAGATGAACTCATACTAGCAACTGCTTCACTCTCCCTGTCCCTGGCCAAAAAAAAATATCACAACTAATCTGACATTTTAAATTAGAACAGCTCCCTCCCTCCCATCCTCCAACACAACTACAAGCATTAGGCTTCACTGTACCCCCCAGTATCCAGCACTCTGGATAACTTGACAACATATACCAAAGATCATTAAATCTAAAATAATCTGAACTGGGGAGACAGGGAGGAAAAGACCAATTTCAAAAGCACAGGAAAAACACCACTCAACTGAATATAGGGACATGGCAATATCCTCCCCTGCCCACCCCTCATTTTAATTTATATTTGCTTGTGAATGATGTTTGCAGGGGATTACTGAAATCTGCACCTCATGCAGAAAGAGAAACATGGATTGGAGCCAGAGAGCTTCTATGTTTGCACTAGATTCTATCATAGGAAACAAGACCCCTTGCGGAACAGCTCAATAGTCCCCCTAGACATCATCCATAAGCAAATTAAACAGAAAGGAGTAGGAATAAGGGGCAGAGAAGGCAAGGGAGGAAGGAAAGTCTATCGCATACAGTTCTTGCAAGATGCGTTAGATTTATGTCAGGGAGGCATCAGGTATGCAGTTGTGAACTTGTTCTCTTTTTCTCTCTTCTTAAACATAGTTGTTAGGCTTTGCACCTGGCTGTTTCTTAAGGAATATGGTAAAGACACATTGTCAAGCTCCATAACTTCCTGTAGTGCCATCCAAAGTAGCAGGAAAATGATTGGTTAATGTTTTATGACACTTCAGCAAAAAGAAAGAACTAGTATGCTTGACTTTATATTGCTATAGCATAAGTAAAGGGGTATGATGCAAGGCCTCCCATCTGCTCGGAGTCCATCCTATAAGTGCCCTCAAAATTGGTTCCAGTAATGCCTGGATATGATTTTTAAACTTAAGTTTTCTTTTATGGTAAAGCTCTGGGCAAGGCCAGGACTTATTAAGAGAGATCAGCTATGCTGGTCATCAAGCCCTAGCACTGTGCAAGTGCTAAATAAGTGAAAATAAAATGTACCACAATCATGTCTTTAGAGAGCTTCATTTTTATTGTTATGGATCAAATAAGTCCCCAGCTAAATTACTTCCTGACAAAAGAAAATGGAAAGTGCCCGAGTACTGAGCTTCCCTGGAATTATTCCTTTCTCTGGGACGGCCAGGTGGGTCTCCTGCAGAAACAGACCATTCAAATGGAAATGACCAGGTATTTAGCTGCCTAACCATACCCACCTAAAGTACACCAAGAGAAGTCCATAAGCCTCCACACTACCACCCATGACCTCCAGCTCTTCTGGCAGACACATACAAAAGGCCTTCTCTTCTACTACTACTTTTGGGGAACAGGTAATCAGGAGAAGGTTTCAGTTTGTGGGGGGGTCACACCATGGCAGAGTCAGGCCCAACAAATTCAGAGGTTTGCTGCAGAATGGTGGTGGGGAGATGATACAGCCAAGTCTAGGCATCCTAGTCAAAGTCACAGGAAGGGCTTCCATTGCATCAAGAAGAATGGGTTGGGGGAGAAAGCAAAGCAGAGGTGCCATTGTGGCCCCAGCCCTGAGCCCCTCCCAGTCAGATTCAACTAATGCTGCTGAACCTAGAGATTCAAGCAACCCTTATTTATAAAGCCACCCATGACCCCTTGCGCTGTGCTAATCACACCCTAGAGCAGCATGAAGAGTGAACACAGCTAAGTGGCAATAGCCCTTAGATGGCTCCTTTCTTCAGCACAGTCATGATATATTGTGTGTCTCCTATTTAACAAAAGAAGTAACCATAGTCCCTCCAACACCGCTGTGCACTGCCCCTCAAGCTCTGGGCACAGCAGAGTCTGGGAGACGCAAAGCAAATACTGGACCTGGCAACCATGGGGCCCAAGGCTAGGGATAGATATTCAAAAAGCCTGAGCCTGAATTGATTCAATCTTTGCAGGTTAGTCTAACTTGGCTATGCTGAACTGGTTTGTAACCATGAAGACATCCCCTCTGAACTGAAGAAATGCAAGCACATGCCTGCAGTGGCCCAGGCTAGAAGCCAGGGGGCACTAGAGCAGCCCTCCCTTTCCTTCCACAATGCTGAGCTGAGTGGGGGCAGGATACTCTGATTAGGAAGGTCTGCCTGCACCATCCCAGGCTTTTCCCGTCTCGCTGCTCAGGAGGCAAGTGTTGCCAGACCCCAGTGCTAGCACTCTGAGGCAAAGTTGGGTGTGCAGTGCATACATCTGTTGATGATATGGAGCTTTTCAGTCTCCTTCCCTGCTTTAGTCATACCATCTGCAGCAAACTGACAGGCAAGCAAGCCAGCAGGGTTTATCAGCCCATCAACAAAACAAAATCCTCTCTCATTAGCTCAAGCTCTTCTCAAACAGCTTTTTCCAAAGAAGGAACAGAGGGACATTACCAGTTGACCTGTTAACTAGCTCCAAAAGCCCTAAGGGGACACTGTTCTGTCTATGTCCCAGTGAAATTGGACAAGGACACCCCCCCCCCAGCATTAGCTAGCATATCACATGCCTAGGGTCCATGCTGTAGGAGATGGGAGGGAAGGGGTTGGGGCTCACTTGAGCAGCGAGCAGGAGGTGGGGCAGAGAAGCCAGGCAGATGCTGCTGTACCTGCAGTCTCCCCTTGGAGCTCTGGCCAGGGAGCAGGGGGGCGGGGTCAGCTCTGCTCTCTGGAGCAGACGGCAACACCCAGAGCTGCAAAACACCTGGGATACTGGGGGACTCTGGTTTAGCTTAAACCAGGAAGGGGTCTGTGACAGATATTGCATAAACCAGTTAGACCCAGTTCAGTTAAGGCCGACACAACATTCAGCCAGGTTTATCTTAAACCAGCTTCAGCTATTTTGAAACTGGTTTATGTGCACTGAACTTACGCTCTGTTACAGGTTTAAACCGGTTTCTGATCACTTAAACTGGTTTGTGTGTAATGTCTGTCCCTAGGCCAAGTGAATCATCTTGCTGGAGACCCCCAAACTGCTTGAACAGACCCTGTTCAGTTGCCTCGTGGGACTTTCAGAAAGGAAGAATCTGTCCAACTGTTAGCAACAACTGGCAAAAGCCCTCTACAGTAGATGTAGGAAATGCTTATCCCGTTACAAGAGCATTTTTAGAAGGTTAATTCAGTTGTTCTAAGAGGTGTCGAGCTAGCAGCACTATAGGCTGCAGTTGTATTTATTTTTTTCCAGGAAAGACCGTGGTAGTGCTAGTTTCCTCTGACTGATTCATTAACATTCTTCAGTCTTGACCCAGAGGGAACATATTTGAGTCTCTCCTGGCCCATTTAAGCCCTGGAACATACGTTGGGACCACCCCCGGTGGTATTAGCCTCTTGTGATAAACGCCACCCCCTTCAAACAAAGAAACATAATTGCCTCAGGCCACCACGCGTCAGATGACAATGAGGTGCAATCCCCATAAGTTTGTTTCATGTTACAACAAGGGATCAGGAAGGAGTCAGAAGGCTCTACTGCTAACGCTGAGTCATCTACCCTTTTAAAGCTAATGATTATCAAAATGGCACAGAAGAAGACACACGCAACTGAAAGCAAACGACACAATTCTTATAGTAACTGCAAACAATATATGAGATACAGAGTTAACATATCACAGCACACAGCATTGTTTTCACCACAAACCGTCATAATCAGTAACCAATTCCTTCTTTAGATGACATGCATTTTCTAGATACTGCATCTATCTTATCCTAGATGAGATAAAAAAGTTACAGAGCATCATTTTGCTCAGTACCATTAGAAATGAATGTCAGGGATGGGGGGGGCCAGGGGAGGAACACATTCCAATAGGCAAATTTTAATTTGTATGTGAAACCAGGGTTCAAAAGCTGGTCTCCCAGCAGCACAATACTACTGTTTTGGCATCCAGGTTCAAAATTCTCCCCGTCTCCATTCCCAAACAAGAAAGCACCAGGAGTGCTGGGAAGGCAGGGAAGACTAGAAGACCCTAGTGTTGTTATTTAGGTTTCAGGGGCTGCATTCAACCATCTTTTCTACCTGGCAAAAGTTGTTACTCATATTGTTATTAAAGCAGGGGCTTGTGGATGGGAAGGTTCAACAAGCTTTTTCATAGGGGGTGGAAGATCCCATAAGGTACAACGGTGCCCAAGCAAAGAGGAGCTGGAATGTTAAAAGATCCCCCACCTGCTTTAAGCCAGCTGGAAGCTCAGAATGGTAACTATCACACAGCAAAATAACTATGAAATCTGCAGCATGTGGAGGGCCCAATGGCAGATTTAACGCATTTTTTTTTACTTAAGGTTGCCTATAAACATGCAGAGAGGCTGTTTTGACACGCTGTAATTACAGCACATCAGAGCAGACTCAATTAATCTAATCTGCTGGAGCACAGTAATTACCATGCTCCAGCAGATTCCAGCATCACATGCATCAGCGTCTCCAAGCTGAAAAGTGGTGGCAGGGGCACTTTAACTAAAGCTCATTCAACAAGTTTTAGCTAAAGCGCTCCCACCACCATTTTTCAGTATGGGGGCACTGATACATGTGATGCTTCAGGTGCTTTAATTAGAGCAGCTCTCGGATCCACTTCAATTAAACCACATCCCAGAGCACTCCCAGAGCTCGTGTATAAATGCCCCAAGATGTTAACCATCAGAAAATAAAATGTAGTTCTTGAAAGTGCAACTGTAACACAACTTTTTAGTAGTATTCAGTGGATCTTAGTCCATGTGAAACAGAGGGGGACTAAAAACCTCATCTAAAGCCAAGTGATTCAGGGCAATTTCTAACAGATCATAAAGTAGGGACCTCAAGATATCTAATCCAACCCAGGGATCAAAGCTGCAACCTTGGTGTTATAAGCACCACACTTCTAACAAACTGAGCTCAATAGCTCAACAAGCAGGCTTCTCCATGTAACTCCACCAGTATACCTAATACCAGCTGCAACAATCCTGTTACAGTAGCCCTGAGCCTAACTTGAACAAAAACTGGAAATTTCATTGTAAAACTGACAATCTAAAAAACAAGCTGGATGAGACCAGCCTCATCTTCAATAACAACCAAGCAGGATTTTAATGTCTGAGAGGCAAAAGAACATAACTCTTTTTTACTAGGAGTTTGCCTTTAAAAATACAACACAAAACTTGATAGCAGTTAGGGTGCTGAAACTACCATCTATTGTACTGCCCTGGCCTCCTAATTTCCTAATAATCCCCAATCCATCTGTCTCCATCTATTGCTTCTTTTCTTATAGCTAGATTGTAAGCATCCTAGGGATAGAGACTATGTTGTGTTCTGGTTGTACAGTACCTACCAGTACATTCCTGATCCACAATCAGCACCCCTGCACATAATAATACGAATAAGTAACAACAATGACCTATGACAGCATTTAAAACTCAGGTCAAATCCTTCTGCTATAATACAAGAAAGAAACAACAGTAACCTATGACAGACTTTAAAACTCAGGTCAAGTCCTTCAGCTGTGTAAACAGATTGTAAGCTGGAAGGAAGCTGTTACAATTCAATGCTTTGCTGCCAAGATCACAAGAAGGGAAAATGTTGCAACACTAAAATGGTAGCCAGCGGGAAATGTCAGAGAGAAACTCTTCAAAATACTAACTGCCTGGTGAAATCTGCCCTTTGGTATGTGGTCTTTTAGGGACAGAAGTTGCACATAAACTGGTTTAAGTGATCAGAAAGTGGTTTCAACCTGTAACAGAACAGAAGCTCAGTGCACATAAACCAGTTTCAAAAAGGTTAAAACTGGTTTAAGATAAACCTGGCTGAATATCGTATCAGACTTAACTGATTTGGGTCAAACCAGTTTATGACGCTTCTGACCCAGACCCCACCTCAGGGGGGCAGCAAAAAAAGGAAGCGAACACACAGCCAGAGAGCTGTGCTGTAGCATCCCCCAGCTTCTGGCCTGAGCCACTGCAGGCATGTGGCTGCATATCCTGAATCAAAGGTAAATGTCTGTCCACTTCTTTTTCAATTTAATCTCTGCAGTGTAAACTAACCTGCAAAGACTGAATAAATTCAGCCTCAGGCTTTTTGACTGTCTGTACCTAGCCTCAGGGTTTGCTTCAAGATGAAGAGCAGAGAAGGACAAAACTAAGCAAGACTTCTGCCGTCGATAACTGGGTCTGTTATAGGAGATGCATTAGATAGAACAATCTCCCACTACTACATTCTCTTTGCTGGGGGACTCCTTTCGTCTTCATCATCAGTTCAGTCTTAAAATAATGACCAGCAACTTTTTGCCTGTGAAGCTAAAACAGTCTTGAGAGAGAAGTTTTCCTAGTCTGCAAATAGTTCTGTCAGCAGCCATCCCTGGATCGCTATCAGAAACAAAGAACTGGTAAGAATGGGGGGGGGGGGAAATCAAACATATTTGCAAGTGCCTGCTGTTCTCCTTCATGCTGTGCAAGCTAGACAGTAAGGTTTTTGGTAGAGACATCATCCCTGTGCTCTGGGTTTGAACAGCACCTAGTACAACCAGATCCTAGTCGATGGGTTGGGTTCTCATTCTCTACAGTAATAAAAACAAATAATACTATCAATCAGGGAGCCTAATTTAGGCAACAGTGGGTATATCTACACGTACCAGTAAAGCGACGTGATAAAATCTGGTGAGTCAGCTTTTCCCAGGTGCAGCATCTGCACATGCAGATGCTACATCTGGGACTGCAGCAGTTTGAGCCAGGGTGGAGCATCCCTAGGCTGGCAGGTGACTCGAGGAAGGAGAAGGGAGGTCGGCCCCAGGCTCCAGGAGATGGCATCATGTGGTGGATGAGTTGGCTAGGGCACCATGGGATTAGATGGCAGGCAGGGGTCTGACCCCCTGCTGCCTGGGCTGACCAACAAAATGTACTTGGGACAGTACTATCTTACAGCGGGGTTAATTAATCTACTGTGCTCTAATATGGGCACGCATTGCGTAGGCAATTCTGCAGTAAAGCACATGTGTAGATGCACCCAGTGAAGCAAAAAGCTATGTCTTATTGGGCCAGATACAGATCTCAAATCAATCTGTACCAACTAACTTCAAAGAACTCACTTGTCATTGGTTACAAAACACCAGATTCCAGCCCCTTTTAGATAAAACAGAGCGGAGACCAAGTGTAATGCACTTACAAAAAATTAAGCTTGCAGCTGACTAACGAACTGAACTTTTCCAGATAACATCATATATAAAAAACGGAAATCCCTTAAATTAGCCACAGTAGCTTTAATGAAGGTCATTGCTTGAAAACAGTTCCAAGCTTGCAGATTTCTTTTTTGGGAAGGCTTAGGATTTCTTTTGGTGTAGGCTGAAGCTGTTGAGTGACCCTGAGATCACTGCTCATCAGACACGGTATCCCAGATAATTTAGGAAAAATTTGGGTGTAATGTTTGATTGGCTAATTTAAACTGATAGGAACCTTTATCTTCAGGCCCACATATAAGTATTCAAATATGTACTGCAAGCTCAGAAACTGATGGCATATTTCCAGTGCCTTCGACTTAGGGGCATCATGCCCACGGTAACCATTATTCAGTTAAAGTCAGTTTTCTCATTACAGTTTACACCCAATTTGAGGGCTTGCCTCCCCAGAGACTTTAATACATACCAAAACAGTCATTTAAACAAGCAAAACAGATTAAGTGGTTCATTTGTTTGTTTGTCTTTTAAAGCAGCCAAAGAAATAATTTTGTGAAACTGTAAAAGAAAAATGGTCTCAGGGAATTACATAAATGTGTTCCCCCCCTCCACCCAACACCCCTCAGTCAAATTTTGACTAAGTCAGCTGAGGAAATGCAAGTCAGGTTGCATGTCACTATGACCATCTTACAGCTGGGGAAAAGTGAATGCATGAAGGGTAGCTGGCAGGCTAGTGGCACAGCCAGAAACAGAAACCAGGTTTCGCAAAACCCAGTTAGTAAGCTCTGTCCATACGGCTGCCAATTTAAAAGATTAAGTCTGGTTTCTGTATTTTTTTTATTAGCACTACAAAGGCAGCAGCATTTCAACCTGCAATTTAAAACAAACAAACAAACATGGGTAATTTAATGTATTGGTTAGTACTTTTCTCATGGAGAAGACAAAAGACTGCACAACTCAAAAAAAATTCCACCCTGCTGGGAACAGCAAGAAGCAACACTATTTTTGACTGACCTTACTCATTAGGAAGCAACTAAAAACGCCTACTATCTACCTTAGGGACGTCTTTCCAATTTTCATTCCTTCAGCCTTCTATTTATTCTGATTAACTTGAAACAAACCCTGAGCAATTCTGATCCCCAAGACACGTTGTGTATCAACCTTAGGAAAAGTCACGCAGACACATGCGTACGCATGACTGGTGGCTCCTGAGTTGGGGAGGGGGGCACAATTTGTGAGTGGGCCAAAATCCCCAAATCCACTCTGACACTTTTGTGCCTTGGCTTAGTGTGTGCCCCTCTCCCATACCCCCACCTGCTCAGCAAAAAACTGCCCCATTCTAAGTGGTGCCGAGCCAGTAGTCAATCCCAGGGGGGCATGTGCCCCACCATCGCCTGTGCACATGCACATACACACACACACACACACACACACACACACACACACACACACTAGGAATTTTTCCCTCCTTGCAATCCCACTAATCATTCAGGCCCTTCTTCTATATGCTTGGTCCTGCAAAGCAATGAACAACCTAAATGCCAGATTGGAAGTAAGGCCCTGCATGCCATTTCTACCATATCACACCTGATATTTTAGCAGTCACATACAGCATTTTGGTCTACCTACATGTGGAGTAACTCAAAGACAAGCAGCAGACACTTTGTAACAGCAGCATGCATTAGGATGTCAAATAGGGTCTCAAAAGGGATAAAAGTCTAACAACACAATACTTCTGAAGCCAGAACAGGCATTAAATGATCAGAAAGTATATTATAAGGAGAACCTCTGTCTTGGCATAGGCATAGACCATATGATCCAATCAGAGTCTTAAAAAAGAAAAAAAAAAAAGTAGTAGTCATTTAACTACTACAATGCAATGACAACAAAATAGTAAAATAATAAATAATCCTGGTTTTAGTGTCCAGACAGTCATGTTCTTTGAGTGCTGATCTTGTCTAGACTGGTCACAAAGCAACATCAGCAGTCAGATATACATGTCCAATGGGTGAAAGAATTATCACAAAACTAAATATCAGTTTAATATTGTATAGCAAATAAAATAAGTCACCAACTTGCTCCATGACAAGTTGACACATTATATGCACGTTGCTATTAAGAGAATGTCTTTTAAAAAATGAATCTTTCATTTGCATACTTCCCTTGCACGCATTTGAAGACTGTTACCCCACCAAAAAACCTCTCACCACTTCACTGTCTTACAGTGGAACAGACAACTTAAATCTTGAGGAAGTAAATAATCTAAGGAAACACAATGCTGTTTTAAAGTCATAACAATTGTTTTACAGTGATACCAAACAACTCTGTATCAGTGGAACTACTTGCATAGTACAGGGCTATTCACTATGAGCAAGGGTGGAAGAATCAGAAACTTCAGGCTGGGCAAACTAAAAGTGTATAGAACTTGACTGAACTTAAATTTAATGAGAGTGGCTGCATCATACACTTTAAGCATGTTATAGGATACATCTGGTTTATAGTTCTGACAGCACTCTGAATCATGTCCGTGTGTCCTGGTCCCAGCTGAGGCCATTCGTTCAAAGGAATGCAAGGGGTCTTTCAAGGTATCAGAGGGCAGAACAAACACAAAGCTAATGTCCTTTAACGCAGTGTTTCTCAACCCGTGGGTCACAAGAATATATGAAAGGGTTGTGGACAAACTTTAAAAATGGATTCTCCTTTAAAGAAGAAAACCATGGGAAACTTGCAAGGGGTTGCTTGGGGCTGCTTGGAGCCCCTCATACCCCACACACCCACCCCCCTACCCCACACACAGTGGGCGGGGGGCAGTGGGTCAGGACTGGCCACTGATGTGTATAAAAAAAGTCGAGAACCACTGCTTTAAACAGATCCATCAATAACGTATAAATACTGAGAGAAGCCATAGAACAAGCCATCACAACCAGGTTAAAATATGTATTATAATAAAGACCTGTTTCCTCTCTAAAATTACACATTAGACATTGAAGTTTTCTTACCTGAAATTTGATTTTTCATTATTTTCATTATTTACACAATTTACTAGGGGTGCACCGACAGATTTTTGATGCCGATACAAATAGCCGATTTCGAAGGAGGCATATTGGCCAATACCAATCCAATTTCCAATACACAGCTCTTTAGCTTGAAAAGCTGCATCCAGCTTGTCCTGGTGGCAGGACGTGTGCCCCCGCCCCCAGATCTGCATGGTGGAGGACAGGCTGTAGCTGCAGGCTGGGGCCAGGGCGGGCATGGGATGGAGGCGCACCTCCTCAGGGGGGCACAGCACCCACCACTGTGCACAGCTCATCAGGTGCTTGTCTGGCGGCTCCTGCTGCTGCTCCCACCACTCGTCTGGGAGGGCATGGGGAGGCATGTGCCCCCTGATCTGCCCACACAGGAAGAGCCCACCCCCAGACGAGTGACAGGAGTAGCGGTGGGAGCTGCCAGATGAGCACCAGAAGAGCCGCACAACAGTGGAAATTGCCCCTTCCCGCATCCCACACCCGCTCCAGCTGGGCAGCCCCTACCCCAGTGCCAAACCCCAGCTCCACACCATCCCTCACTGAAGGGGACTTGATCTGCACCCCCACACCCCTTCCCCCTCCCACCACACCAGACTGACCAGCTGCCTCCAGCACTCCATGCTGCCAGCTTTGCTCCTTGCTGTATACGTGCTGTGATGCAGCTGTGGCTGCACACACACACAGGCATTTATCAGACAAATTATTAGCCACATTGGGCAGATTTCCGATACAGAAAATTTTCTTTATATTGGTGCCGATCCAATATCAGACTAATGTATCAGTGCACCTCTACTATTTACTTTTTGCATCTGTCTCAGACTGAGTGCTTAAGATAGACTAAAGTTAAGGACTTCTTAATTTCATAGCGAGTCTCATCCTAAAATGCCAATTCACAAATGTCCAGCAACCGCACAGTTCCTCCATGCCACTGACAGTACTTACGTACACATAAATGTGAAGCACTGATATATTCTAACTGCCTCTGGTGTCACAAGTGTTTGCACAGTTTTAAAAACATAATGTTTACTCTGACCTTTCCCCTTCTCATTTTCTTCTGCCTCACTCATCAGTTCTGTTCTTCTTCCCCCCTCCCCCTGCACATTAGTCCATTAGTTGCTTTCTCTCTCTGCTTCCTGCTTATGCTTCTCTGCCATCAGTTCCTGCCTTCTCTTACCCATCTCCTGCCTCCCGCTCCCTGGTAAATACAGCTCCAGCCCCACAAGTAGTTCTGATCTCACTACTGACAGCTCCAACATCTCACTCTAGCTCCTGTCTCAGAGGACAACCCCCATTTCCTCTACTCCTCAGCATCAGATTTTTTAGATGCTTTCATAAGAACCCAGGATGCTTTTTCCAATTAAAAGCCTGAAGGAACTTTAGAAGCAGTTAGAAACAAATAGGTCAGGACTGGCTCCTCCTATTAGCTCTCTGCAGATTATGTGCAATGCTCCATTAGGCAAATTACTCTCAGATTAGTTTTTTCTATTTGCATTCACTTTCCAATCAATTAAACGTTTAGTTTCCCAGGTGTGCTCATAGTGCAGGAATAGTCAAGTTACAACCAAAAAAAAAAAATGCAGAGGAAGATTACTTTCTAAAATTTATTTTTACAAGCAGGGAAAAAAGCCGTGGAAATATTTAATTTCACTCCATAAACACAAAACAGAAATTCCGTTTCAAAATCTAGATTTTGAATGTCAAGAGTACTTTTTACATGAGTGTTTTCTAAAACATATCTGTTTTTATATGGGATCTTCTTTATTAGGTTGCTTTTTAAAGGAGTGGTTCTTTAATTTTTCAGCACTGTGAGGTGTTCCTGTCCCTATGAAGCCCATCCATGGGACTTCACATGCCTGCAGGAACTCCTGGTGTGAAATCACTCTAACTGCAATGGAAATAACTAAGGATCCTGGTTTTCTGACAAAATAATCCCCAATTTTTAGATTTAAAAAAGTAATCCAAAATCCACATTTTTCCGTGATTAAAACTGAATATAATTTTTAATTATGGTTGTGGGTTTTGGGTTACTTTTTTTAATCTGAAAATTGAGAGGGAGGGCTAATCAGAGAAAACCAGGATCCCTGAAGATGACTTATATGGAGCAACATTGTATTTTGCAATGTAACATGAATGGGAAGAGGAGAAGGGAATGAAAAGGGAAAGCTGTATTATGGATTAATCCAATTCTGAGCTACACTAGTGCCCTCTCTCAACCTAAGAGGATGAGGCTTTGAAGTGTAACTTATTAATGCTGATAATCTCACTAGGAAGATGCAAACAGATCAAGCTTGTGCACTAAATTCCTCTAAGGTTAGTGTAAATACATCTACTTACACTGGGACTGTAATTAACTTTACAAACTCTTTATAGTTGCATCCTTGGAGATTTTGCACCCAAAACTTTGGAATCAGTATAAAAACTGGCTTGAAAAGAAAAGGGGGAAGAAAAGAGTTACCTACTTACCAAAAAAGTATCCTTAAAATATTTGCAACCAATAATACTAGACACACATAAGTGGAGAAGCCCTCTGCATTCTGTGTCCTTTTGATGTCTCTGTACTGGGGGATGTATGGCACCACACCTCCAAAAACCATGGCACCAGCTGCACCCCAGGAAACCAGCTGCTGCATGGGAACCACCAGCCACTCCAAGCCATTTGTCTCCATAACAGCTGAAAGCAAAGAATGTAGCACCAGGACAGATGCAAACAAAGGGTCTCTTTTCACTTCTTCCTCAGACTTGGTTGATATTAGTCATACACCTGGGGCGATCTGCTGCCATGCTTACGTCATCCCTTACACAACTGTAACCTAAAGAAAGGAAGCAGGAGGGAAACGTAAATAACCTGTCAGCAGGAATACAAGCCCCAAGCCCCACATAAGCACCCAATCAGGTCAGAACTCCAGCCAGAGTATCAGGAGTGAATCCTGCAGTAGGAAAAAAGCAGCAAGCAGGGTCAAATGTAGCACACCAAGGTCTATCACTGAGCCCAGACTCATCTGGTCACCAATAAAGAGGAGTTATTTTATGCTGGGTCACTTCATTTTGTAGGACTGCAATCCTTATGAAAAGCACTGATTTGAAAGCTCTGAAAACCAATGTCCTGTATATCCACAAAACAGGTACGGCACAGCACAAGCTTTCCCACGTTGGTTCTTCAATGGGCTTCAGTTCCAATGCCAACAACCAAGACCAGGAGAGAGAAAGCAGTTCGGACTCACTCAGTCCTGGGCTTCTTTCCCACGAAAACCAAGAGGAATGCAGATTATGTAGAGCTGGCTTCGAGGTGGGGACACTTCTCCCCTGGCTGCCAGACCAAGCTCATCTCACACAGCCCCCAGTGGAGTTCTCGTGGTTTGGCCTTCTGACTTACAGACAAGGATGCCTGCAGCCAGCTCCGTTATGTACAGCCACCACACAAACCCTCAGACTTCTTTCAAATTACCACCACAAAAAGAAAAGAAAAAAAATCACAGGTTGGGCAAAGCGTGGGTGCTGGGAGTGGTGCAGGGATGTCAAAAACAGCTGGGAAATAAGTTGGCATCTCACTGCCAGATGGATCAGGAGGGAGGAAGAGATGGGGATAACTGACCAGCAAGGGAAAAGGACCGGCAAGGACGTTACCAACGCCAAGGCAATGTGGGGAGCTGGGGGCCAGGACAAAGGGGTCGTGGCTGGAGGAAAGGAGAGGTTGATCTTGATCCCCACACCCCTTAGCACAGCACGGCGGTACTTTTCATGCCATTCCTCACCGCCTGCCTCCGACAGGCAGAGTGAAGGGTCGGGGCCTCTCTCTGCAGCCTGCCCCCAGCCCAGGGGCGCAGAGGACAGGGCAGGTCTTGCCTGGCCCATGCACCTGAGCCTCTTCATGGCCCCGCCTGCCCGCCCGCCCAACCGCACGTCCCCGGCAGGGATGGGACGGAAGCTCTCCCAGCCCCCGCCTCTCACCTTGGGCTGCAGCAGCAGGCAGGCCTCAGGGGGGCAACGGGCAGAGCCAGGCCCCTCCGCGCCCGAGTCACTCATCCCCCTGCCCGCCGCGTTCCGAGACATTCACCAGCGGCCGGGGCTGCCTCTGTGACGTCACAGTCACCAGTAACGTCAATGAAGGCCCCGCCCCCCAGTTGCTGCCCTGACACCTTCCCCCGGGTCCTAGCGCCGCCTCGCTGAAGCCGCGTACTAGAGAAGGATAGGGAAGTAAGTGCAAGAGAGACACAGCCTGCCCCCGCCGCCTCTGGGATCTCAGGCTCCCGGGGACCGGGACTGACGTGGTGGCATCACAGCAGAGCCCCAGTTTACGGATCAGGGCCCCACTGTGCTCGGCGCTGTACAAACAGGGCACAGAAAGAGCCTCCTCCTCCAGTCTAGTCAAATGCTCAAGTGACTTGATGATTAGACAAGTCAGTTCCATCCAGGAAGAGCATTCCTTCACTCCATCCTTCACTCCAGCCAGGAAGAGTGTGCACCAACTGCAAAGCCTTCCTCAGCCTGACAAAGGGCTTTTAAACCTGAAAGCTTGCTAAGAATTTTTTTTTTCCAACTCTTTAAGTTGGTCTAATAAAAGGTATCAGATTCATCCAAAGCACCCAGATTAGGCAAGGAAGGGTGCTTTACTCAAGATGCAGACAGGAGGCAGCAGAAAGGCCAAAGGAGGAAATGACAATGGATTACTCTTTTTAACCACTGCAGGCATGAAACAGTGCAGACAATTGAAGGCCTCCCCTTTGCCCCCTTCCACCGATAACGAGAGGAGCTGACCCTCTGCATGTGCTCACACGCTTCTCTCCCATTCTTCTCAGTGTTTTTTGACTTCCCAGATTATGGTCCTGTCCCTTTAAGTTTCCTTCCTGAAGAGTTGTCAGGCCTTCCAAAAAGTCTCCATGTACCAGGGTTTCTGCTCTCCCTTGTTTTTTGCCTCCCCCCTCAGAGTATCTTCAAGAGGTCACCTGACCCCCAGTTGTCTTTTCTGCTTGGCGCAGAGGGCTGGACCCAATGATCTTCCAAGGTCCCCTCCAGCCTTACAATCTATGGATCTATGAATCTAAGTATGCTAATAAACACATTTATTCACATACAGCAAAACTAGCATTTACAGTCTCATCCAAAAACCTTCCATTGAACATATGGAGGCTTTGTGTTATTTTGCTAGAGCTACCCAAAACATGGGAATGATTTTTCCAAAGGAGGGAAATACAAGACGTACTTTTTTTTTTCCAATCAAAAATCCAACCAACTTTAGCTTTCCCTCTCCTAATGTGGGACAGGGCAGAAATGAGGACCCAGGACTGCGGGGAAGAAAACAAATGACTCAGAACTAAAATGAACTATGTTTAGTAGAATTCAATACTAAGCTGAAGAAGGTGGCAACGTTTGAACAAACTGAGACCGGTGCTTTTAGGCAACCAAACTTAAAAGTAATTCCATCACTATTTCCATTTTCTGTTCCAGACTCTCATGCCTTGCACTCCCTGTAGTCTTTCTCAGTACACATCACATTTCACAATGTAGAATGAGTCTTCTGCAACAGAATTTTGGGCTGCCTTGCCTTGTGGTGAGCAGAGTTTTTAGAGCAGAGGCTTAGTCAATTTTTCACAATGATTTTTGTTGTGCTTCTTAGAAAACTATTTGCTGCAGCTGGATTATTTGTAGTAGCAAGGGTGCCTCACTGCTGCGGTGCCCTGAGCATATAGGCAGCCTGTGGGCCTTATCTACTGATTTAAACTATATATATATATAGAGAGAGAGAGATAATAAAAGCACCACCTGAGCTATGTTTGACAAATGCTGACAAATACATTTGACAAATCCACACAAACAAGTGGAAAGGAGCCTTAAATGGAATCCAAACCATACAGCACAGGTTTCATACAAGTCTGCTGGTTGTACAATGAATGTTTGAATGCAGAAAATACTGTATGAAAATTCTTGAGGTTGCCAGCACACCTTTCAGTTAACACCATAGCCATACTAAACAAATACATTCAGAGCGTGATTTTGAAAGAGTATTAACAAATATGTCTAAACCCTACAGCATGTTTAAGTAGGTCAGGCTCACTCACTCATTCCCATCAAGATGTAAATACTACAGCTGAGTCCAGGCTCTCTCCCACCCCACCAACGCACCAAGATCTGGTTCCCCTAATGATTTCATCTTTCTGATGGGTAGAAAAGATATTTCTTCACAAAACACCAATAATCCCACAATCTCATGCTCCACCCAACAACCTATTAATTACTTTACTAACACAGAGCATAATGGCGCTACAAAAATGCATTTACGATGTCAGAAGTCACCAGATGGTGACTTTTGCTCACAAACAGGGAAGAATTGGTGAGAAATGTAGTAGTGGATGGCAACTTGGGCAGCAGTGACCATGAGCTGATTGAGTTCAGGATCCTGAGGAAAGGAATAAAGGAGACCAGCAGAGTAAGGACCCTGGATGTCAGAAAAGAAGACTTCAACTTGCTCAGGGAATTCATGGGCAGAATCCCCTGGGAAGGCAAACTGAGGGGGAGGGGAGTCCAGGAGAGTTGGCTGTATTTCAGAGAAGCCTTACTTAGAGTGCAGGAGCAGTCCATCTGAATGTGCAGGAAGGCTAGCAAGTATGGCAGAAGACTGGCTTGGCTTAGCAGGGAACACTTCAGTAAACTAAATCACAAAAAGGAAGCTTATAAGTGGAAACTTGGACAAACAACTAGGGAGGAATATAAGAGCATTGCTCGAGCATGTAGGGATGAAGTCAGGAAGGCCAAAGCGCAACTGGAATTGCAGATAGCAAGGGATGTGAGAGGTAACAAGAAGGGTTTCTACAAGTATGTCAGTAGCAAGAGGAGGATCATAGAAAGTGCGGGCCCCTTAGTGAATGGGGAAGGCAACCTTGTGACAGAGGATATAGAAATGGCTAAAGTGCTTGATGCCTTTTTTGCCTCAGTCTTCACGGTCACGGTCAGCTCCTAGACTACTGCACCAGGCAGCACAGTTTGGGGAGGAGGTGAGCAGCCCTCTGTGGTGAAAGAACAGGTTAGGGACTATTTAGAAAAGCTAGATGTGTTCAAGTTCATGGTGCCAAATCGGATCCACCCAAGGGTGCTGAGGGAGTTGGCTGATGTGATTGCAGAGCTATTGGCCATCATCTTTGAAAACTCATGGCAATCAAGAGATGTCCCAGATGATTGGAAAAGGACAAACATAGTACCCATATTTAAGAAAGGGAAAAAGGAGGAGTCAGGGAACTACAGACCAGTCAGCCAATCATGTCTGACCAACCTGATTGCTTTCTATGATGAGGTGACTGACTGACTATGTAGATATGGGGAGACTAGTGGACCTTGATTTTAGCAAGGCTTTTGATACAGTCTCCCACAGCATGAAGGACTTGTGCCCCTGACAGCTGGAGAGCACGGCAGTAGTGGTAGCACGGTGATGGTAAGTGGGGGAGCTCCTGCAGACACTGACAGTGCTGTTGGTAGCAGGGTGGGATGGCGAGTGCCAACCGGGGGTGGGCAACCACTCTCAGTCACCGCTGGCAGCGGTGGTAGCAGCCAGCAGAGATTGTGGATTATCTGCAGATGCCACCAGCAATGTTGGCAGCGGGGTGGCAAGTGGCGACCGTCCACAGACGCTGCTGACAGTCAGCGGCGCCTTGTAGGGGGTGTACCGCCATGTTCAGGGGGTGCATATCGCCCCTGTCCCACAGCATTCTCACCAGCAAGCTAAGGAAATACGGGCTGGATGAATGGACTATAAGGTGGATAGAAAACTGGCTGGATCTTTGGGCTCAGAGGGTAGTAATCAATGGTTCGATGTCTAGTTGGCAGCCAGTATTAAGTGGAGTGCCCTGGGGCCAGTTTTGTTTAATGCCTTCATCAACAACCTGGAAAATGGGATGGATTGCACTCTCAGCAAGTTTGCAGATGACACCAAGCTGGGGGGAGTAGTAGATTCAGGGCTAGGATTCAGAGTGACCTAGACCAATTGGAGGATTAGGCCAAAAGAAATCCTGAGGTTCATCAAGGACAAGTTCAGGATCCACTACAGAAAGGATGTGGACAATTGGAGAGAGTCCAGTGGATGGGCAACAAAAATGGTGAGGGGGGTTCAGGGAACATGACTTATGAGGAAAGACTGAGGGAACTGGGCTTATTTAGTCTAGAGAAGAGGAGAATGACAAGGTATTTAATAGCAGCCTTCAACTACCTGAAGAGGGGGTTCAAAAGAGGATGGAGCTAAACTGTTCTCAGTGGTGGGAGATGACAGAACAAGGAGCAACCATCTCAAGTTTCAGCAAGGGAAATTTAGGTTAGATATTAGGAAGAATTTTCTCACTAAGAGGATAGTAAAACACTGGAACAGTTTACCCAGAGAGGTGGTGGAAGCTCCATCCTTGGAGGTTTTCAAAACCCAGCTAGACAAAGCTATACTGGGATGATCTAGTTGGGGATGGTCCTACTTTGAGCAAGGGATTGGACTAGATGATCTCCTGAGGTCCCTTCCAGCCCTAACTTTCTATGATTCTATGATATGATAGCTCCAATTAAGGCCTGCTCGCAGAAATCTGGCTGAACTGCCTGTTGTTAGCCATGGGGCAGCTGTTAGAAGGTGTTACTAGTTGGGCTGGAGTCCTCCCATTGAATTCAGCAGTCTTTGAAGTTTGTCACAGCATCAGAAAAACATGTTCTACTTAAGACAGAAAGGAAACCTCCTAGGCAGAGAAAAAACCTCCTAGGCATAGCTAGTGCTTATAGGGTACCCATACATGTAGAACATTAAATAATATCAAGTGCACATGTCTCACAAGACAACCACTCTCTCCAGTCTCTCAGTTCTACTCCTCAAAGGGAATTTACAAAACACCTTTTGTAGACGAGCCTAGAAACTTCATTTCACATATCTACTGGATACGAAAAATCATGCACTAAATATAGACATTGGATTTATGGCACTTTATAACCTGTTTGCCATCTGATAACCCCAGGTAAACTTTCTACATTTTACCTGCTATGCTACATTTTATCACAGGTCAACATTCCCTTCTTCTGTTTTCCCACCCCACCTACATGTCTCACACACAATAACTCCTATCCCCTCTGATCTTCCCTGCCCTGTATTTGCATTTTCACAGACCTGCATTTTGCATATTGGCTTAAGCTTGTATTTGACCCTAGAGGGTACACAGACACCAGCAGACTCTGAAGAGTCAGCCTGAAGAAGGGTGTTTGTGCTCAAAAGCTTGTAAAAAACAATGTTTCCAGCTATTCGGTTGTTCTAATAAAATATATCATATTTGCCCAAATAAACTTGTCTGCCTATGTCCTTAGACCAACACAGCTACAACCAATACCCCCAAAAGAAGTTATTCTCTTTGCGCATTAGACACTGGCCATGTCTACGTGAGTGGCAGACTGCACAGTTGTTAGTGTGTGGTACTTGCTTATGCAAGGACTAAATGACAGTGCAGTAACTAGCATTACTGCATAGTACTGTCACTGCATGGGTTTTTTCTGACACTGCTGCACAATAACAATGAGCTACTGTTACTAATGTGCAGTAGCATTGCATCACGGTTAGTGCTCGGCAATGCTACTGTGTGGTAGCAACGCACTACCGCACAGTGGGCACATCTACATGTGCACATTTACTGCACAGTAACCAAAATGACTGCACAGTACAGGCACAGAGCTATATGAGCACACTTGTACTGCACAATAAATATGACAACTTATGCAGACTTGGGTATAAATGCATGTGTGGACGCGCCCAGCGAGAAGGAGCAAGCACACACCTGCAGAGGCAGGGGATAAGGTGTGGGAATTAGAAGAAAAGGAGGCATCTGTGGTTTAGCACACAGCTACTTGACCTGCAGTCAGACACGCTGCCTTGGCACACTATGGTTATCAGAAATAGCCCTCTGCTGTGCCTCCCCTTCAAGACCAAGCAGCCACAGCTTTGTGACATTTTCCCAGGATCTTGTAGAAGGTTTCATGGCATGGGAGCAGGCAAAGTGCTTTTCTCACTGCTTCTTATGTTACACCCAAGATGTCTCTGCGGGCTTTTATTTGATCTGAAGAAGTACAAGAGAAGCCAAAGCAAGTTCCTCCAAACTATACTGTGGTTTATTGGGATGTCATCATCAGTCAGGCAATATTTACAAGAGCAGCTACATACAGCAGAGAATACATACACAGTCATATATTCACTACCAGGTGGGAAGCCCTCAGAAGCCTTCCTCCAGGCTTCAGGTAGTTTGCACACTTTGTGTGGGGGAGTTTTATACAGTTCAGGTTTCTGCACTCCTGCCCATTTCTCTGAGATAAGGGGCTCTTGGCCAATTCAGGAGGGAGCAGGGAAACTGAGTCATGGGCCTGTGGCCATTGTTCTTTCCTAGGGTGGCCTTATCAGCCTTGGGTGTGATCACAGGCCTGTGCGTCCTGACTCCCTTGAAACTGTCCCTCACAATCCACTTCTCTCACAGACTAAGTATTGGGATTCAGACTGGACTGCTCCTGGGGACAGGCATGTAGTGACACACCCAGCCCAGCCAAAAGCAAGAGGGGCCTCTAGGACCCCCCACATCCCCTTCCTAGTACCTTGGGAAGGTTTCACAGCTAAGGGGCCAGGCAAAGAGCTTTCCCCGCTGCCCCTTCCAAAAGGCACAGTGCAGGTGGGCATGAGAGGCAGCAGTGCTTTGCAACAGACAGCAAAGCCTGAATTGCCCGGGACCAGAAGACAGAGGGGACCACAAGGCAGCTACACATTGGCATGTCACTTGTGAGAGCCTGCCAAGCTGTTCCCAAAACACACACACACACACAGTGAGCATATCCCACCTAAGGTGGGCAGGGGCACATACACACACATCTCCTAGGGTGAACACACACACTCACAGACACAAACACACCTCCTAGGGTGGGTGTACATGCACGCATACACACCCAGGGGAAATGTGTGCATGCACACACACTCGTAGAACACACACATCCCCCTACAATAAGCACACACATAGCTAAGGTGAGCAGACCTCCACCAAGGTGAGCGCGGGGCGCACACACGCACACCAAGGGGGTGAGCAGACCCCCACTAAGGTGAGCGCAGGTGCACACACACACGGACCAAGGGCAACTGCAGAGAGACACGCACAGCCCCTACGGTGAGTGCACATGCGCGCGCACACCCTACCAGAGGGAAGGAAATCGGCGGGCTCCTCGCCCAGGGAGGGCGGCAGCGAGCGGAGCCCGTCCACCCAGGCAGTTCTGGCCGCGCTGCTTACCCGTGACCCCTCTCGGCTTTCCCCCTGGCTGCCTTTCCCGCATATGCACGGCCCCCATCCCCCGCACAGAGGCACAGGCCGCCACCACTGAGCGCAAAGGCTGCGAGAGGCAGAAAAGGGAAGATGACCCCGGTGTGATTTGAACACACAACCTTCTGATCTGGAGTCAGACGCGCTGCCGTTGCGCCACGAGGCCGCACAGGGAGTTTCTTTTCCCGGTCCTTGGCAGGCGGCGTCCCTCGGCAGAGTCTGGTTCCGTATTGGCAATTGCTTCTGCTTCTGCAAATTGCCGATAGCTTCCCAACCGCACACCCACGGGGCTGCTACAGTGGCCCTGCCACCCACACCCCCCAGCTGATGAAGACCCACAGATCTGTGCCTACTAAGCACGCCTGCCAGTTCCCAGCTTGCTGAGGGAAAAGGGAGTGCTGCTGACTCCGGTGTGATTTGAACACACAGCCTTCTGATCTGGAGTCAGACGCGCTGCCGTTGCGCCACGGAGTCATTTCCGAAAATTGTCCGCCGCACGTCCCCCCTCATTTTTTTGAGTTAAACCCCTAATCTAAAGGGTGTCTGCTTCTTGCTGGTACATGAAGAAAGCGAAGCCTTGGTCGTGGTTCAGGCTTCCCCACAGCAACACTCCCCATACCTCCCCGCTGCTCGCGGCCAGGCAAGTGCATGTAGATCAGCCACAAGAGAAGCAGAGGGTGAGGCCAAGGCAGAGGCAAATACACGAAGGGGGGCCTGCACCATATTGTCCTCGACAGATTTGGGCTAGTGAAGTGGGTCCAAAAGGAGCAGCTGGGACCCTGGTGTCCCACACACAGCCTTCTAATCTGGAGTCAGATGCACTGCTATCGCAGCGCAAGGTCAGCTGAATACAGGGTGGCACTGGTCCACCCTTTCCCTGAACTGCCACAGGGCCTGCCCTGCCACTCCTGGGACCTCCAGACTCCCCCTACTTAATCTCTCTTAAGAAAAACGCTTCCCACAATGCAGAAGGCAACCCAGAGGGGCAAAAAGGGGATTGAGGAGCCGAGCCCACATGGCAGACTGCTGTGCTAGAGGCACTGCTGACAGCCCCCAAAGGGAACCCAGGAGCCTGGGGAGCATCCCTTCTGCAAACACCTTCATTTCATCACAGTCATTTTCTTCCATGTCTTCTAATAATTTCCACTGGCTTAAAAAAACAGACAACTAGTTTGATTCAGATCTCAGCATTTTCTCTAGCAGCAACCTGGAGACCTTACAGAGGACAAGTCCATTGTCTTCCATGAAGTACCTGTGATGCATCCAAATGACCACTTTCACCCTTCCTCTGCCTGACCAAAGGTGTTTGTGCCCGAAAGTTTGCAAAGAACATTTTTTCCAACTATTTGGTCTCATAAAAGATCCTTGTGAATCTGTTTGGATCTTAGCATGGCACTAATAGCCTTTTCCCACCTTGATCCAAGGCTCTTGATATCCTCCATCATAAGGTGATTTTGGCTTGCATGTATCTTCTAAGTGGAAGGAGATAAATCTTTACTTGACTAACTGACTTATCTTTTACTGTTGGCTTTAGTCTGCTGGTTTTAGTTTAGTCTTAGATACAGTGCTGTAGTACAGAGGTTCCCAACCTCTGGACTACATACAGCCTGGTACCAAGCTGTGAAGGGTTGGCTGCCAATCTGCAGGAGGGTTGGCTGCCAGGCTGGAAGTCCAGAAGTGACTAGCAGACTGCAGAGCAGCAGCCAACACTTTTTTATACCAAGTATAAACAAGTTATAAACATGGCTGAGCGGCTCGATTCCCATAGGGAGGAACTCTCAAATTAGGATCTTCTTGAGCTGGCTAAGAAGCGCCATGAAGAGGAAGAGCCCATGGAAGAAAATTAAAGGCCCTTCCCCCAAGTTCTCACGATGAAAGGCACAGCTGATGCATTCAAACTTTTGGATGGTTACCTAGCCTTCTTTGATGAAAACGACCCCAATCATGAAAGAAGTGCTAAGGCTGCCAGGCTAATAAAGGAAGCCAATGTAAAGCTCCCTGTAAAGCTCTACACAGAGCTTTACAGGGAGAAGCGGCACTGCTCAGCGCAGTCTTCCTTGGACAAGTTCTTCAGGAAGTGAGACAGCACTATCCTGAGTCAATCAACCGACACTCAGCCCTCTACATCTGGGGGAGAGCCGACCACTTCTGGGGAGAGATATCACCACCATCTTTTGTTGTTCCACCTGGATGAAGACGTGGCTTCCCATTGATGGATGGATTGAAGATTGTTGTATGTCCATTTTGTATTTTTGTGTGTGTTTCTTTTAATGTAACTGAATAAATATGTTTACAATATGTTTTTGTAACATAATAAATAAAGTATTGGTTGAAAAAGGTTTTATTTTGGTACCTTTGGTGTCATAAATGTGAGGACTAAGGAACGCAACCCCTCACTTTTCTACTATTTCCTACGGGAAAATTCACCTCGAGTCGCGCGAATTCAACATACGCAAGATTTCTCAGGAACGCAATATACAAGTTGGGAGTCTACTGTAAATTGGATTTTGGACTAAACAAACGCATATTAAACCCACTGCCTGTTTTTAGCCCTTGTAATTAGGAAGCTGGATGCAGGAGGTTAGAATGCTAAGAATGAGTCTTACACCTTGCAGAGGATGACTGTCACTATAGGTTGGGCAAGCTGAATAAGGATGACAAGGGAGTCAGGGGCTGGAGGGGAAGAACTGCACATGTGAGCAGCTTTACTGCAAGCACTTTCTGCCCTAAGCCTCCAGCGCCCACAAGCAGTCCCAGCCTTCCAAAGCACAATGAATCTTCCCTTCACTTCCTAAGTTAAAAGTGCTGTGATTGAAAGTAAAAGAAGCCTCTGCACACCTTAGACCCTCTTCACTTGTTAGAGTTAGGGGTAGAGAGTGGGCCAAGTTTGGAGCGGTCTTTCTGGCTGGGCGTGGTAGGAGTCATGGAGCTATGTTTAGGTCACTGGCAGGTAGGGAAGTACAGGTTCCTATCCTGATCTTGTGCTCCCCACAAAGGAGGCATCTGGGGCTGCTGCCCTAGTTGCACCTCCTTCCCCAAGTTACATTACCATTAGTGGCCTTCCCCTCTCCTCTCTGCCTCCCCTTTGCTGGGCACCATGATTTTATCCCCTTCCCATTCTCACAACCCCACCTCACCCCAGTCGTCCGCCTTTACCTATACCTTGTTTAAATGAGCAAGAAGCAAAAATCTCCACACATGCTGGCTGGGAATGTGGGAACCTATAGAATTGCATTCACTATGTTTTAATGATTTCAAACCTTTGTGTAGTCTTAATACTATGGGAAGTCTTTCTGTGACTTCAGAGCCTCCCTGAAGGTATTTGTCAGCCAGTGTGAGGAATACTGTGAGGCACTGCAAGTACATGTGACCCCTAGTTGGATTTGGTAGGAGCACGGAAAGCAGTGACTGCATCCTGTGTTGGCTCTGTGGTGTGTGAGGTGGGGTGGGTCTGAATCTTCCTTTATTCCATGAAGGTAAAGGCTGATGAATGGTGCGGAGCTGGAAAGGGACAGAAATCCCTATGGCCAAAAAGTGTAAGGCGTTCCGGGGATGGAGAAGCATGAACCAGCTCCCTGTGCTTCCCTGTCACAGCGGTAGTGCCTTTGACTACATCAGGAACTTGTTTAAATCACACAGGGGCCAAGTTTTTCTTTGTGGGTTATTTTTCAGTTCTTGTTAGTTTATGTCCAACCTCTAAGATTTCAGAAGTCTGTTGGCAGTGAGGGATTGGGCAGAGACAAAGGGAGTTTGGCCAAGGACTGTAGTGGAAGAGCTAATGACATTGCCTAGAAGGCTGAGGCAGACAGGAAGGGTGTCCGGTTTGTATATTAGGTGAGTACACAGAGAGCCTTGAAGCCTACCACAATTGTAAGAAATATTGCCTTTTTATGCAGAAGGGGAACAGAACAGATTTGAAGGGAAGGTTAAATGAAGAGGCTGGAAGGTGAAGAAGGATATTGGGGATTACTTTTGATAAGGGTTATTGTAACCACTTTAATCAATAATAAGATATTACTGCAACCATAGTAAATGGTTATTTTGACAATATTCTAAGCTAGCTCATCTTGAATGACCAAATAAATTACAGAGTTTAGAATAAAAAAAATTTTAATTATGGGCGCGTAACTTTTTAAAAAGTGCAATGGGCTTTGAACTTGAGGAGTATATGGATGACAATGCTGATAGACATATGTACTCTGGGCTTGATTTTTCAAGCCCTTTGGCCTGGTTAGATTCTAAACACTTAGATCATTGTGTCCAACCACACAAGACCGTTGAAACAAAATGAGACACCTTAGATTGGCTTCTTTTGTTAGAATTTGCAGATCTAAAAATATCCTTATGTCAACACATTCATAGATTTTACGGGAAATTCTTGCAACTCAGGTCTCTGGAAAAATCAATCATTACTTGCATGTTGCTCTACTGAACATTTTAGGCTTTGTGTGGGTTACTGTACTATGCAGTTAAGAGAAAAACAACACCTCACTGTGCTATTTAATGACAGTTCGATCACAAGACAGGAAACCACAGCCATTTAAAACAAAAATTTATCTAAAAGCATTTCACAGACTCATTGGGTTAAAACTCAAGTTTTAAAACTATACCCAGCATTATTGCACATCTACTAGTTGTAAATGTTTTGTGTTTGAATAAAAGGAAAATGCATCAGCATCTATCAAACTCTCCACTAAATATTTACCTGAGAAACTCTTTTGAGGCCCCTGCTACACATGCAGGTAAAGGTGCAATGGGATCTAATGCACAATTCACAATTCAATCATACATTAGATCCCAATGCACCTTATGACTGGTGCAGGGGGAACCTGATCTCTGGCTCCCTCTGCACTAGCAAAAAGCAAGCTCCCATGGCTGGAAACCCCATGCATCCCAGTTGAGGGGCTCCCAGCTGGGGGAGGGGGTCCCAAACATTGCTGGGGCCGAAGGATTGCAACTGCAGTGATCTCCCTGCCCTGAGGGTTGTGGGAAAGCACTGAGGCTGGAGGATCACAGTGATCACAATTTCCCAGGACAGGGGGAACACCCCTGTGGTAATCATCTGGCCCAAGGTATTTCTCCGCACCCCCAAGGCATGGGACAATCACCCCTGCAGCAGTCCTTCAGCCCCAGGAGTTTCCCACACCCCCCAGGCTTAGGGATTATAGCAGCCATGATCCCCAGGGGTTTCCTGCACCCCCATGCCCTAGGGATCACAGCTGCCATGGTCCCTAGGGTCTGGGGATCTGTGTGAAACCCCCAGACCCTGGGGATCATTGCTGTTGCATCCTTAGAGCTAGGGAGTTTTATGCTGGGCATGGTTCACCCCTGCAGCTGGGAGCAGCTTCTAGTTGCAGGTGAAACCTTCTACATGTGCAAATTAAAGCTTGATACCCACCAGCTATAAAGTTAGTACGCATTTTTGAGGTCTAACTTTGTAGCTGGTTGGAGCTTTGTATGGTGTGATAGCTACTTTGCATGTATAACTGGTCTTTAGGTAATGGTGCAATTAACTAGTTAATTGTGCAATACCTGTAACCTGTAGAGGGGGCCTCAAGGCTGCAGAACTTGATCAGCTACCGGTTTGGATAAATGGGAGAAGTACCTGAAAGTCAGTTGTGGAAGACAACAATCCTTTTCATGTGTTAAAATAAGCAAACAACAAAGGTTACCACAACAATTCAGTAAACTATCAATACTGTTTCCACCCCCCTGTTCTTGGCTTGTTCAAGCTATTTCTTCTAAATGCTACCTTCTTCCCTATAAGCTCAGTAAAATAAACTCTCACTCTAAAAACAAAACGAAACAAATTCCAGCAAGCAAGTGAACAAAAACAATCCCTAGAATAGGATTTTGTTTTTAATCTGCTTTTATCTTTTTATTGTCTGCCATTATGTTTCACTTTTTTAATGCTGTTTTGTATTGATACAACATGAATTTAATAATTTAGAATGGTGCTTTTTTGGATTGAATCCACATATTCACATATTAAAATGACAGGCTATTGAATCCAATGCATTTTTTCCTCTTTCTTTTTAACTGTGTCAGTGTCGCTTTGATTATGCTGATGTTTTATAGCGGTCAGCCTTCACATTTAAAGTCTCATTTAACGGGGAGAGATCCTATGTAAAATAATTGTGCATATTTTTAAATTTGCACTCTGATAAGCGTCTATGCCTATTTTCTTAACAGTAAACATTCAGGTTATCATCAGAAATGGAAGCAGAGTCACTTGTTTATTCACTCATTTGAAAAATTTAAGCGAGGCCAGGAGTCACCAACCTGTGCCACACATCACAAGTGGCACAGGCAGATCAGGAAGGGAACAAGCAGCATAATAGCAAATTAGGCAGAGGAAGAGGATATGAGTAACACTTGGGGAAGTTGCAGACCTAATTAGTGGCAGGCTTGTCAAAAAGTTTGACACCCAACTGGGTTAGGCAGTTTATGTATGGGTCAAGTTGCATGGCACACTTAGCATGTGTTAATTTTATTTACATTGCAAGCATTCACACATTTTAACAGGATAACATGGGCTAAGTGTACTGGTACAGTAACATGTTGTAGCACAGTTACACTTTTTTCCAGCAACAAGTATCTCTAGATTGTATTAAGTAACACACTGTTGAGCTAATGTTGGACTGCTCCACAGAGATAATCCAATTCATTGCAGTCCGGGGCTGGGGCTCCCAACCCACTGATTGTAGGTCCCAGCGGAAGGACAGCATGAAAGTCTCCAAACTGGCTCTGGTGAGGTTCCACATCTGGGGCTGAAAATCAGCTGATTTTTGATCCCAGACATAGGACTGCAACAGTCTCTAACAGCTCTGATGCAGGGCACTGGTGGGATCCAGTAATTGAAACAAAACATGCAGAGGTTTTGTTGCACACAAGCTATGCGTGTCGTGGGATTGTAGTAAGCAATGTCTAAGTTTACCATATTCTAATTTCAGTATATGTTAAATGTCCCATGCAACAAAGTCCTATGTCTGTTAGAGATACTGTGCCATTTTTGGTGGCAGTCCACATACAAATGTCAAACATGGAGATGGTCTTTTTCATTTTGTGACTGTAAGGGAGGAAGAGAGATGGTATGAGTAACAGTATTTAGCCACCTGTTTGTGCCTGTCCATGCCAGTGAATGAATTAGTCTCTAACATTCACGTTTGTGAATGCACGTCCATGGATTTGTTCGTTCACGTATTCCTAATGTGTTTCTTCACTGAAGGCCAGAGAGGAGCATTAGCTTATTTGGTTTTACTACCTGTATATGCTAATGAGCTTGTACGTGTAGAAAAAAAGGACAAGAAAAGATTGCAAGAAGCCATGTAGTCCAGTTGCCGGCTCAAGGCAGGATCATGGGTGTACTTATGTACCTAACCTTGTGTATACAGTGCCTTTCCAGTGTTTGGCTCCCCAGTTCTGGATCTGAGGCAGCCCTAGCACAGAGAACATCCCTCAGTCTGTCTACAGCAGCAGTTCTCAAACTTGTTTGACTCTGGAACATTTTGGAATTGAGAAGCACCTTGTTTCAAAGACAGATTCCACTCATTTTTTGGCTGTGGAAAGGAAAAAAGAGCCTTTCTGCTGTTGCAAAGAACAGAGAAAACTCACAACAGGGCAGACAGCTTATGGCACCCTGGATTTCTACTTGAAGTCTCAGGGCTGGTGGACAGAGGTGATATCTTTTATTAGACCAAGATTTTTGCAAAAAAAATTCTTTAATTGCAAGTTTTTGGGTACAAACAACCTTCATCAGGCATCAGAGAAAAGATTGTAAAAGTTCTCCTGGGTAGAAATGAAGTTCATATTTCATAAGATTTCACAGAGGAGTCAGTAAATGGAAAAACTCTCTGGGCATCAGTTCTTAGCTGGTAAGGAGTCTCAGCTCTCCTGTGAGGCTGTGATGATGGTACAAATTACCTTAGACAAAGCAGGAGCAGGATCTCAGGTTTCAGGTGGTCAAAGTTGTTTCCTGCTTGGGAAAATATGAAGATTTAATTGAAAAAATAGGCTAAAATGTTATATCTTCCATGTGTCAGGTATCCAGGTTGTAGCCGTATTGGTCTAGAGGAAAAAGGAATCAGGGCTTGTGGGCAGGGTTGATATCTTTTATTAGACCAACAAGATCTTTGCAAAAAAAAAAGTCTTTAATTGCAAGCTTTCAGGCACAAACACCTTTCTCTGATGCCTGATGAAGGGTGTTTGTGCCTGAAAGCTTGCAATTAATAATTTTTTTTGCAAAAATCCTGTTGGTCTAATAAAAGATAACACCCCTGTCCACAAGCCCTGATTCCTTTTTCCTTTAGACCAGAGGTTCTTAAACTGTGGTCTGCGGACCACCACTGGTCCACGAGCTCCCTTCAGGTGGTTCGCAGAAAGGTTGGAGCAATCAAGAATATCTAGACTTACAAGGTACAACTACTGATATTAAAATATGAGTTGTGCGCTCTGATTTGTAGAACAAAGAAAAGCTTATTCAGTGGTCTGGCCAAGACCACTCACCGATTTTCAAGCGGTTCGTGGGGGAAAAAACGTTTGAGAACTACTGCTCTAGACCACTACGGCTACAGCCTGGATACCTGAAGTCTCTGGGTTCAATGTGTGTGCATGAACGTCGTGTGCCTCCCGAGGCTGGGGGGCACAGTGACCACCCGCAGGCGGTGGTGGCGGTGTAGTGGTGGCGAGCAGGGAGGCCCCCCCCAGCAGCTGCAGCGGTGTCAGTGACGGGGACAGCGAGGTGGCGAGCGCCGACCAGCGGTGGGGGGGAGGTGGCGAGCAGCGACCACCCACAGGTGCCGCCGGCATCATCGGGGCGCACACCCTACGTGTAGCCAGTGGGGCGGTGAAGAGTGCTAGCATTGCAGGGCACCCTTCCGGAGGTTCTCGCGGCACCCCAGGAGCTGCGCCGCCCTGGCTGAGGGTCGCTGCTCTACAGCACGTCCAGCTCGTCCCTCGGGAGCATCTATCTCCGACCTGACTGCTGGCTGCCAGCGCTACCTGCCTCTGTGCGCAGTGCATCTGCCAGCCGGGGCGTCTCCACCCTCCCAGGGAGTGTCTGGCATCCGAGGTATGTGGCAGCTGGTTGGCGGGGAAGGGGGCTGGCACCAACGGGCCAGAGCTCCCTGCCGCCCTGGCCGGGCGGGCCCCTGCCCTGCCTGGGCGCTGAGCGCTCGGCGGCCCGGGAAGGCGGGA
>NW_017728886.1:162990647-162997713 GCF_001723895.1 Crocodylus porosus | reverse complement strand
TGAGCCCTGGGGGGCTGCACCGCCTCCTGCTCTCGACCCGAGAGCTGCGCTCCGCTCTGGGCGGCTTGACTTATCCTCGCAGCCTGGGAGTGGTGCCCCAGTGACCTAGGAGGCCTCTGCCTCTTCCCGGCTATTCTGACCCCTCAGCCACGTGTACAGACTGTAGCTCAGGGCTTCCCAAACTCTTCCCCAGCATGACCCCATTTGCTTCAACCTTCAAAATTATTAATTGCAAACTTTCAGGCACGAACACCCCTCACTCCCCGCCATGCGCTGATGTTGGACCCCGTATGGGGTCTCCTCTAGGGTTGGAGTTACATGCTGATTCTTCGGAGAGGGGGGAGGGTCTGCAAAAAATATTAGGTGGACTTGTTAATCAATGAACCCATCTAAGTGAAGGAGCAATCCAATCAGAGACCTCCCCCCAGGTTATGATTTTCAAATTTTAGAGGGTTGTCTCCAAGCTCCCCCTTAATTTGCACCCCAGCCGCAACTAACAGGTTGGGACTGGCTGCTATATATGCTTCCCTGTGCTCTTTCTGTTGGTATATGTATCAACTTCCCACCACCCACTGCTTTCCCAAGGCCTGTGCCCCTGGAACTCTTCAAGAGGAGACTGGACAGTCATCTTGCTGGGGTCACCTGACCCCGCCTGTCTTTCTTGCTTGGTGCAGGGGGCTGGACCCGATGATCTTTTGAGGTCCCTTCCAGCCTTGCAATCTGTGAATGTGTGAATCTTACCTTTCACGGGCCTCCCATGCAGGATACAAAGCTCAAGTCAAGGGATGGTCTGGCTGAGGTATGCTTTCATTAGTCTGTTTTTTTCCTCCAGGCAGAGAACTTGCTAGAGCAGCTGCAAGACAACTTTCAAGCTTTGACTGCGGAGTTATCCCTGAGAAATATCCTTACTGTGACTCCCTGTATTCAGAACTGAATAGGGGGAAATGTGATAGAAGATTGTTTAAATTGTATAAAGAAGCATCCCAGGGAGTGGGATAGGGGGCTTGGTTATGACTCAGGATCTAGTGGCATTTGTACTCCTGTTTGGTATTCAGAGATATTGAACACAGTTGTGCCTTTTTGGTACATAAGTAGATGCAGCTATCACTTACCTTATATAACTACCAGGTAGCCTATATTTTCACAGCAATTTATTGAGGCACATTTTGCAAGAGAACAGGTTCTTTAAGGATAAAATATGTTTCAGTTCTACTCGGTAGGTAGACTGTCTGAATCACATTCAGAGCACAGCTCCTTTTCTCTTTATAAGAATAACGAAGGAGATTGTCCTGTGGTGTCCCTGCCCACTTCAGTTTGCATCAAGCGAGCCAGAAATGGGTATGCTATTGGGGAAGAGGAACTTCACCCAGGGAAACATTTATAGAAGCTAAAACCAGCAAAACTGTATGATGAGTAGCAGGAGCTCTAAAGTTCTCCTTAACTTTTTACTGGATGAAATGGGCGAGCGAATCAGTGACCTGGAAAAGCATGTCACTGACCTAATGGCACAAGCTGGGATAGAAAATACCAATGGGAGACTTGATGGTGAGACAGATTAGTCTGCAAAACCACATTGTGCGTAATTGTGCCGTGTAGTTAAGAGCATAATAATAATTATGCTTCTACAATACTGGACAGGAGGGTTCTACACTATTGCCCAGGCTATGGAAGCAATATCTAGTCTCCACCTCTTGTAACAATGGGCTTGTAAGCTGCTGTTTACAATCCCAATACCTGCAATGGAGAAGGAACAGTCTCTCCCTTTACGCTGTCTTTTTTAGATTCAGATCAGTAGGAATACACTCTAACAGTCCAAACTCTTGGTATAGATAAGGCTAGTGTAGGTAGTAGAATTTGCTCCTAAACATCAATACCAACATATTTTTTGTAGAAATTAAGTTGCTGTTATCTTAAAAAAATAAATGATACTTTACATCTTTCCACTTAGTCTGTCAGGATGCCAGTTACCTGCTTAAGTAGTTCCTTAAGGGGATTTGCTACATCTACAAGGTATCTGAAAAGAAAGCATCACCTTGTGGATTTCATTTAAATTCTTTATACAAATGTCACTCAAGAATATATATGAACTGAAGAGCTCTTGCAAACAAGACTGCAAATCAGAACTGCTTTTTAGCAGATAAAGAGGATAAAACCTGAAACCATTTTTTTAAGTGTTATGAAGTATAAGCCTCTTCATCTGCTAGAAATTATTCCCAGGTACAACTACTTATTTCCTAACAGGAAGCAGAAAAGTTAGAAAATAATAATGCTTCGGGTCGCCCCAGTATATTCTGAATAACAGTGTATGTATAGGTTAAGCGAGAATATAATTTTATCCTTGTGTTCCATCATAAACATAGCTCCTGATTTTAATCCATTGTCTAATTATGCACCTTTGTCATGTAAAAGTTGCATTTATTTGGAAAATAAACAGTATTTATTTTGTTTAAGCAGCTTCCCAAGGTCACCTTAAATCATTGTAGTTGAGATTTGAATCATAGAAAATTAGGATTGGAAGGGACCGCAGGAAGTTATTTAGTCCAACCCCCTCCTCAAAGCAAGACCATCCCCAACTAGGTCATCCTAGTCAAGGCTTTGTCTAGCCAGATATTTAAAACCTCCAAGGATGGATTCCACAACCTCTCTGGTAGCCTGCCCCAGTGTTTTACCACCCTGCTATTGAAAGTTTTTCTTAATATCTAGCCTAAATTTCCCTTGCTGCCACTTGAGACAATTGCTCCTTGTTCTGTCATCTGCCACCACTGAGAACAGCCACCCTCTTTGGAATCTCCCTTCAGGTAGTTAAGGGCTGCTGTTAAATCAGTTTTCTCTTCCATAGACTAAATAAGCCCAGTTCCTTCAGCCTCTCCTCAGAACTCATGCACCTCAAACCATTTTCACTGCCCTCTGCTGGACTCTCTCCAAGTTGACATCTTTTCTGTAGTGGGTGGCACCAGTGCTGAACAGAGAGCAAAAATCACTTCCCTTGATCTCCTGGCAGTGCTCCTACTAATGCAGCCTAGTATGCCACTAGCCTTCTTGACAACAAGGGCACACTGTTGGCTTATATCGAACTTACTGTCCACTGTAACCTCCAGGTCCTTTTCTGCAAAGCTGTTACTTAGCCAGTCAGTCCCCAGCCTGTAGCCATGCGTGGGATTGTTTTATCCTAAGTGCAGGATTTTGCACTTGTCTTCATGAGATTTCTTTTGGTCCAATCCTCCAATTTGTCTAGGTCTCTCTGAATCCTAGCCCTACCCTCTAGTATATCTACTACTCCCCCCCAGTTTGGTGTCATCTGTAAAGTTGCTGAGAGTGCACCCAATTGATGGAGGGGCCCCAACAGCACTGCCACTTCCTGCTGATCAGCTGGGAAGGCAAGAAGTATGCTTTTAAATATGCAGCAGTTTTTGCCTCCCAACCAATCAGCATCAAGTAGCAGGGCTGCTAGGGCCCCTCTGTGGCAAAACAAGCAAGATTAAAGGAGCTGCTGCACAGCACACTACTGCCCTGATTTCAGTAGGTCCCTAATTATACACAGTTTTTACTATATATCAGTAGGTACAAAAGTGCTGGTTAAAAGTGTGTGTATGGAGTACCTATGCTGAAACTTACAGCAGTTTCAAAAGAGGTAAAATGCATCAATTCTGAATGAGCTAAGTTACTACAGACACATTTATTTCAAAGCCTGTTTTCAAATTTGCTTATTGCTATATGCTCAGGGAGAGCAGAGTCTAGCAGAGGGCAGGGGGGGAGCAAGGGGAAGGGGCTACGGGGCAAAAAGTTCAGGGGGCAGAGGAGCTACTTGATCTCCCAAGATTAGTTTTCTCTGTTGTAGCAGTGGGAGGGAGACAAATTCAAGGCAGACCTCCAATAAATAGATTCTATACCTGGAATTTAAAAAAATATATATAATTTTTCCATATATAGAACCAAATTATTGGGAGTCATTTTATATTCAGAGTACTCTTAGATTCAAGTAAATATGGTAACAATAGAGCACTCTGTCCAGCTTTTAAATTATAAAAATGTTTCTATGGTTTTTATTGAAACACATTAATGAATAATTGAAGAAACTAAAACCTATTTACCAATGTGTTACTTCTTTATAGAACCGAAAATGAGAGTCTAGCGACCAAGAAAGATAGGTCAAAATCTGTGCTGCACTGAGTCTGGAAAGACAAAGATCATCTATCAACAGATTTCTACAAATGTGTTAAGTGAAAAGCAATATCAAACTCTGTAAAGGACTTTACATGGTGTATTTTCATTTTATGATCATGCACAATGATTGATACCTGAAATATCTATTTGTAATAAGTAAAATATACAAACCTACATAATGAGCAACTCCAGTGAAAGAAAAGAATATATGAATATAAGTTCTTAGGCATGTGAAGACTCCATTCTTTTTTATTTTTGCTCTAGTAAAAGGGTAAAATATTAAGTTTGTGACTATCTCATAAGTGACACATTTTACTTTTTTGGAGGAGAAATGCTATTTTTAAAAAATACAGCAATTGTAGGGGGCACAAAATTGCTGTACCCATACCATAATCTAATGAATTTTCTCAGCCATGACATTTTTTAAATAAAGGATTAAATAAAAAGTTGTACATTTTTATAACATTTTAAATGGTTTGCTAAAGGTCAATAACTCATTTAAAAAAAAGAAAACAAACACAATTTTAATATTTGCATTTGTTTCATGACTTTCTTGTTTTTCTTTATTTTCTCAAGTTATATGTTTCTGGAATAACTACGTCCAATTGTAACAAGGTATTTCCATACCACCCCAACAGCATCTGCATGTGGCACACAAAGGGGGGATGACAGGAAACACAAAAACAGAAGGCTGAGAAGGAGATCAGGGAGGGAGCACAGGGTAGGAAGCAGAAAGCAGAGCAGAAGATTGGGCATAAGCACAGAGTACAGAGCAGAAAGAGCTGCAGATTGGGCAAAGAACTGGATCACAGTGGTACTTGGGAAGGGTGCAGGGCTAATTTGTGGCATGCTTGCCAAAAAAGCCCCACTGTTTTATATAAAAAAAAGCAAAGGAAAGATTGGGTAAAATATCTGGACTGGAAGAGGCTAGCAGTGCCTTTTTTAAACCTGGTCAGCATTAACTAATGCTCAGAGCCCATCCTGGACTCAGCCTTTGACTAAGGAAACTCAAATGCTTTAAGAATGATTTAATACATTTAAATTTGACTATATTATAGGTTTACTTCCATCTAGCTAGGTCTATTTAAAAAACATTTAGCTAATGTAGTGTAATTTTTCAAATACAGATGAAAGCTCACTCTTGGTAAGTGATGGGAAAAAAGATCCAGATGAGATATATCCACACAATAACAATGGTCTGCTAAACATACACCCTTCCTCTGCCTAATCATCTCATCAAGACAATCCAGTTTAATGTAGGGAGGAGAGCTGGAGAAAAACAAAACAAATAAATCAACTACTTTGCAAATGTCAAATGATTTGCCAGCTACGTTAGAGAGAGATAGATTCAGATAGGAGCTAACCAAGTTTTTAAAACATCTCTAGACATTATTAAATCAAGCATATCTAGGACACCTCTTCCTTTTATCTTAAAATATGCCATCACAGCTAAATACTAACCCCCCACCAGAGTCAGCATCTTCCATTCACTCTACCATCCAAATTAAGTTTTACAGACCTAAATTTTGAAGCCATTCCAAAAGCTGCTTCTGCCTTTTGGGAAGTTCCCATTTAAACAAAGAAAGGCAAGCACCCAATGCTGCAAGTGTTTACCTTGACACTACTATATCATGGCTATAAGGCATAATTAAAATGTCCATGCCACAAAGCATTAGTTTTGATCTGATGGACGTGTGGCAGCATGACAACTCCTTATCCTGTACATAATGCCTGAATTCCTTTCCCCACAGTGTATGACTTTGCATTTGTCCATATTAAAACATTTTGGCTAGATGGGCTGAAGTTACCAAACCAAGCCTGAGTGCTCTCTTCTCATTGTTATTTACTATTTTGCTAAGCTCTGTCAATAACCCTTACACATAACACAAATAATTCATATTTATTTCCAGATAATTGAGCTGAATCTTGAATAGTATTAGGCTTGATATAAACCCTTATGGAACACCACTGGAAAGATCCCCATTCAATGATTAGTTGCCAAAGGGAAACATTTTCCAACCAAAAAAAAACCCCCAAACAACTGTCAGCCAACTCATATTCTACTTGCATTAAAAATCAGAATTTAGTTTAGTATTAAATCAAATACCTTCTTAAGACATCTAGGATATCTACACAGTCCTTTCATCAGCCACATTTACAATCTCAATAAAATGAGCCAGGTTTGCTTGTAAAAAACCCCCCAAACCCTCTATTCCTGTTGTTTTATTCTTCATCAGTTTCATATTGTTTTAGCCAGAACTGATGTAAGGCTTAGTGGTTTTTAAGGGTGCTAACAGATGTGTAGCTCCCTGCTTCACAGAAAGTAGTGAGTTATAGCAAACCCACCCTCGACCCAACAGATGCATCAAACTCCACTTTGGACCTAATTCAGGAGCAGCTGCCTGTCTGCAGCCTCTCTCCCCTAGCCCCTTCCTCACAGCTCTGGTGCTATCTGCAGGATGCAAGGTGGGAGAAAGGAGGAGAGGGAGATCTGGGCTGGGGTTTACCCAGCCTGCACTGGAGAGGGAGCAGGTGTGTTGGAGCCCTCCACATTGGGAACACCAATCCACCCGTCCCCCCTGTTGCATAGCTGACAGCATCAAGCTATGTGAAAAGAGAAAGTAAAAATGGGAGAGTATAAGAGCATTGTTTGGGAATGCTGGGATGAAGTCAGAAAGGCCACAGTGCAATTGGAATTGCAGCTAAGAAGGGACCTGAAGGGTAACAAGAAAGGTTTCTACAAGTATGTGAGTAACAAGAGAAAGGTGAGGGAAAGCGTGGGTCCCTTACTGAATGGGGGAGGCAACCTTGTGACAGAAGATCTACTACAGACCTCCCACTCAAAGTCCTGAGCTTGACCAGGAGTTTGCCCGGGAACTGACTGAGGCCGCTTGCTCCAGGA